>NW_026870444.1:0-300000 GCF_963576545.1 Limanda limanda
AGTCTCTCCGACCTTCACAAAAAAAGTTATTCAAGAATATCTCCTCAGATTTGGGGAATTCGTCGGTCGACCTCTTCCGAAGGTCGTACAAGCTCGGGGATGGTACCAATCGATCCGCAGGACCCAAATTAGGCCAGATGCAACCACTTTCCAAGTCTCTCCGACCTTCACAAAAAAAGTTATTCAAGAATATCTCTTTCTCCTATGTGCTTTCATCCCTAACCCTAACCCTTCCGAAAGTCGGAGAAGCTCAAGGATGGTACCGATCGATGCGCGCTACCCCATTTAGTGGGGGTAGAGCCTACTTGCAAGTCTCTCCGACCTTCACAAAAAAAAGTTATTCAAGAATATCTCTTTCTCCTATGTGCTTTCATCCCTAACCCTAACCCTAACCCTTCCAAAAGTCGGAGAAGCTCAAGGATGGTACCGATCGATGTGCGCTACCCCATTTAGTGGGGGTAGAGCCTACTTGCAAGTCTCTCCGACCTTCACAAAAAAAGTTATTCAAGAATATCTCCTCAGATTTGGGGGAATTTCGTCGGTCGACCTCTTCCGAAGGTCGTACAAGCTCGGGGATGGTACCAATCGATCCGCAGGACCCAAATTAGTCCAGATGCAACCACTTTCCAAGTCTCTCCGACCTTCACAAAAAAAGTTATTCAAGAATATCTCTTTCTCCTATGTGCTTTCATCCCTAACCCTAACCCTAACCCTTCCGAAAGTCGGAGAAGCTCAAAGATGGTACCGATCGATGCGCGCTACCCCATTTAGTGGGGGTAGAGCCTACTTGCAAGTCTCTCCGACCTTCACAAAAAAGTTATTCAAGAATATCTCTTTCTCCTATGTGCTTTCATCCCTAACCCTAACCCTAACCCTTCCGAAAGTCGGAGAAGCTCAAGGATGGTACCGATCGATGCGCGCTACCCCATTTAGTGGGGGTAGAGCCTACTTGCAAGTCTCTCCGACCTTCACAAAAAAAGTTATTCAAGAATATCTCTTTCTCCTATGTGCTTTCATCCCTAACCCTAACCCTAACCCTTCCGAAAGTCGGAGAAGCTCAAGGATGGTACTGATCGATGCGCGCAACCCCATTTAGTGGGGGTAGAGCCTACTTGCAAGTCTCTCCGACCTTCACAAAAAAAGTTATTCAAGAATATCTCCTCAGATTTGGGGGAATTTCGTCGGTCGACCTCTTCCGAAGGTCGTACAAGCTCGGGGATGGTACCAATCGATCCGCAGGACCCAAATTAGGCCAGATGCAACCACTTTCCAAGTCTCTCCGACCTTCACAAAAAAAGTTATTCAAGAATATCTCTTTCTCCTATGTGCTTTCATCCCTAACCCTAACCCTAACCCTTCCGAAAGTCGGAGAAGCTCAAGGATGGTACCGATCGATGCGCGCTACCCCATTTAGTGGGGGTAGAGCCTACTTGCAAGTCTCTCCGACCTTCACAAAAAAAGTTATTCAAGAATATCTCTTTCTCCTATGTGCTTTCATCCCTAACCCTAACCCTAACCCTTCCAAAAGTCGGAGAAGCTCAAGGATGGTACCGATCGATGCGCGCTACCCCATTTAGTGGGGGTAGAGCCTACTTGCAAGTCTCTCCGACCTTCACAAAAAAAGTTATTCAAGAATATCTCCTCAGATTTGGGGGAATTTCGTCGGTCGACCTCTTCCGAAGGTCGTACAAGCTCGGGGATGGTACCAATCGATCCGCAGGACCCAAATTAGTCCAGATGCAACCACTTTCCAAGTCTCTCCGACCTTCACAAAAAAAGTTATTCAAGAATATCTCTTTCTCCTATGTGCTTTCATCCCTAACCCTAACCCTAACCCTTCCGAAAGTCGGAGAAGCTCAAAGATGGTACCGATCGATGCGCGCTACCCCATTTAGTGGGGGTAGAGCCTACTTGCAAGTCTCTCCGACCTTCACAAAAAAAGTTATTCAAGAATATCTCTTTCTCCTATGTGCTTTCATCCCTAACCCTAACCCTAACCCTTCCGAAAGTCGGAGAAGCTCAAGGATGGTACCGATCGATGCGCGCTACCCCATTTAGTGGGGGTAGAGCCTACTTGCAAGTCTCTCCGACCTTCACAAAAAAAGTTATTCAAGAATATCTCTTTCTCCTATGTGCTTTCATCCCTAACCCTAACCCTAACCCTTCCGAAAGTCGGAGAAGCTCAAGGATGGTACCGATCGATGCGCGCTACCCCATTTAGTGGGGGTAGAGCCTACTTGCAAGTCTCTCCGACCTTCACAAAAAAAGTTATTCAAGAATATCTCTTTCTCCTATGTGCTTTCATCCCTAACCCTAACCCTAACCCTTCCGAAAGTCGGAGAAGCTCAAGGATGGTACCGATCGATGCGCGCTACCCCATTTAGTGGGGGTAGAGCCTACTTGCAAGTCTCTCCGACCTTCACAAAAAAAGTTATTCAAGAATATCTCCTCAGATTTGGGGGAATTTCGTCGGTCGACCTCTTCCGAAGGTCGTACAAGCTCGGGGATGGTACCAATCGATCCGCAGGACCCAAATTAGTCCAGATGCAACCACTTTCCAAGTCTCTCCGACCTTCACAAAAAAAGTTATTCAAGAATATCTCTTTCTCCTATGTGCTTTCATCCCTAACCCTAACCCTAACCCTTCCGAAAGTCGGAGAAGCTCAAAGATGGTACCGATCGATGCGCGCTACCCCATTTAGTGGGGGTAGAGCCTACTTGCAAGTCTCTCCGACCTTCACAAAAAAAGTTATTCAAGAATATCTCTTTCTCCTATGTGCTTTCATCCCTAACCCTAACCCTAACCCTTCCGAAAGTCGGAGAAGCTCAAGGATGGTACCGATCGATGCGCGCTACCCCATTTAGTGGGGGTAGAGCCTACTTGCAAGTCTCTCCGACCTTCACAAAAAAAGTTATTCAAGAATATCTCTTTCTCCTATGTGCTTTCATCCCTAACCCTAACCCTAACCCTTCCGAAAGTCGGAGAAGCTCAAGGATGGTACCGATCGATGCGCGCTACCCCATTTAGTGGGGGTAGAGCCTACTTGCAAGTCTCTCCGACCTTCACAAAAAAAGTTATTCAAGAATATCTCTTTCTCCTATGTGCTTTCATCCCTAACCCTAACCCTAACCCTTCCGAAAGTCGGAGAAGCTCAAGGATGGTACCGATCGATGCGCGCTACCCCATTTAGTGGGGGTAGAGCCTACTTGCAAGTCTCTCCGACCTTCACAAAAAAAGTTATTCAAGAATATCTCTTTCTCCTATGTGCTTTCATCCCTAACCCTAACCCTAACCCTTCCGAAAGTCGGAGAAGCTCAAGGATGGTACTGATCGATGCGCGCAACCCCATTTAGTGGGGGTAGAGCCTACTTGCAAGTCTCTCCGACCTTCACAAAAAAAGTTATTCAAGAATATCTCCTCAGATTTGGGGGAATTTCGTCGGTCGACCTCTTCCGAAGGTCGTACAAGCTCGGGGATGGTACCAATCGATCCGCAGGACCCAAATTAGGCCAGATGCAACCACTTTCCAAGTCTCTCCGACCTTCACAAAAAAAGTTATTCAAGAATATCTCTTTCTCCTATGTGCTTTCATCCCTAACCCTAACCCTAACCCTTCCGAAAGTCGGAGAAGCTCAAGGATGGTACCGATCGATGCGCGCTACCCCATTTAGTGGGGGTAGAGCCTACTTGCAAGTCTCTCCGACCTTCACAAAAAAAGTTATTCAAGAATATCTCTTTCTCCTATGTGCTTTCATCCCTAACCCTAACCCTAACCCTTCCAAAAGTCGGAGAAGCTCAAGGATGGTACCGATCGATGTGCGCTACCCCATTTAGTGGGGGTAGAGCCTACTTGCAAGTCTCTCCGACCTTCACAAAAAAAGTTATTCAAGAATATCTCCTCAGATTTGGGGGAATTTCGTCGGTCGACCTCTTCCGAAGGTCGTACAAGCTCGGGGATGGTACCAATCGATCCGCAGGACCCAAATTAGTCCAGATGCAACCACTTTCCAAGTCTCTCCGACCTTCACAAAAAAAGTTATTCAAGAATATCTCTTTCTCCTATGTGCTTTCATCCCTAACCCTAACCCTAACCCTTCCGAAAGTCGGAGAAGCTCAAAGATGGTTCCGATCGATGCGCGCTACCCCATTTAGTGGGGGTAGAGCCTACTTGCAAGTCTCTCCGACCTTCACAAAAAAAGTTATTCAAGAATATCTCTTTCTCCTATGTGCTTTCATCCCTAACCCTAACCCTAACCCTTCCGAAAGTCGGAGAAGCTCAAGGATGGTACCGATCGATGCGCGCTACCCCATTTAGTGGGGGTAGAGCCTACTTGCAAGTCTCTCCGACCTTCACAAAAAAAGTTATTCAAGAATATCTCTTTCTCCTATGTGCTTTCATCCCTAACCCTAACCCTAACCCTTCCGAAAGTCGGAGAAGCTCAAAGATGGTACCGATCGATGCGCGCTACCCCATTTAGTGGGGGTAGAGCCTACTTGCAAGTCTCTCCGACCTTCACAAAAAAAGTTATTCAAGAATATCTCTTTCTCCTATGTGCTTTCATCCCTAACCCTAACCCTAACCCTTCCGAAAGTCGGAGAAGCTCAAGGATGGTACCGATCGATGCGCGCTACCCCATTTAGTGGGGGTAGAGCCTACTTGCAAGTCTCTCCGACCTTCACAAAAAAAGTTATTCAAGAATATCTCTTTCTCCTATGTGCTTTCATCCCTAACCCTAACCCTAACCCTTCCGAAAGTCGGAGAAGCTCAAGGATGGTACTGATCGATGCGCGCAACCCCATTTAGTGGGGGTAGAGCCTACTTGCAAGTCTCTCCGACCTTCACAAAAAAAGTTATTCAAGAATATCTCCTCAGATTTGGGGGAATTTCGTCGGTCGACCTCTTCCGAAGGTCGTACAAGCTCGGGGATGGTACCAATCGATCCGCAGGACCCAAATTAGGCCAGATGCAACCACTTTCCAAGTCTCTCCGACCTTCACAAAAAAAGTTATTCAAGAATATCTCTTTCTCCTATGTGCTTTCATCCCTAACCCTAACCCTAACCCTTCCGAAAGTCGGAGAAGCTCAAGGATGGTACCGATCGATGCGCGCTACCCCATTTAGTGGGGGTAGAGCCTACTTGCAAGTCTCTCCGACCTTCACAAAAAAAGTTATTCAAGAATATCTCTTTCTCCTATGTGCTTTCATCCCTAACCCTAACCCTAACCCTTCCAAAAGTCGGAGAAGCTCAAGGATGGTACCGATCGATGCGCGCTACCCCATTTAGTGGGGGTAGAGCCTACTTGCAAGTCTCTCCGACCTTCACAAAAAAAGTTATTCAAGAATATCTCCTCAGATTTGGGGGAATTTCGTCGGTCGACCTCTTCCGAAGGTCGTACAAGCTCGGGGATGGTACCAATCGATCCGCAGGACCCAAATTAGTCCAGATGCAACCACTTTCCAAGTCTCTCCGACCTTCACAAAAAAAGTTATTCAAGAATATCTCTTTCTCCTATGTGCTTTCATCCCTAACCCTAACCCTAACCCTTCCGAAAGTCGGAGAAGCTCAAAGATGGTACCGATCGATGCGCGCTACCCCATTTAGTGGGGGTAGAGCCTACTTGCAAGTCTCTCCGACCTTCACAAAAAAAGTTATTCAAGAATATCTCTTTCTCCTATGTGCTTTCATCCCTAACCCTAACCCTAACCCTTCCGAAAGTCGGAGAAGCTCAAGGATGGTACCGATCGATGCGCGCTACCCCATTTAGTGGGGGTAGAGCCTACTTGCAAGTCTCTCCGACCTTCACAAAAAAAGTTATTCAAGAATATCTCTTTCTCCTATGTGCTTTCATCCCTAACCCTAACCCTAACCCTTCCGAAAGTCGGAGAAGCTCAAGGATGGTACCGATCGATGCGCGCTACCCCATTTAGTGGGGGTAGAGCCTACTTGCAAGTCTCTCCGACCTTCACAAAAAAAGTTATTCAAGAATATCTCCTCAGATTTGGGGGAATTTCGTCGGTCGACCTCTTCCGAAGGTCGTACAAGCTCGGGGATGGTACCAATCGATCCGCAGGACCCAAATTAGTCCAGATGCAACCACTTTCCAAGTCTCTCCGACCTTCACAAAAAAAGTTATTCAAGAATATCTCTTTCTCCTATGTGCTTTCATCCCTAACCCTAACCCTAACCCTTCCGAAAGTCGGAGAAGCTCAAAGATGGTACCGATCGATGCGCGCTACCCCATTTAGTGGGGGTAGAGCCTACTTGCAAGTCTCTCCGACCTTCACAAAAAAAGTTATTCAAGAATATCTCTTTCTCCTATGTGCTTTCATCCCTAACCCTAACCCTAACCCTTCCGAAAGTCGGAGAAGCTCAAGGATGGTACCGATCGATGCGCGCTACCCCATTTAGTGGGGGTAGAGCCTACTTGCAAGTCTCTCCGACCTTCACAAAAAAAGTTATTCAAGAATATCTCTTTCTCCTATGTGCTTTCATCCCTAACCCTAACCCTAACCCTTCCGAAAGTCGGAGAAGCTCAAGGATGGTACCGATCGATGCGCGCTACCCCATTTAGTGGGGGTAGAGCCTACTTGCAAGTCTCTCCGACCTTCACAAAAAAAGTTATTCAAGAATATCTCTTTCTCCTATGTGCTTTCATCCCTAACCCTAACCCTAACCCTTCCGAAAGTCGGAGAAGCTCAAGGATGGTACCGATCGATGCGCGCTACCCCATTTAGTGGGGGTAGAGCCTACTTGCAAGTCTCTCCGACCTTCACAAAAAAAGTTATTCAAGAATATCTCTTTCTCCTATGTGCTTTCATCCCTAACCCTAACCCTAACCCTTCCGAAAGTCGGAGAAGCTCAAGGATGGTACTGATCGATGCGCGCAACCCCATTTAGTGGGGGTAGAGCCTACTTGCAAGTCTCTCCGACCTTCACAAAAAAAGTTATTCAAGAATATCTCCTCAGATTTGGGGGAATTTCGTCGGTCGACCTCTTCCGAAGGTCGTACAAGCTCGGGGATGGTACCAATCGATCCGCAGGACCCAAATTAGGCCAGATGCAACCACTTTCCAAGTCTCTCCGACCTTCACAAAAAAAGTTATTCAAGAATATCTCTTTCTCCTATGTGCTTTCATCCCTAACCCTAACCCTAACCCTTCCGAAAGTCGGAGAAGCTCAAGGATGGTACCGATCGATGCGCGCTACCCCATTTAGTGGGGGTTGAGCCTACTTGCAAGTCTCTCCGACCTTCACAAAAAAAGTTATTCAAGAATATCTCTTTCTCCTATGTGCTTTCATCCCTAACCCTAACCCTAACCCTTCCAAAAGTCGGAGAAGCTCAAGGATGGTACCGATCGATGTGCGCTACCCCATTTAGTGGGGGTAGAGCCTACTTGCAAGTCTCTCCGACCTTCACAAAAAAAGTTATTCAAGAATATCTCCTCAGATTTGGGGGAATTTCGTCGGTCGACCTCTTCCGAAGGTCGTACAAGCTCGGGGATGGTACCAATCGATCCGCAGGACCCAAATTAGTCCAGATGCAACCACTTTCCAAGTCTCTCCGACCTTCACAAAAAAAGTTATTCAAGAATATCTCTTTCTCCTATGTGCTTTCATCCCTAACCCTAACCCTAACCCTTCCGAAAGTCGGAGAAGCTCAAAGATGGTACCGATCGATGCGCGCTACCCCATTTAGTGGGGGTAGAGCCTACTTGCAAGTCTCTCCGACCTTCACAAAAAAAGTTATTCAAGAATATCTCTTTCTCCTATGTGCTTTCATCCCTAACCCTAACCCTAACCCTTCCGAAAGTCGGAGAAGCTCAAGGATGGTACCGATCGATGCGCGCTACCCCATTTAGTGGGGGTAGAGCCTACTTGCAAGTCTCTCCGACCTTCACAAAAAAAGTTATTCAAGAATATCTCTTTCTCCTATGTGCTTTCATCCCTAACCCTAACCCTAACCCTTCCGAAAGTCGGAGAAGCTCAAGGATGGTACCGATCGATGCGCGCTACCCCATTTAGTGGGGGTAGAGCCTACTTGCAAGTCTTTCCGACCTTCACAAAAAAAGTTATTCAAGAATATCTCTTTCTCCTATGTGCTTTCATCCCTAACCCTAACCCTAACCCTTCCGAAAGTCGGAGAAGCTCAAGGATGGTACCGATCGATGCGCGCTACCCCATTTAGTGGGGGTAGAGCCTACTTGCAAGTCTCTCCGACCTTCACAAAAAAAGTTATTCAAGAATATCTCTTTCTCCTATGTGCTTTCAGCCCTAACCCTAACCCTAACCCTTCCGAAAGTCGGAGAAGCTCAAGGATGGTACTGATCGATGCGCGCAACCCCATTTAGTGGGGGTAGAGCCTACTTGCAAGTCTCTCCGACCTTCACAAAAAAAGTTATTCAAGAATATCTCCTCAGATTTGGGGGAATTTCGTCGGTCGACCTCTTCCGAAGGTCGTACAAGCTCGGGGATGGTACCAATCGATCCGCAGGACCCAAATTAGGCCAGATGCAACCACTTTCCAAGTCTCTCCGACCTTCACAAAAAAAGTTATTCAAGAATATCTCTTTCTCCTATGTGCTTTCATCCCTAACCCTAACCCTAACCCTTCCGAAAGTCGGAGAAGCTCAAGGATGGTACCGATCGATGCGCGCTACCCCATTTAGTGGGGGTAGAGCCTACTTGCAAGTCTCTCCGACCTTCACAAAAAAAGTTATTCAAGAATATCTCTTTCTCCTATGTGCTTTCATCCCTAACCCTAACCCTAACCCTTCCAAAAGTCGGAGAAGCTCAAGGATGGTACCGATCGATGCGCGCTACCCCATTTAGTGGGGGTAGAGCCTACTTGCAAGTCTCTCCGACCTTCACAAAAAAAGTTATTCAAGAATATCTCCTCAGATTTGGGGGAATTTCGTCGGTCGACCTCTTCCGAAGGTCGTACAAGCTCGGGGATGGTACCAATCGATCCGCAGGACCCAAATTAGTCCAGATGCAACCACTTTCCAAGTCTCTCCGACCTTCACAAAAAAAGTTATTCAAGAATATCTCTTTCTCCTATGTGCTTTCATCCCTAACCCTAACCCTAACCCTTCCGAAAGTCGGAGAAGCTCAAAGATGGTACCGATCGATGCGCGCTACCCCATTTAGTGGGGGTAGAGCCTACTTGCAAGTCTCTCCGACCTTCACAAAAAAAGTTATTCAAGAATATCTCTTTCTCCTATGTGCTTTCATCCCTAACCCTAACCCTAACCCTTCCGAAAGTCGGAGAAGCTCAAGGATGGTACCGATCGATGCGCGCTACCCCATTTAGTGGGGGTAGAGCCTACTTGCAAGTCTCTCCGACCTTCACAAAAAAAGTTATTCAAGAATATCTCTTTCTCCTATGTGCTTTCATCCCTAACCCTAACCCTAACCCTTCCGAAAGTCGGAGAAGCTCAAGGATGGTACCGATCGATGCGCGCTACCCCATTTAGTGGGGGTAGAGCCTACTTGCAAGTCTCTCCGACCTTCACAAAAAAAGTTATTCAAGAATATCTCCTCAGATTTGGGGGAATTTCGTCGGTCGACCTCTTCCGAAGGTCGTACAAGCTCGGGGATGGTACCAATCGATCCGCAGGACCCAAATTAGTCCAGATGCAACCACTTTCCAAGTCTCTCCGACCTTCACAAAAAAAGTTATTCAAGAATATCTCTTTCTCCTATGTGCTTTCATCCCTAACCCTAACCCTAACCCTTCCGAAAGTCGGAGAAGCTCAAAGATGGTACCGATCGATGCGCGCTACCCCATTTAGTGGGGGTAGAGCCTACTTGCAAGTCTCTCCGACCTTCACAAAAAAAGTTATTCAAGAATATCTCTTTCTCCTATGTGCTTTCATCCCTAACCCTAACCCTAACCCTTCCGAAAGTCGGAGAAGCTCAAGGATGGTACCGATCGATGCGCGCTACCCCATTTAGTGGGGGTAGAGCCTACTTGCAAGTCTCTCCGACCTTCACAAAAAAAGTTATTCAAGAATATCTCTTTCTCCTATGTGCTTTCATCCCTAACCCTAACCCTAACCCTTCCGAAAGTCGGAGAAGCTCAAGGATGGTACCGATCGATGCGCGCTACCCCATTTAGTGGGGGTAGAGCCTACTTGCAAGTCTCTCCGACCTTCACAAAAAAAGTTATTCAAGAATATCTCTTTCTCCTATGTGCTTTCATCCCTAACCCTAACCCTAACCCTTCCGAAAGTCGGAGAAGCTCAAGGATGGTACCGATCGATGCGCGCTACCCCATTTAGTGGGGGTAGAGCCTACTTGCAAGTCTCTCCGACCTTCACAAAAAAAGTTATTCAAGAATATCTCTTTCTCCTATGTGCTTTCATCCCTAACCCTAACCCTAACCCTTCCGAAAGTCGGAGAAGCTCAAGGATGGTACTGATCGATGCGCGCAACCCCATTTAGTGGGGGTAGAGCCTACTTGCAAGTCTCTCCGACCTTCACAAAAAAAGTTATTCAAGAATATCTCCTCAGATTTGGGGGAATTTCGTCGGTCGACCTCTTCCGAAGGTCGTACAAGCTCGGGGATGGTACCAATCGATCCGCAGGACCCAAATTAGGCCAGATGCAACCACTTTCCAAGTCTCTCCGACCTTCACAAAAAAAGTTATTCAAGAATATCTCTTTCTCCTATGTGCTTTCATCCCTAACCCTAACCCTAACCCTT
Source organism: Limanda limanda (assembly GCF_963576545.1). Classification (NCBI taxonomy): domain Eukaryota; kingdom Metazoa; phylum Chordata; class Actinopteri; order Pleuronectiformes; family Pleuronectidae; genus Limanda; species Limanda limanda. The sequence continues at coordinate 10,709 of NW_026870444.1, forward strand.
CCGAAAGTCGGAGAAGCTCAAGGATGGTACCGATCGATGCGCGCTACCCCATTTAGTGGGGGTAGAGCCTACTTGCAAGTCTCTCCGACCTTCACAAAAAAAGTTATTCAAGAATATCTCTTTCTCCTATGTGCTTTCATCCCTAACCCTAACCCTAACCCTTCCAAAAGTCGGAGAAGCTCAAGGATGGTACCGATCGATGTGCGCTACCCCATTTAGTGGGGGTAGAGCCTACTTGCAAGTCTCTCCGACCTTCACAAAAAAAGTTATTCAAGAATATCTCCTCAGATTTGGGGGAATTTCGTCGGTCGACCTCTTCCGAAGGTCGTACAAGCTCGGGGATGGTACCAATCGATCCGCAGGACCCAAATTAGTCCAGATGCAACCACTTTCCAAGTCTCTCCGACCTTCACAAAAAAAGTTATTCAAGAATATCTCTTTCTCCTATGTGCTTTCATCCCTAACCCTAACCCTAACCCTTCCGAAAGTCGGAGAAGCTCAAAGATGGTACCGATCGATGCGCGCTACCCCATTTAGTGGGGGTAGAGCCTACTTGCAAGTCTCTCCGACCTTCACAAAAAAAGTTATTCAAGAATATCTCTTTCTCCTATGTGCTTTCATCCCTAACCCTAACCCTAACCCTTCCGAAAGTCGGAGAAGCTCAAGGATGGTACCGATCGATGCGCGCTACCCCATTTAGTGGGGGTAGAGCCTACTTGCAAGTCTCTCCGACCTTCACAAAAAAAGTTATTCAAGAATATCTCTTTCTCCTATGTGCTTTCATCCCTAACCCTAACCCTAACCCTTCCGAAAGTCGGAGAAGCTCAAGGATGGTACCGATCGATGCGCGCTACCCCATTTAGTGGGGGTAGAGCCTACTTGCAAGTCTTTCCGACCTTCACAAAAAAAGTTATTCAAGAATATCTCTTTCTCCTATGTGCTTTCATCCCTAACCCTAACCCTAACCCTTCCGAAAGTCGGAGAAGCTCAAGGATGGTACCGATCGATGCGCGCTACCCCATTTAGTGGGGGTAGAGCCTACTTGCAAGTCTCTCCGACCTTCACAAAAAAAGTTATTCAAGAATATCTCTTTCTCCTATGTGCTTTCAGCCCTAACCCTAACCCTAACCCTTCCGAAAGTCGGAGAAGCTCAAGGATGGTACCGATCGATGCGCGCTACCCCATTTAGTGGGGGTAGAGCCTACTTGCAAGTCTCTCCGACCTTCACAAAAAAAGTTATTCAAGAATATCTCTTTCTCCTATGTGCTTTCATCCCTAACCCTAACCCTAACCCTTCCGAAAGTCGGAGAAGCTTAAGGATGGTACCGATCGATGCGCGCTACCCCATTTAGTGGGGGTAGAGCCTACTTGCAAGTCTCTCCGACCTTCACAAAAAAAGTTATTCAAGAATATCTCTTTCTCCTATGTGCTTTCATCCCTAACCCTAACCCTAACCCTTCCGAAAGTCGGAGAAGCTCAAGGATGGTACTGATCGATGCGCGCAACCCCATTTAGTGGGGGTAGAGCCTACTTGCAAGTCTCTCCGACCTTCACAAAAAAAGTTATTCAAGAATATCTCCTCAGATTTGGGGGAATTTCGTCAGTCGACCTCTTCCGAAGGTCGTACAAGCTCGGGGATGGTACCAATCGATCCGCAGGACCCAAATTAGTCCAGATGCAACCACTTTCCAAGTCTCTCCGACCTTCACAAAAAAAGTTATTCAAGAATATCTCTTTCTCCTATGTGCTTTCATCCCTAACCCTAACCCTAACCCTTCCGAAAGTCGGAGAAGCTCAAGGATGGTACCGATCGATGCGCGCTACCCCATTTAGTGGGGGTAGAGCCTACTTGCAAGTCTCTCCGACCTTTACAAAAAAAGTTATTCAAGAATATCTCTTTCTCCTATGTGCTTTCATCCCTAACCCTAACCCTTCCGAAAGTCGGAGAAGCTCAAGGATGGTACCGATCGATGCGCGCTACCCCATTTAGTGGGGGTAGAGCCTACTTGCAAGTCTCTCCGACCTTCACAAAAAAAGTTATTCAAGAATATCTCTTTCTCCTATGTGCTTTCAGCCCTAACCCTAACCCTAACCCTTCCGAAAGTCGGAGAAGCTCAAGGATGGTACCGATCGATGCGCGCTACCCCATTTAGTGGGGGTAGAGCCTACTTGCAAGTCTCTCCGACCTTCACAAAAAAAGTTATTCAAGAATATCTCTTTCTCCTATGTGCTTTCATCCCTAACCCTAACCCTAACCCTTCCGAAAGTCGGAGAAGCTTAAGGATGGTACCGATCGATGCGCGCTACCCCATTTAGTGGGGGTAGAGCCTACTTGCAAGTCTCTCCGACCTTCACAAAAAAAGTTATTCAAGAATATCTCTTTCTCCTATGTGCTTTCATCCCTAACCCTAACCCTAACCCTTCCGAAAGTCGGAGAAGCTCAAGGATGGTACTGATCGATGCGCGCAACCCCATTTAGTGGGGGTAGAGCCTACTTGCAAGTCTCTCCGACCTTCACAAAAAAAGTTATTCAAGAATATCTCCTCAGATTTGGGGGAATTTCGTCAGTCGACCTCTTCCGAAGGTCGTACAAGCTCGGGGATGGTACCAATCGATCCGCAGGACCCAAATTAGTCCAGATGCAACCACTTTCCAAGTCTCTCCGACCTTCACAAAAAAAGTTATTCAAGAATATCTCTTTCTCCTATGTGCTTTCATCCCTAACCCTAACCCTAACCCTTCCGAAAGTCGGAGAAGCTCAAGGATGGTACCGATCGATGCGCGCTACCCCATTTAGTGGGGGTAGAGCCTACTTGCAAGTCTCTCCGACCTTCACAAAAAAAGTTATTCAAGAATATCTCTTTCTCCTATGTGCTTTCATCCCTAACCCTAACCCTAACCCTTCCGAAAGTCGGAGAAGCTCAAGGATGGTACTGATCGATGCGCGCAACCCCATTTAGTGGGGGTAGAGCCTACTTGCAAGTCTCTCCGACCTTCACAAAAAAAGTTATTCAAGAATATCTCCTCAGATTTGGGGGAATTTCGTCGGTCGACCTCTTCCGAAGGTCGTACAAGCTCGGGGATGGTACCAATCGATCTGCAGGACCCAAATTAGTCCAGATGCAACCACTTTCCAAGTCTCTCCGACCTTCACAAAAAAAGTTATTCAAGAATATCTCTTTCTCCTATGTGCTTTCATCCCTAACCCTAACCCTAACCCTTCCGAAAGTCTAAGAAGCTCAAGGATGGTACCGATCGATGCGCGCTACCCCATTTAGTGGGGGTAGAGCCTACTTGCAAGTCTCTCCGACCTTCACAAAAAAAGTTATTCAAGAATATCTCTTTCTCCTATGTGCTTTCATCCCTAACCCTAACCCTAACCCTTCCAAAAGTCGGAGAAGCTCAAGGATGGTACCGATCGATGCGCGCTACCCCATTTAGTGGGGGTAGAGCCTACTTGCAAGTCTCTCCGACCTTCACAAAAAAAGTTATTCAAGAATATCTCCTCAGATTTGGGGGAATTTCGTCGGTCGACCTCTTCCGAAGGTCGTACAAGCTCGGGGATGGTACCAATCGATCCGCAGGACCCAAATTAGTCCAGATGCAACCACTTTCCAAGTCTCTCCGACCTTCACAAAAAAAGTTATTCAAGAATATCTCTTTCTCCTATGTGCTTTCATCCCTAACCCTAACCCTAACCCTTCCGAAAGTCGGAGAAGCTCAAGGATGGTACCGATCGATGCGCGCTACCCCATTTAGTGGGGGTAGAGCCTACTTGCAAGTCTCTCCGACCTTCACAAAAAAAGTTATTCAAGAATATCTCTTTCTCCTATGTGCTTTCATCCCTAACCCTAACCCTAACCCTTCCGAAAGTCGGAGAAGCTCAAGGATGGTACCGATCGATGCGCGCTACCCCATTTAGTGGGGGTAGAGCCTACTTGCAAGTCTCTCCGACCTTCACAAAAAAAGTTATTCAAGAATATCTCTTTCTCCTATGTGCTTTCATCCCTAACCCTAACCCTAACCCTTCCGAAAGTCGGAGAAGCTCAAGGATGGTACCGATCGATGCGCGCTACCCCATTTAGTGGGGGTAGAGCCTACTTGCAAGTCTCTCCGACCTTCACAAAAAAAGTTATTCAAGAATATCTCTTTCTCCTATGTGCTTTCATCCCTAACCCTAACCCTAACCCTTCCGAAAGTCGGAGAAGCTCAAGGATGGTACCGATCGATGCGCGCTACCCCATTTAGTGGGGGTAGAGCCTACTTGCAAGTCTCTCCGACCTTTACAAAAAAAGTTATTCAAGAATATCTCTTTCTCCTATGTGCTTTCATCCCTAACCCTAACCCTTCCGAAAGTCGGAGAAGCTCAAGGATGGTACCAATCGATGCGCGCTACCCCATTTAGTGGGGGTAGAGCCTACTTGCAAGTCTCTCCGACCTTCACAAAAAAAGTTATTCAAGAATATCTCTTTCTCCTATGTGCTTTCATCCCTAACCCTAACCCTAACCCTTCCGAAAGTCGGAGAAGCTCAAGGATGGTACTGATCGATGCGCGCAACCCCATTTAGTGGGGGTAGAGCCTACTTGCAAGTCTCTCCGACCTTCACAAAAAAAGTTATTCAAGAATATCTCCTCAGATTTGGGGGAATTTCGTCGGTCGACCTCTTCCGAAGGTCGTACAAGCTCGGGGATGGTACCAATCGATCCGCAGGACCCAAATTAGGCCAGATGCAACCACTTTCCAAGTCTCTCCGACCTTCACAAAAAAAGTTATTCAAGAATATCTCTTTCTCCTATGTGCTTTCATCCCTAACCCTAACCCTAACCCTTCCGAAAGTCGGAGAAGCTCAAGGATGGTACCGATCGATGCGCGCTACCCCATTTAGTGGGGGTAGAGCCTACTTTCAAGTCTCTCCGACCTTCACAAAAAAAGTTATTCAAGAATATCTCTTTCTCCTATGTGCTTTCATCCCTAACCCTAACCCTAACCCTTCCAAAAGTCGGAGAAGCTCAAGGATGGTACCGATCGATGCGCGCTACCCCATTTAGTGGGGGTAGAGCCTACTTGCAAGTCTCTCCGACCTTCACAAAAAAAGTTATTCAAGAATATCTCCTCAGATTTGGGGGAATTTCGTCGGTCGACCTCTTCCGAAGGTCGTACAAGCTCGGGGATGGTACCAATCGATCCGCAGGACCCAAATTAGTCCAGATGCAACCACTTTCCAAGTCTCTCCGACCTTCACAAAAAAAGTTATTCAAGAATATCTCTTTCTCCTATGTGCTTTCATCCCTAACCCTAACCCTAACCCTTCCGAAAGTCGGAGAAGCTCAAAGATGGTACCGATCGATGCGCGCTACCCCATTTAGTGGGGGTAGAGCCTACTTGCAAGTCTCTCCGACCTTCACAAAAAAAGTTATTCAAGAATATCTCTTTCTCCTATGTGCTTTCATCCCTAACCCTAACCCTAACCCTTCCGAAAGTCGGAGAAGCTCAAGGATGGTACCGATCGATGCGCGCTACCCCATTTAGTGGGGGTAAAGCCTACTTGCAAGTCTCTCCGACCTTCACAAAAAAAGTTATTCAAGAATATCTCTTTCTCCTATGTGCTTTCATCCCTAACCCTAACCCTAACCCTTCCGAAAGTCGGAGAAGCTCAAGGATGGTACCGATCGATGCGCGCTACCCCATTTAGTGGGGGTAGAGCCTACTTGCAAGTCTTTCCGACCTTCACAAAAAAAGTTATTCAAGAATATCTCTTTCTCCTATGTGCTTTCATCCCTAACCCTAACCCTAACCCTTCCGAAAGTCGGAGAAGCTCAAGGATGGTACCGATCGATGCGCGCTACCCCATTTAGTGGGGGTAGAGCCTACTTGCAAGTCTCTCCGACCTTCACAAAAAAAGTTATTCAAGAATATCTCTTTCTCCTATGTGCTTTCATCCCTAACCCTAACCCTAACCCTTCCGAAAGTCGGAGAAGCTCAAGGATGGTACCGATCGATGCGCGCTACCCCATTTAGTGGGGGTAGAGCCTACTTGCAAGTCTCTCCGACCTTCACAAAAAAAGTTATTCAAGAATATCTCTTTCTCCTATGTGCTTTCATCCCTAACCCTAACCCTAACCCTTCCGAAAGTCGGAGAAGCTCAAGGATGGTACCGATCGATGCGCGCTACCCCATTTAGTGGGGGTAGAGCCTACTTGCAAGTCTCTCCGACCTTCACAAAAAAAGTTATTCAAGAATATCTCCTCAGATTTGGGGGAATTTCGTCGGTCGACCTCTTCCGAAGGTCGTACAAGCTCGGGGATGGTACCAATCGATCCGCAGGACCCAAATTAGTCCAGATGCAACCACTTTCCAAGTCTCTCCGACCTTCACAAAAAAAGTTATTCAAGAATATCTCTTTCTCCTATGTGCTTTCATCCCTAACCCTAACCCTTCCGAAAGTCGGAGAAGCTCAAGGATGGTACCGATCGATGCGCGCTACCCCATTTAGTGGGGGTAGAGCCTACTTGCAAGTCTCTCCGACCTTCACAAAAAAAGTTATTCAAGAATATCTCTTTCTCCTATGTGCTTTCATCCCTAACCCTAACCCTAACCCTTCCGAAAGTCGGAGAAGCTCAAGGATGGTACCGATCGATGCGCGCTACCCCATTTAGTGGGGGTAGAGCCTACTTGCAAGTCTCTCCGACCTTCACAAAAAAAGTTATTCAAGAATATCTCTTTCTCCTATGTGCTTTCATCCCTAACCCTAACCCTAACCCTTCCGAAAGTCGGAGAAGCTCAAGGATGGTACCGATCGATGCGCGCTACCCCATTTAGTGGGGGTAGAGCCTACTTGCAAGTCTTTCCGACCTTCACAAAAAAAGTTATTCAAGAATATCTCTTTCTCCTATGTGCTTTCATCCCTAACCCTAACCCTAACCCTTCCGAAAGTCGGAGAAGCTCAAGGATGGTACCGATCGATGCGCGCTACCCCATTTAGTGGGGGTAGAGCCTACTTGCAAGTCTCTCCGACCTTCACAAAAAAAGTTATTCAAGAATATCTCTTTCTCCTATGTGCTTTCATCCCTAACCCTAACCCTAACCCTTCCAAAAGTCGGAGAAGCTCAAGGATGGTACCGATCGATGCGCGCTACCCCATTTAGTGGGGGTAGAGCCTACTTGCAAGTCTCTCCGACCTTCACAAAAAAAGTTATTCAAGAATATCTCCTCAGATTTGGGGGAATTTCGTCGGTCGACCTCTTCCGAAGGTCGTACAAGCTCGGGGATGGTACCAATCGATCCGCAGGACCCAAATTAGTCCAGATGCAACCACTTTCCAAGTCTCTCCGACCTTCACAAAAAAAGTTATTCAAGAATATCTCTTTCTCCTATGTGCTTTCATCCCTAACCCTAACCCTAACCCTTCCGAAAGTCGGAGAAGCTCAAAGATGGTACCGATCGATGCGCGCTACCCCATTTAGTGGGGGTAGAGCCTACTTGCAAGTCTCTCCGACCTTCACAAAAAAAGTTATTCAAGAATATCTCTTTCTCCTATGTGCTTTCATCCCTAACCCTAACCCTAACCCTTCCGAAAGTCGGAGAAGCTCAAGGATGGTACCGATCGATGCGCGCTACCCCATTTAGTGGGGGTAAAGCCTACTTGCAAGTCTCTCCGACCTTCACAAAAAAAGTTATTCAAGAATATCTCTTTCTCCTATGTGCTTTCATCCCTAACCCTAACCCTAACCCTTCCGAAAGTCGGAGAAGCTCAAGGATGGTACCGATCGATGCGCGCTACCCCATTTAGTGGGGGTAGAGCCTACTTGCAAGTCTTTCCGACCTTCACAAAAAAAGTTATTCAAGAATATCTCTTTCTCCTATGTGCTTTCATCCCTAACCCTAACCCTAACCCTTCCGAAAGTCGGAGAAGCTCAAGGATGGTACCGATCGATGCGCGCTACCCCATTTAGTGGGGGTAGAGCCTACTTGCAAGTCTCTCCGACCTTCACAAAAAAAGTTATTCAAGAATATCTCTTTCTCCTATGTGCTTTCATCCCTAACCCTAACCCTAACCCTTCCGAAAGTCGGAGAAGCTCAAGGATGGTACCGATCGATGCGCGCTACCCCATTTAGTGGGGGTAGAGCCTACTTGCAAGTCTCTCCGACCTTCACAAAAAAAGTTATTCAAGAATATCTCTTTCTCCTATGTGCTTTCATCCCTAACCCTAACCCTAACCCTTCCGAAAGTCGGAGAAGCTCAAGGATGGTACCGATCGATGCGCGCTACCCCATTTAGTGGGGGTAGAGCCTACTTGCAAGTCTCTCCGACCTTCACAAAAAAAGTTATTCAAGAATATCTCCTCAGATTTGGGGGAATTTCGTCGGTCGACCTCTTCCGAAGGTCGTACAAGCTCGGGGATGGTACCAATCGATCCGCAGGACCCAAATTAGTCCAGATGCAACCACTTTCCAAGTCTCTCCGACCTTCACAAAAAAAGTTATTCAAGAATATCTCTTTCTCCTATGTGCTTTCATCCCTAACCCTAACCCTTCCGAAAGTCGGAGAAGCTCAAGGATGGTACCGATCGATGCGCGCTACCCCATTTAGTGGGGGTAGAGCCTACTTGCAAGTCTCTCCGACCTTCACAAAAAAAGTTATTCAAGAATATCTCTTTCTCCTATGTGCTTTCATCCCTAACCCTAACCCTAACCCTTCCGAAAGTCGGAGAAGCTCAAGGATGGTACCGATCGATGCGCGCTACCCCATTTAGTGGGGGTAGAGCCTACTTGCAAGTCTCTCCGACCTTCACAAAAAAAGTTATTCAAGAATATCTCTTTCTCCTATGTGCTTTCATCCCTAACCCTAACCCTAACCCTTCCGAAAGTCGGAGAAGCTCAAGGATGGTACCGATCGATGCGCGCTACCCCATTTAGTGGGGGTAGAGCCTACTTGCAAGTCTCTCCGACCTTCACAAAAAAAGTTATTCAAGAATATCTCTTTCTCCTATGTGCTTTCATCCCTAACCCTAACCCTAACCCTTCCGAAAGTCGGAGAAGCTCAAGGATAGTACTGATCGATGCGCGCAACCCCATTTAGTGGGGGTAGAGCCTACTTGCAAGTCTCTCCGACCTTCACAAAAAAAGTTATTCAAGAATATCTCCTCAGATTTGGGGGAATTTCGTCGGTCGACCTCTTCCGAAGGTCGTACAAGCTCGGGGATGGTACCAATCGATCCGCAGGACCCAAATTAGTCCAGATGCAACCACTTTCCAAGTCTCTCCGACCTTCACAAAAAAAGTTATTCAAGAATATCTCTTTCTCCTATGTGCTTTCATCCCTAACCCTAACCCTTCCGAAAGTCGGAGAAGCTCAAGGATGGTACCGATCGATGCGCGCTACCCCATTTAGTGGGGGTAGAGCCTACTTGCAAGTCTCTCCGACCTTCACAAAAAAAGTTATTCAAGAATATCTCTTTCTCCTATGTGCTTTCATCCCTAACCCTAACCCTAACCCTTCCGAAAGTCGGAGAAGCTCAAGGATGGTACCGATCGATGCGCGCTACCCCATTTAGTGGGGGTAGAGCCTACTTGCAAGTCTCTCCGACCTTCACAAAAAAAGTTATTCAAGAATATCTCTTTCTCCTATGTGCTTTCATCCCTAACCCTAACCCTAACCCTTCCGAAAGTCGGAGAAGCTCAAGGATGGTACCGATCGATGCGCGCTACCCCATTTAGTGGGGGTAGAGCCTACTTGCAAGTCTCTCCGACCTTCACAAAAAAAGTTATTCAAGAATATCTCTTTCTCCTATGTGCTTTCATCCCTAACCCTAACCCTAACCCTTCCGAAAGTCGGAGAAGCTCAAGGATAGTACTGATCGATGCGCGCAACCCCATTTAGTGGGGGTAGAGCCTACTTGCAAGTCTCTCCGACCTTCACAAAAAAAGTTATTCAAGAATATCTCCTCAGATTTGGGGGAATTTCGTCGGTCGACCTCTTCCGAAGGTCGTACAAGCTCGGGGATGGTACCAATCGATCCGCAGGACCCAAATTAGTCCAGATGCAACCACTTTCCAAGTCTCTCCGACCTTCACAAAAAAAGTTATTCAAGAATATCTCTTTCTCCTATGTGCTTTCATCCCTAACCCTAACCCTAACCCTTCCGAAAGTCGGAGAAGCTCAAGGATGGTACCGATCGATGCGCGCTACCCCATTTAGTGGGGGTAGAGCCTACTTGCAAGTCTCTCCGACCTTCACAAAAAAAGTTATTCAAGAATATCTCTTTCTCCTATGTGCTTTCATCCCTAACCCTAACCCTAACCCTTCCGAAAGTCGGAGAAGCTCAAGGATGGTACCGATCGATGCGCGCTACCCCATTTAGTGGGGGTAGAGCCTACTTGCAAGTCTCTCCGACCTTCACAAAAAAAGTTATTCAAGAATATCTCTTTCTCCTATGTGCTTTCATCCCTAACCCTAACCCTAACCCTTCCAAAAGTCGGAGAAGCTCAAGGATGGTACCGATCGATGCGCGCTACCCCATTTAGTGGGGGTAGAGCCTACTTGCAAGTCTCTCCGACCTTCACAAAAAAAGTTATTCAAGAATATCTCCTCAGATTTGGGGGAATTTCGTCGGTCGACCTCTTCCGAAGGTCGTACAAGCTCGGGGATGGTACCAATCGATCCGCAGGACCCAAATTAGTCCAGATGCAACCACTTTCCAAGTCTCTCCGACCTTCACAAAAAAAGTTATTCAAGAATATCTCTTTCTCCTATGTGCTTTCATCCCTAACCCTAACCCTAACCCTTCCGAAAGTCGGAGAAGCTCAAAGATGGTACCGATCGATGCGCGCTACCCCATTTAGTGGGGGTAGAGCCTACTTGCAAGTCTCTCCGACCTTCACAAAAAAAGTTATTCAAGAATATCTCTTTCTCCTATGTGCTTTCATCCCTAACCCTAACCCTAACCCTTCCGAAAGTCGGAGAAGCTCAAGGATGGTACCGATCGATGCGCGCTACCCCATTTAGTGGGGGTAGAGCCTACTTGCAAGTCTCTCCGACCTTCACAAAAAAAGTTATTCAAGAATATCTCTTTCTCCTATGTGCTTTCATCCCTAACCCTAACCCTAACCCTTCCGAAAGTCGGAGAAGCTCAAGGATGGTACCGATCGATGCGCGCTACCCCATTTAGTGGGGGTAGAGCCTACTTGCAAGTCTCTCCGACCTTCACAAAAAAAGTTATTCAAGAATATCTCTTTCTCCTATGTGCTTTCATCCCTAACCCTAACCCTAACCCTTCCGAAAGTCGGAGAAGCTCAAGGATGGTACCGATCGATGCGCGCTACCCCATTTAGTGGGGGTAGAGCCTACTTGCAAGTCTCTCCGACCTTCACAAAAAAAGTTATTCAAGAATATCTCTTTCTCCTATGTGCTTTCATCCCTAACCCTAACCCTAACCCTTCCGAAAGTCGGAGAAGCTCAAGGATGGTACCGATCGATGCGCGCTACCCCATTTAGTGGGGGTAGAGCCTACTTGCAAGTCTCTCCGACCTTCACAAAAAAAGTTATTCAAGAATATCTCTTTCTCCTATGTGCTTTCATCCCTAACCCTAACCCTAACCCTTCCGAAAGTCGGAGAAGCTCAAGGATGGTACTGATCGATGCGCGCAACCCCATTTAGTGGGGGTAGAGCCTACTTGCAAGTCTCTCCGACCTTCACAAAAAAAGTTATTCAAGAATATCTCCTCAGATTTGGGGGAATTTCGTCGGTCGACCTCTTCCGAAGGTCGTACAAGCTCGGGGATGGTACCAATCGATCCGCAGGACCCAAATTAGGCCAGATGCAACCACTTTCCAAGTCTCTCCGACCTTCACAAAAAAAGTTATTCAAGAATATCTCTTTCTCCTATGTGCTTTCATCCCTAACCCTAACCCTAACCCTTCCGAAAGTCGGAGAAGCTCAAGGATGGTACCGATCGATGCGCGCTACCCCATTTAGTGGGGGTAGAGCCTACTTGCAAGTCTCTCCGACCTTCACAAAAAAAGTTATTCAAGAATATCTCTTTCTCCTATGTGCTTTCATCCCTAACCCTAACCCTAACCCTTCCAAAAGTCGGAGAAGCTCAAGGATGGTACCGATCGATGCGCGCTACCCCATTTAGTGGGGGTAGAGCCTACTTGCAAGTCTCTCCGACCTTCACAAAAAAAGTTATTCAAGAATATCTCCTCAGATTTGGGGGAATTTCGTCGGTCGACCTCTTCCGAAGGTCGTACAAGCTCGGGGATGGTACCAATCGATCCGCAGGACCCAAATTAGTCCAGATGCAACCACTTTCCAAGTCTCTCCGACCTTCACAAAAAAAGTTATTCAAGAATATCTCTTTCTCCTATGTGCTTTCATCCCTAACCCTAACCCTAACCCTTCCGAAAGTCGGAGAAGCTCAAAGATGGTACCGATCGATGCGCGCTACCCCATTTAGTGGGGGTAGAGCCTACTTGCAAGTCTCTCCGACCTTCACAAAAAAAGTTATTCAAGAATATCTCTTTCTCCTATGTGCTTTCATCCCTAACCCTAACCCTAACCCTTCCGAAAGTCGGAGAAGCTCAAGGATGGTACCGATCGATGCGCGCTACCCCATTTAGTGGGGGTAGAGCCTACTTGCAAGTCTCTCCGACCTTCACAAAAAAAGTTATTCAAGAATATCTCTTTCTCCTATGTGCTTTCATCCCTAACCCTAACCCTAACCCTTCCGAAAGTCGGAGAAGCTCAAGGATGGTACCGATCGATGCGCGCTACCCCATTTAGTGGGGGTAGAGCCTACTTGCAAGTCTTTCCGACCTTCACAAAAAAAGTTATTCAAGAATATCTCTTTCTCCTATGTGCTTTCATCCCTAACCCTAACCCTAACCCTTCCGAAAGTCGGAGAAGCTCAACGATGGTACCGATCGATGCGCGCTACCCCATTTAGTGGGGGTAGAGCCTACTTGCAAGTCTCTCCGACCTTCACAAAAAAAGTTATTCAAGAATATCTCTTTCTCCTATGTGCTTTCATCCCTAACCCTAACCCTAACCCTTCCGAAAGTCGGAGAAGCTCAAGGATGGTACTGATCGATGCGCGCTACCCCATTTAGTGGGGGTAGAGCCTACTTGCAAGTCTCTCCGACCTTCACAAAAAAAGTTATTCAAGAATATCTCTTTCTCCTATGTGCTTTCATCCCTAACCCTAACCCTAACCCTTCCGAAAGTCGGAGAAGCTCAAGGATGGTACTGATCGATGCGCGCAACCCCATTTAGTGGGGGTAGAGCCTACTTGCAAGTCTCTCCGACCTTCACAAAAAAAGTTATTCAAGAATATCTCCTCAGATTTGGGGGAATTTCGTCGGTCGACCTCTTCCGAAGGTCGTACAAGCTCGGGGATGGTACCAATCGATCCGCAGGACCCAAATTAGTCCAGATGCAACCACTTTCCAAGTCTCTCCGACCTTCACAAAAAAAGTTATTCAAGAATATCTCTTTCTCCTATGTGCTTTCATCCCTAACCCTAACCCTAACCCTTCCGAAAGTCGGAGAAGCTCAAGGATGGTACCGATCGATGCGCGCTACCCCATTTAGTGGGGGTAGAGCCTACTTGCAAGTCTCTCCGACCTTCACAAAAAAAGTTATTCAAGAATATCTCTTTCTCCTATGTGCTTTCATCCCTAACCCTAACCCTAACCCTTCCGAAAGTCGGAGAAGCTCAAGGATGGTACCGATCGATGCGCGCTACCCCATTTAGTGGGGGTAGAGCCTACTTGCAAGTCTCTCCGACCTTCACAAAAAAAGTTATTCAAGAATATCTCCTCAGATTTGGGGGAATTTCGTCGGTCGACCTCTTCCGAATGTCGTACAAGCTCGGGGATGGTACCAATCGATCCGCAGGACCCAAATTAGTCCAGATGCAACCACTTTCCAAGTCTCTCCGACCTTCACAAAAAAAGTTATTCAAGAATATCTCTTTCTCCTATGTGCTTTCATCCCTAACCCTAACCCTTCCGAAAGTCGGAGAAGCTCAAGGATGGTACCGATCGATGCGCGCTACCCCATTTAGTGGGGGTAGAGCCTACTTGCAAGTCTCTCCGACCTTCACAAAAAAAGTTATTCAAGAATATCTCTTTCTCCTATGTGCTTTCATCCCTAACCCTAACCCTAACCCTTCCGAAAGTCGGAGAAGCTCAAGGATGGTACCGATCGATGCGCGCTACCCCATTTAGTGGGGGTAGAGCCTACTTGCAAGTCTCTCCGACCTTCACAAAAAAAGTTATTCAAGAATATCTCTTTCTCCTATGTGCTTTCATCCCTAACCCTAACCCTAACCCTTCCGAAAGTCGGAGAAGCTCAAGGATGGTACCGATCGATGCGCGCTACCCCATTTAGTGGGGGTAGAGCCTACTTGCAAGTCTCTCCGACCTTCACAAAAAAAGTTATTCAAGAATATCTCTTTCTCCTATGTGCTTTCATCCCTAACCCTAACCCTAACCCTTCCGAAAGTCGGAGAAGCTCAAGGATGGTACTGATCGATGCGCGCAACCCCATTTAGTGGGGGTAGAGCCTACTTGCAAGTCTCTCCGACCTTCACAAAAAAAGTTATTCAAGAATATCTCCTCAGATTTGGGGGAATTTCGTCGGTCGACCTCTTCCGAAGGTCGTACAAGCTCGGGGATGGTACCAATCGATCCGCAGGACCCAAATTAGTCCAGATGCAACCACTTTCCAAGTCTCTCCGACCTTCACAAAAAAAGTTATTCAAGAATATCTCTTTCTCCTATGTGCTTTCATCCCTAACCCTAACCCTAACCCTTCCGAAAGTCGGAGAAGCTCAAGGATGGTACCGATCGATGCGCGCTACCCCATTTAGTGGGGGTAGAGCCTACTTGCAAGTCTCTCCGACCTTCACAAAAAAAGTTATTCAAGAATATCTCTTTCTCCTATGTGCTTTCATCCCTAACCCTAACCCTAACCCTTCCGAAAGTCGGAGAAGCTCAAGGATGGTACCGATCGATGCGCGCTACCCCATTTAGTGGGGGTAGAGCCTACTTGCAAGTCTCTCCGACCTTCACAAAAAAAGTTATTCAAGAATATCTCCTCAGATTTGGGGGAATTTCGTCGGTCGACCTCTTCCGAAGGTCGTACAAGCTCGGGGATGGTACCAATCGATCCGCAGGACCCAAATTAGTCCAGATGCAACCACTTTCCAAGTCTCTCCGACCTTCACAAAAAAAGTTATTCAAGAATATCTCTTTCTCCTATGTGCTTTCATCCCTAACCCTAACCCTTCCGAAAGTCGGAGAAGCTCAACGATGGTACCGATCGATGCGCGCTACCCCATTTAGTGGGGGTAGAGCCTACTTGCAAGTCTCTCCGACCTTCACAAAAAAAGTTATTCAAGAATATCTCTTTCTCCTATGTGCTTTCATCCCTAACCCTAACCCTAACCCTTCCGAAAGTCGGAGAAGCTCAAGGATGGTACCGATCGATGCGCGCTACCCCATTTAGTGGGGGTAGAGCCTACTTGCAAGTCTCTCCGACCTTCACAAAAAAAGTTATTCAAGAATATCTCTTTCTCCTATGTGCTTTCATCCCTAACCCTAACCCTAACCCTTCCGAAAGTCGGAGAAGCTCAAGGATGGTACCGATCGATGCGCGCTACCCCATTTAGTGGGGGTAGAGCCTACTTGCAAGTCTCTCCGACCTTCACAAAAAAAGTTATTCAAGAATATCTCTTTCTCCTATGTGCTTTCATCCCTAACCCTAACCCTAACCCTTCCGAAAGTCGGAGAAGCTCAAGGATGGTACTGATCGATGCGCGCAACCCCATTTAGTGGGGGTAGAGCTTACTTGCAAGTCTCTCCGACCTTCACAAAAAAAGTTATTCAAGAATATCTCCTCAGATTTGGGGGAATTTCGTCGGTCGACCTCTTCCGAAGGTCGTACAAGCTCGGGGATGGTACCAATCGATCCGCAGGACCCAAATTAGTCCAGATGCAACCACTTTCCAAGTCTCTCCGACCTTCACAAAAAAAGTTATTCAAGAATATCTCTTTCTCCTATGTGCTTTCATCCCTAACCCTAACCCTAACCCTTCCGAAAGTCGGAGAAGCTCAAGGATGGTACCGATCGATGCGCGCTACCCCATTTAGTGGGGGTAGAGCCTACTTGCAAGTCTCTCCGACCTTCACAAAAAAAGTTATTCAAGAATATCTCTTTCTCCTATGTGCTTTCATCCCTAACCCTAACCCTAACCCTTCCGAAAGTCGGAGAAGCTCAAGGATGGTACCGATCGATGCGCGCTACCCCATTTAGTGGGGGTAGAGCCTACTTGCAAGTCTCTCCGACCTTCACAAAAAAAGTTATTCAAGAATATCTCTTTCTCCTATGTGCTTTCATCCCTAACCCTAACCCTAACCCTTCCGAAAGTCGGAGAAGCTCAAGGATGGTACTGATCGATGCGCGCAACCCCATTTAGTGGGGGTAGAGCCTACTTGCAAGTCTCTCCGACCTTCACAAAAAAAGTTATTCAAGAATATCTCCTCAGATTTGGGGGAATTTCGTCGGTCGACCTCTTCCGAAGGTCGTACAAGCTCGGGGATGGTACCAATCGATCCGCAGGACCCAAATTAGTCCAGATGCAACCACTTTCCAAGTCTCTCCGACCTTCACAAAAAAAGTTATTCAAGAATATCTCTTTCTCCTATGTGCTTTCATCCCTAACCCTAACCCTTCCGAAAGTCGGAGAAGCTCAAGGATGGTACCGATCGATGCGCGCTACCCCATTTAGTGGGGGTAGAGCCTACTTGCAAGTCTCTCCGACCTTCACAAAAAAAGTTATTCAAGAATATCTCTTTCTCCTATGTGCTTTCATCCCTAACCCTAACCCTAACCCTTCCGAAAGTCGGAGAAGCTCAAGGATGGTACCGATCGATGCGCGCTACCCCATTTAGTGGGGGTAGAGCCTACTTGCAAGTCTCTCCGACCTTCACAAAAAAAGTTATTCAAGAATATCTCTTTCTCCTATGTGCTTTAATCCCTAACCCTAACCCTAATCCTTCCAAAAGTCGGAGAAGCTCAAGGATGGTACCGATCGATGCGCGCTACCCCATTTAGTGGGGGTAGAGCCTACTTGCAAGTCTCTCCGACCTTCACAAAAAAAGTTATTCAAGAATATCTCTTTCTCCTATGTGCTTTCATCCCTAACCCTAACCCTAACCCTTCCGAAAGTCGGAGAAGCTCAAGGATGGTACCGATCGATGTGCGCTACCCCATTTAGTGGGGGTAGAGCCTACTTGCAAGTCTCTCCGACCTTCACAAAAAAAGTTATTCAAGAATATCTCCTCAGATTTGGGGGAATTTCGTCGGTCGACCTCTTCCGAAGGTCGTACAAGCTCGGGGATGGTACCAATCGATCCGCAGGACCCAAATTAGTCCAGATGCAACCACTTTCCAAGTCTCTCCGACCTTCACAAAAAAAGTTATTCAAGAATATCTCTTTCTCCTATGTGCTTTCATCCCTAACCCTAACCCTAACCCTTCCGAAAGTCGGAGAAGCTCAAGGATGGTACCGATCGATGCGCGCTACCCCATTTAGTGGGGGTAGAGCCTACTTGCAAGTCTCTCCGACCTTCACAAAAAAAGTTATTCAAGAATATCTCTTTCTCCTATGTGCTTTCATCCCTAACCCTAACCCTTCCGAAAGTCGGAGAAGCTCAAGGATGGTACCGATCGATGCGCGCTACCCCATTTAGTGGGGGTAGAGCCTACTTGCAAGTCTCTCCGACCTTCACAAAAAAAGTTATTCAAGAATATCTCTTTCTCCTATGTGCTTTCATCCCTAACCCTAACCCTAACCCTTACGAAAGTCGGAGAAGCTCAAGGATGGTACCGATCGATGCGCGCAACCCCATTTAGTGGGGGTAGAGCCTACTTGCAAGTCTCTCCGACCTTCACAAAAAAAGTTATTCAAGAATATCTCCTCAGATTTGGGGGAATTTCGTCGGTCGACCTCTTTCGAAGGTCGTACAAGCTCGGGGATGGTACCAATCGATCCGCAGGACCCAAATTAGTCCAGATGCAACCACTTTCCAAGTCTCTCCGACCTTCACAAAAAAAGTTATTCAAGAATATCTCTTTCTCCTATGTGCTTTCATCCCTAACCCTAACCCTAACCCTTCCGAAAGTCGGAGAAGCTCAAGGATGGTACCGATCGATGCGCGCTACCCCATTTAGTGGGGGTAGAGCCTACTTGCAAGTCTCTCCGACCTTCACAAAAAAAGTTATTCAAGAATATCTCTTTCTCCTATGTGCTTTCATCCCTAACCCTAACCCTAACCCTTCCGAAAGTCGGAGAAGCTCAAGGATGGTACCGATCGATGTGCGCTACCCCATTTAGTGGGGGTAGAGCCTACTTGCAAGTCTCTCCGACCTTCACAAAAAAAGTTATTCAAGAATATCTCCTCAGATTTGGGGGAATTTCGTCGGTCGACCTCTTCCGAAGGTCGTACAAGCTCGGGGATGGTACCAATCGATCCGCAGGACCCAAATTAGTCCAGATGCAACCACTTTCCAAGTCTCTCCGACCTTCACAAAAAAAGTTATTCAAGAATATCTCTTTCTCCTATGTGCTTTCATCCCTAACCCTAACCCTAACCCTTCCGAAAGTCGGAGAAGCTCAAGGATGGTACCGATCGATGCGCGCTACCCCATTTAGTGGGGGTAGAGCCTACTTGCAAGTCTCTCCGACCTTCACAAAAAAAGTTATTCAAGAATATCTCTTTCTCCTATGTGCTTTCATCCCTAACCCTAACCCTTCCGAAAGTCGGAGAAGCTCAAGGATGGTACCGATCGATGCGCGCTACCCCATTTAGTGGGGGTAGAGCCTACTTGCAAGTCTCTCCGACCTTCACAAAAAAAGTTATTCAAGAATATCTCTTTCTCCTATGTGCTTTCATCCCTAACCCTAACCCTAACCCTTACGAAAGTCGGAGAAGCTCAAGGATGGTACCGATCGATGCGCGCAACCCCATTTAGTGGGGGTAGAGCCTACTTGCAAGTCTCTCCGACCTTCACAAAAAAAGTTATTCAAGAATATCTCCTCAGATTTGGGGGAATTTCGTCGGTCGACCTCTTTCGAAGGTCGTACAAGCTCGGGGATGGTACCAATCGATCCGCAGGACCCAAATTAGTCCAGATGCAACCACTTTCCAAGTCTCTCCGACCTTCACAAAAAAAGTTATTCAAGAATATCTCTTTCTCCTATGTGCTTTCATCCCTAACCCTAACCCTAACCCTTCCGAAAGTCGGAGAAGCTCAAGGATGGTACCGATCGATGCGCGCTACCCCATTTAGTGGGGGTAGAGCCTACTTGCAAGTCTCTCCGACCTTCACAAAAAAAGTTATTCAAGAATATCTCTTTCTCCTATGTGCTTTCATCCCTAACCCTAACCCTAACCCTTCCGAAAGTCGGAGAAGCTCAAGGATGGTACCGATCGATGTGCGCTACCCCATTTAGTGGGGGTAGAGCCTACTTGCAAGTCTCTCCGACCTTCACAAAAAAAGTTATTCAAGAATATCTCCTCAGATTTGGGGGAATTTCGTCGGTCGACCTCTTCCGAAGGTCGTACAAGCTCGGGGATGGTACCAATCGATCCGCAGGACCCAAATTAGTCCAGATGCAACCACTTTCCAAGTCTCTCCGACCTTCACAAAAAAAGTTATTCAAGAATATCTCTTTCTCCTATGTGCTTTCATCCCTAACCCTAACCCTAACCCTTCCGAAAGTCGGAGAAGCTCAAGGATGGTACCGATCGATGCGCGCTACCCCATTTAGTGGGGGTAGAGCCTACTTGCAAGTCTCTCCGACCTTCACAAAAAAAGTTATTCAAGAATATCTCTTTCTCCTATGTGCTTTCATCCCTAACCCTAACCCTTCCGAAAGTCGGAGAAGCTCAAGGATGGTACCGATCGATGCGCGCTACCCCATTTAGTGGGGGTAGAGCCTACTTGCAAGTCTCTCCGACCTTCACAAAAAAAGTTATTCAAGAATATCTCTTTCTCCTATGTGCTTTCATCCCTAACCCTAACCCTAACCCTTACGAAAGTCGGAGAAGCTCAAGGATGGTACCGATCGATGCGCGCAACCCCATTTAGTGGGGGTAGAGCCTACTTGCAAGTCTCTCCGACCTTCACAAAAAAAGTTATTCAAGAATATCTCCTCAGATTTGGGGGAATTTCGTCGGTCGACCTCTTTCGAAGGTCGTACAAGCTCGGGGATGGTACCAATCGATCCGCAGGACCCAAATTAGTCCAGATGCAACCACTTTCCAAGTCTCTCCGACCTTCACAAAAAAAGTTATTCAAGAATATCTCTTTCTCCTATGTGCTTTCATCCCTAACCCTAACCCTAACCCTTCCGAAAGTCGGAGAAGCTCAAGGATGGTACCGATCGATGCGCGCTACCCCATTTAGTGGGGGTAGAGCCTACTTGCAAGTCTCTCCGACCTTCACAAAAAAAGTTATTCAAGAATATCTCTTTCTCCTATGTGCTTTCATCCCTAACCCTAACCCTAACCCTTCCGAAAGTCGGAGAAGCTCAAGGATGGTACCGATCGATGCGCGCTACCCCATTTAGTGGGGGTAGAGCCTACTTGCAAGTCTCTCCGACCTTCACAAAAAAAGTTATTCAAGAATATCTCCTCAGATTTGGGGGAATTTCGTCGGTCGACCTCTTCCGAATGTCGTACAAGCTCGGGGATGGTACCAATCGATCCGCAGGACCCAAATTAGTCCAGATGCAACCACTTTCCAAGTCTCTCCGACCTTCACAAAAAAAGTTATTCAAGAATATCTCTTTCTCCTATGTGCTTTCATCCCTAACCCTAACCCTTCCGAAAGTCGGAGAAGCTCAAGGATGGTACCGATCGATGCGCGCTACCCCATTTAGTGGGGGTAGAGCCTACTTGCAAGTCTCTCCGACCTTCACAAAAAAAGTTATTCAAGAATATCTCTTTCTCCTATGTGCTTTCATCCCTAACCCTAACCCTAACCCTTCCGAAAGTCGGAGAAGCTCAAGGATGGTACCGATCGATGCGCGCTACCCCATTTAGTGGGGGTAGAGCCTACTTGCAAGTCTCTCCGACCTTCACAAAAAAAGTTATTCAAGAATATCTCCTCAGATTTGGGGGAATTTCGTCGGTCGACCTCTTCCGAATGTCGTACAAGCTCGGGGATGGTACCAATCGATCCGCAGGACCCAAATTAGTCCAGATGCAACCACTTTCCAAGTCTCTCCGACCTTCACAAAAAAAGTTATTCAAGAATATCTCTTTCTCCTATGTGCTTTCATCCCTAACCCTAACCCTTCCGAAAGTCGGAGAAGCTCAAGGATGGTACCGATCGATGCGCGCTACCCCATTTAGTGGGGGTAGAGCCTACTTGCAAGTCTCTCCGACCTTCACAAAAAAAGTTATTCAAGAATATCTCTTTCTCCTATGTGCTTTCATCCCTAACCCTAACCCTAACCCTTCCGAAAGTCGGAGAAGCTCAAGGATGGTACCGATCGATGCGCGCTACCCCATTTAGTGGGGGTAGAGCCTACTTGCAAGTCTCTCCGACCTTCACAAAAAAAGTTATTCAAGAATATCTCTTTCTCCTATGTGCTTTCATCCCTAACCCTAACCCTAACCCTTCCGAAAGTCGGAGAAGCTCAAGGATGGTACCGATCGATGCGCGCTACCCCATTTAGTGGGGGTAGAGCCTACTTGCAAGTCTCTCCGACCTTCACAAAAAAAGTTATTCAAGAATATCTCTTTCTCCTATGTGCTTTCATCCCTAACCCTAACCCTAACCCTTCCGAAAGTCGGAGAAGCTCAAGGATGGTACTGATCGATGCGCGCAACCCCATTTAGTGGGGGTAGAGCCTACTTGCAAGTCTCTCCGACCTTCACAAAAAAAGTTATTCAAGAATATCTCCTCAGATTTGGGGGAATTTCGTCGGTCGACCTCTTCCGAAGGTCGTACAAGCTCGGGGATGGTACCAATCGATCCGCAGGACCCAAATTAGTCCAGATGCAACCACTTTCCAAGTCTCTCCGACCTTCACAAAAAAAGTTATTCAAGAATATCTCTTTCTCCTATGTGCTTTCATCCCTAACCCTAACCCTAACCCTTCCGAAAGTCGGAGAAGCTCAAGGATGGTACCGATCGATGCGCGCTACCCCATTTAGTGGGGGTAGAGCCTACTTGCAAGTCTCTCCGACCTTCACAAAAAAAGTTATTCAAGAATATCTCTTTCTCCTATGTGCTTTCATCCCTAACCCTAACCCTAACCCTTCCGAAAGTCGGAGAAGCTCAAGGATGGTACCGATCGATGCGCGCTACCCCATTTAGTGGGGGTAGAGCCTACTTGCAAGTCTCTCCGACCTTCACAAAAAAAGTTATTCAAGAATATCTCCTCAGATTTGGGGGAATTTCGTCGGTCGACCTCTTCCGAAGGTCGTACAAGCTCGGGGATGGTACCAATCGATCCGCAGGACCCAAATTAGTCCAGATGCAACCACTTTCCAAGTCTCTCCGACCTTCACAAAAAAAGTTATTCAAGAATATCTCTTTCTCCTATGTGCTTTCATCCCTAACCCTAACCCTAACCCTTCCGAAAGTCGGAGAAGCTCAAGGATGGTACCGATCGATGCGCGCTACCCCATTTAGTGGGGGTAGAGCCTACTTGCAAGTCTCTCCGACCTTCACAAAAAAAGTTATTCAAGAATATCTCTTTCTCCTATGTGCTTTCATCCCTAACCCTAACCCTAACCCTTCCGAAAGTCGGAGAAGCTCAAGGATGGTACCGATCGATGCGCGCTACCCCATTTAGTGGGGGTAGAGCCTACTTGCAAGTCTCTCCGACCTTCACAAAAAAAGTTATTCAAGAATATCTCCTCAGATTTGGGGGAATTTCGTCGGTCGACCTCTTCCGAAGGTCGTACAAGCTCGGGGATGGTACCAATCGATCCGCAGGACCCAAATTAGTCCAGATGCAACCACTTTCCAAGTCTCTCCGACCTTCACAAAAAAAGTTATTCAAGAATATCTCTTTCTCCTATGTGCTTTCATCCCTAACCCTAACCCTTCCGAAAGTCGGAGAAGCTCAACGATGGTACCGATCGATGCGCGCTACCCCATTTAGTGGGGGTAGAGCCTACTTGCAAGTCTCTCCGACCTTCACAAAAAAAGTTATTCAAGAATATCTCTTTCTCCTATGTGCTTTCATCCCTAACCCTAACCCTAACCCTTCCGAAAGTCGGAGAAGCTCAAGGATGGTACCGATCGATGCGCGCTACCCCATTTAGTGGGGGTAGAGCCTACTTGCAAGTCTCTCCGACCTTCACAAAAAAAGTTATTCAAGAATATCTCTTTCTCCTATGTGCTTTCATCCCTAACCCTAACCCTAACCCTTCCGAAAGTCGGAGAAGCTCAAGGATGGTACCGATCGATGCGCGCTACCCCATTTAGTGGGGGTAGAGCCTACTTGCAAGTCTCTCCGACCTTCACAAAAAAAGTTATTCAAGAATATCTCTTTCTCCTATGTGCTTTCATCCCTAACCCTAACCCTAACCCTTCCGAAAGTCGGAGAAGCTCAAGGATGGTACTGATCGATGCGCGCAACCCCATTTAGTGGGGGTAGAGCTTACTTGCAAGTCTCTCCGACCTTCACAAAAAAAGTTATTCAAGAATATCTCCTCAGATTTGGGGGAATTTCGTCGGTCGACCTCTTCCGAAGGTCGTACAAGCTCGGGGATGGTACCAATCGATCCGCAGGACCCAAATTAGTCCAGATGCAACCACTTTCCAAGTCTCTCCGACCTTCACAAAAAAAGTTATTCAAGAATATCTCTTTCTCCTATGTGCTTTCATCCCTAACCCTAACCCTAACCCTTCCGAAAGTCGGAGAAGCTCAAGGATGGTACCGATCGATGCGCGCTACCCCATTTAGTGGGGGTAGAGCCTACTTGCAAGTCTCTCCGACCTTCACAAAAAAAGTTATTCAAGAATATCTCTTTCTCCTATGTGCTTTCATCCCTAACCCTAACCCTAACCCTTCCGAAAGTCGGAGAAGCTCAAGGATGGTACCGATCGATGCGCGCTACCCCATTTAGTGGGGGTAGAGCCTACTTGCAAGTCTCTCCGACCTTCACAAAAAAAGTTATTCAAGAATATCTCTTTCTCCTATGTGCTTTCATCCCTAACCCTAACCCTAACCCTTCCGAAAGTCGGAGAAGCTCAAGGATGGTACTGATCGATGCGCGCAACCCCATTTAGTGGGGGTAGAGCCTACTTGCAAGTCTCTCCGACCTTCACAAAAAAAGTTATTCAAGAATATCTCCTCAGATTTGGGGGAATTTCGTCGGTCGACCTCTTCCGAAGGTCGTACAAGCTCGGGGATGGTACCAATCGATCCGCAGGACCCAAATTAGTCCAGATGCAACCACTTTTCAAGTCTCTCCGACCTTCACAAAAAAAGTTATTCAAGAATATCTCTTTCTCCTATGTGCTTTCATCCCTAACCCTAACCCTTCCGAAAGTCGGAGAAGCTCAAGGATGGTACCGATCGATGCGCGCTACCCCATTTAGTGGGGGTAGAGCCTACTTGCAAGTCTCTCCGACCTTCACAAAAAAAGTTATTCAAGAATATCTCTTTCTCCTATGTGCTTTCATCCCTAACCCTAACCCTAACCCTTCCGAAAGTCGGAGAAGCTCAAGGATGGTACCGATCGATGCGCGCTACCCCATTTAGTGGGGGTAGAGCCTACTTGCAAGTCTCTCCGACCTTCACAAAAAAAGTTATTCAAGAATATCTCTTTCTCCTATGTGCTTTAATCCCTAACCCTAACCCTAATCCTTCCAAAAGTCGGAGAAGCTCAAGGATGGTACCGATCGATGCGCGCTACCCCATTTAGTGGGGGTAGAGCCTACTTGCAAGTCTCTCCGACCTTCACAAAAAAAGTTATTCAAGAATATCTCTTTCTCCTATGTGCTTTCATCCCTAACCCTAACCCTAACCCTTCCGAAAGTCGGAGAAGCTCAAGGATGGTACCGATCGATGTGCGCTACCCCATTTAGTGGGGGTAGAGCCTACTTGCAAGTCTCTCCGACCTTCACAAAAAAAGTTATTCAAGAATATCTCCTCAGATTTGGGGGAATTTCGTCGGTCGACCTCTTCCGAAGGTCGTACAAGCTCGGGGATGGTACCAATCGATCCGCAGGACCCAAATTAGTCCAGATGCAACCACTTTCCAAGTCTCTCCGACCTTCACAAAAAAAGTTATTCAAGAATATCTCTTTCTCCTATGTGCTTTCATCCCTAACCCTAACCCTAACCCTTCCGAAAGTCGGAGAAGCTCAAGGATGGTACCGATCGATGCGCGCTACCCCATTTAGTGGGGGTAGAGCCTACTTGCAAGTCTCTCCGACCTTCACAAAAAAAGTTATTCAAGAATATCTCTTTCTCCTATGTGCTTTCATCCCTAACCCTAACCCTTCCGAAAGTCGGAGAAGCTCAAGGATGGTACCGATCGATGCGCGCTACCCCATTTAGTGGGGGTAGAGCCTACTTGCAAGTCTCTCCGACCTTCACAAAAAAAGTTATTCAAGAATATCTCTTTCTCCTATGTGCTTTCATCCCTAACCCTAACCCTAACCCTTACGAAAGTCGGAGAAGCTCAAGGATGGTACCGATCGATGCGCGCAACCCCATTTAGTGGGGGTAGAGCCTACTTGCAAGTCTCTCCGACCTTCACAAAAAAAGTTATTCAAGAATATCTCCTCAGATTTGGGGGAATTTCGTCGGTCGACCTCTTTCGAAGGTCGTACAAGCTCGGGGATGGTACCAATCGATCCGCAGGACCCAAATTAGTCCAGATGCAACCACTTTCCAAGTCTCTCCGACCTTCACAAAAAAAGTTATTCAAGAATATCTCTTTCTCCTATGTGCTTTCATCCCTAACCCTAACCCTTCCGAAAGTCGGAGAAGCTCAAGGATGGTACCGATCGATGCGCGCTACCCCATTTAGTGGGGGTAGAGCCTACTTGCAAGTCTCTCCGACCTTCACAAAAAAAGTTATTCAAGAATATCTCTTTCTCCTATGTGCTTTCATCCCTAACCCTAACCCTAACCCTTCCGAAAGTCGGAGAAGCTCAAGGATGGTACCGATCGATGCGCGCTACCCCATTTAGTGGGGGTAGAGCCTACTTGCAAGTCTCTCCGACCTTCACAAAAAAAGTTATTCAAGAATATCTCCTCAGATTTGGGGGAATTTCGTCGGTCGACCTCTTCCGAATGTCGTACAAGCTCGGGGATGGTACCAATCGATCCGCAGGACCCAAATTAGTCCAGATGCAACCACTTTCCAAGTCTCTCCGACCTTCACAAAAAAAGTTATTCAAGAATATCTCTTTCTCCTATGTGCTTTCATCCCTAACCCTAACCCTAACCCTTCCGAAAGTCGGAGAAGCTCAAGGATGGTACCGATCGATGCGCGCTACCCCATTTAGTGGGGGTAGAGCCTACTTGCAAGTCTCTCCGACCTTCACAAAAAAAGTTATTCAAGAATATCTCTTTCTCCTATGTGCTTTCATCCCTAACCCTAACCCTAACCCTTCCGAAAGTCGGAGAAGCTCAAGGATGGTACCGATCGATGGGCGCTACCCCATTTAGTGGGGGTAGAGCCTACTTGCAAGTCTCTCCGACCTTCACAAAAAAAGTTATTCAAGAATATCTCCTCAGATTTGGGGGAATTTCGTCGGTCGACCTCTTACGAAGGTCGTACAAGCTCGGGGATGGTACCAATCGATCCGCAGGACCCAAATTAGTCCAGATGCAACCACTTTCCAAGTCTCTCCGACCTTCACAAAAAAAGTTATTCAAGAATATCTCTTTCTCCTATGTGCTTTCATCCCTAACCCTAACCCTTCCGAAAGTCGGAGAAGCTCAACGATGGTACCGATCGATGCGCGCTACCCCATTTAGTGGGGGTAGAGCCTACTTGCAAGTCTCTCCGACCTTCACAAAAAAAGTTATTCAAGAATATCTCTTTCTCCTATGTGCTTTCATCCCTAACCCTAACCCTAACCCTTCCGAAAGTCGGAGAAGCTCAAGGATGGTACCGATCGATGCGCGCTACCCCATTTAGTGGGGGTAGAGCCTACTTGCAAGTCTCTCCGACCTTCACAAAAAAAGTTATTCAAGAATATCTCTTTCTCCTATGTGCTTTCATCCCTAACCCTAACCCTAACCCTTCCGAAAGTCGGAGAAGCTCAAGGATGGTACCGATCGATGCGCGCTACCCCATTTAGTGGGGGTAGAGCCTACTTGCAAGTCTCTCCGACCTTCACAAAAAAAGTTATTCAAGAATATCTCTTTCTCCTATGTGCTTTCATCCCTAACCCTAACCCTAACCCTTCCGAAAGTCGGAGAAGCTCAAGGATGGTACTGATCGATGCGCGCAACCCCATTTAGTGGGGGTAGAGCTTACTTGCAAGTCTCTCCGACCTTCACAAAAAAAGTTATTCAAGAATATCTCCTCAGATTTGGGGGAATTTCGTCGGTCGACCTCTTCCGAAGGTCGTACAAGCTCGGGGATGGTACCAATCGATCCGCAGGACCCAAATTAGTCCAGATGCAACCACTTTCCAAGTCTCTCCGACCTTCACAAAAAAAGTTATTCAAGAATATCTCTTTCTCCTATGTGCTTTCATCCCTAACCCTAACCCTAACCCTTCCGAAAGTCGGAGAAGCTCAAGGATGGTACCGATCGATGCGCGCTACCCCATTTAGTGGGGGTAGAGCCTACTTGCAAGTCTCTCCGACCTTCACAAAAAAAGTTATTCAAGAATATCTCTTTCTCCTATGTGCTTTCATCCCTAACCCTAACCCTAACCCTTCCGAAAGTCGGAGAAGCTCAAGGATGATACCGATCGATGCGCGCTACCCCATTTAGTGGGGGTAGAGCCTACTTGCAAGTCTCTCCGACCTTCACAAAAAAAGTTATTCAAGAATATCTCTTTCTCCTATGTGCTTTCATCCCTAACCCTAACCCTAACCCTTCCGAAAGTCGGAGAAGCTCAAGGATGGTACTGATCGATGCGCGCAACCCCATTTAGTGGGGGTAGAGCCTACTTGCAAGTCTCTCCGACCTTCACAAAAAAAGTTATTCAAGAATATCTCCTCAGATTTGGGGGAATTTCGTCGGTCGACCTCTTCCGAAGGTCGTACAAGCTCGGGGATGGTACCAATCGATCCGCAGGACCCAAATTAGTCCAGATGCAACCACTTTCCAAGTCTCTCCGACCTTCACAAAAAAAGTTATTCAAGAATATCTCTTTCTCCTATGTGCTTTCATCCCTAACCCTAACCCTTCCGAAAGTCGGAGAAGCTCAAGGATGGTACCGATCGATGCGCGCTACCCCATTTAGTGGGGGTAGAGCCTACTTGCAAGTCTCTCCGACCTTCACAAAAAAAGTTATTCAAGAATATCTCTTTCTCCTATGTGCTTTCATCCCTAACCCTAACCCTAACCCTTCCGAAAGTCGGAGAAGCTCAAGGATGGTACCGATCGATGCGCGCTACCCCATTTAGTGGGGGTAGAGCCTACTTGCAAGTCTCTCCGACCTTCACAAAAAAAGTTATTCAAGAATATCTCTTTCTCCTATGTGCTTTAATCCCTAACCCTAACCCTAATCCTTCCAAAAGTCGGAGAAGCTCAAGGATGGTACCGATCGATGCGCGCTACCCCATTTAGTGGGGGTAGAGCCTACTTGCAAGTCTCTCCGACCTTCACAAAAAAAGTTATTCAAGAATATCTCTTTCTCCTATGTGCTTTCATCCCTAACCCTAACCCTAACCCTTCCGAAAGTCGGAGAAGCTCAAGGATGGTACCGATCGATGTGCGCTACCCCATTTAGTGGGGGTAGAGCCTACTTGCAAGTCTCTCCGACCTTCACAAAAAAAGTTATTCAATAATATCTCCTCAGATTTGGGGGAATTTCGTCGGTCGACCTCTTCCGAAGGTCGTACAAGCTCGGGGATGGTACCAATCGATCCGCAGGACCCAAATTAGTCCAGATGCAACCACTTTCCAAGTCTCTCCGACCTTCACAAAAAAAGTTATTCAAGAATATCTCTTTCTCCTATGTGCTTTCATCCCTAACCCTAACCCTAACCCTTCCGAAAGTCGGAGAAGCTCAAGAATGGTACCGATCGATGCGCGCTACCCCATTTAGTGGGGGTAGAGCCTACTTGCAAGTCTCTCCGACCTTCACAAAAAAAGTTATTCAAGAATATCTCTTTCTCCTATGTGCTTTCATCCCTAACCCTAACCCTAACCCTTCCGAAAGTCGGAGAAGCTCAAGGATGGTACCGATCGATGCGCGCTACCCCATTTAGTGGGGGTAGAGCCTACTTGCAAGTCTCTCCGACCTTCACAAAAAAAGTTATTCAAGAATATCTCTTTCTCCTATGTGCTTTCATCCCTAACCCTAACCCTAACCCTTCCGAAAGTCGGAGAAGCTCAAGGATGGTACTGATCGATGCGCGCAACCCCATTTAGTGGGGGTAGAGCCTACTTGCAAGTCTCTCCGACCTTCACAAAAAAAGTTATTCAAGAATATCTCCTCAGATTTGGGGGAATTTCGTCGGTCGACCTCTTCCGAAGGTCGTACAAGCTCGGGGATGGTACCAATCGATCCGCAGGACCCAAATTAGTCCAGATGCAACCACTTTCCAAGTCTCTCCGACCTTCACAAAAAAAGTTATTCAAGAATATCTCTTTCTCCTATGTGCTTTCATCCCTAACCCTAACCCTTCCGAAAGTCGGAGAAGCTCAAGGATGGTACCGATCGATGCGCGCTACCCCATTTAGTGGGGGTAGAGCCTACTTGCAAGTCTCTCCGACCTTCACAAAAAAAGTTATTCAAGAATATCTCTTTCTCCTATGTGCTTTCATCCCTAACCCTAACCCTAACCCTTCCGAAAGTCGGAGAAGCTCAAGGATGGTACCGATCGATGCGCGCTACCCCATTTAGTGGGGGTAGAGCCTACTTGCAAGTCTCTCCGACCTTCACAAAAAAAGTTATTCAAGAATATCTCTTTCTCCTATGTGCTTTAATCCCTAACCCTAACCCTAATCCTTCCAAAAGTCGGAGAAGCTCAAGGATGGTACCGATCGATGCGCGCTACCCCATTTAGTGGGGGTAGAGCCTACTTGCAAGTCTCTCCGACCTTCACAAAAAAAGTTATTCAAGAATATCTCTTTCTCCTATGTGCTTTCATCCCTAACCCTAACCCTAACCCTTCCGAAAGTCGGAGAAGCTCAAGGATGGTACCGATCGATGTGCGCTACCCCATTTAGTGGGGGTAGAGCCTACTTGCAAGTCTCTCCGACCTTCACAAAAAAAGTTATTCAAGAATATCTCCTCAGATTTGGGGGAATTTCGTCGGTCGACCTCTTCCGAAGGTCGTACAAGCTCGGGGATGGTACCAATCGATCCGCAGGACCCAAATTAGTCCAGATGCAACCACTTTCCAAGTCTCTCCGACCTTCACAAAAAAAGTTATTCAAGAATATCTCTTTCTCCTATGTGCTTTCATCCCTAACCCTAACCCTAACCCTTCCGAAAGTCGGAGAAGCTCAAGGATGGTACCGATCGATGCGCGCTACCCCATTTAGTGGGGGTAGAGCCTACTTGCAAGTCTCTCCGACCTTCAAAAAAAAGTTATTCAAGAATATCTCCTCAGATTTGGGGGAATTTCGTCGGTCGACCTCTTCCGAAGGTCGTACAAGCTCGGGGATGGTACCAATCGATCCGCAGGACCCAAATTAGTCCAGATGCAACCACTTTCCAAGTCTCTCCGACCTTCACAAAAAAAGTTATTCAAGAATATCTCTTTCTCCTATGTGCTTTCATCCCTAACCCTAACCCTAACCCTTCCGAAAGTCGGAGAAGCTCAAGGATGGTACTGATCGATGCGCGCTACCCCATTTAGTGGGGGTAGAGCCTACTTGCAAGTCTCTCCGACCTTCACAAAAAAAGTTATTCAAGAATATCTCTTTCTCCTATGTGCTTTCATCCCTAACCCTAACCCTAACCCTTCCGAAAGTCGGAGAAGCTCAAGGATGGTACCGATCGATGCGCGCTACCCCATTTAGTGGGGGTAGAGCCTACTTGCAAGTCTCTCCGACCTTCACAAAAAAAGTTATTCAAGAATATCTCTTTCTCCTATGTGCTTTAATCCCTAACCCTAACCCTAATCCTTCCAAAAGTCGGAGAAGCTCAAGGATGGTACCGATCGATGCGCGCTACCCCATTTAGTGGGGGTAGAGCCTACTTGCAAGTCTCTCCGACCTTCACAAAAAAAGTTATTCAAGAATATCTCTTTCTCCTATGTGCTTTCATCCCTAACCCTAACCCTAACCCTTCCGAAAGTCGGAGAAGCTCAAGGATGGTACCGATCGATGTGCGCTACCCCATTTAGTGGGGGTAGAGCCTACTTGCAAGTCTCTCCGACCTTCACAAAAAAAGTTATTCAAGAATATCTCCTCAGATTTGGGGGAATTTCGTCGGTCGACCTCTTCCGAAGGTCGTACAAGCTCGGGGATGGTACCAATCGATCCGCAGGACCCAAATTAGTCCAGATGCAACCACTTTCCAAGTCTCTCCGACCTTCACAAAAAAAGTTATTCAAGAATATCTCTTTCTCCTATGTGCTTTCATCCCTAACCCTAACCCTAACCCTTCCGAAAGTCGGAGAAGCTCAAGGATGGTACTGATCGATGCGCGCTACCCCATTTAGTGGGGGTAGAGCCTACTTGCAAGTCTCTCCGACCTTCACAAAAAAAGTTATTCAAGAATATCTCCTCAGATTTGGGGGAATTTCGTCGGTCGACCTCTTCCGAAGGTCGTACAAGCTCGGGGATGGTACCAATCGATCCGCAGGACCCAAATTAGTCCAGATGCAACCACTTTCCAAGTCTCTCCGACCTTCACAAAAAAAGTTATTCAAGAATATCTCTTTCTCCTATGTGCTTTCATCCCTAACCCTAACCCTAACCCTTCCGAAAGTCGGAGAAGCTCAAGGATGGTACTGATCGATGCGCGCTACCCCATTTAGTGGGGGTAGAGCCTACTTGCAAGTCTCTCCGACCTTCACAAAAAAAGTTATTCAAGAATATCTCTTTCTCCTATGTGCTTTCATCCCTAACCCTAACCCTAACCCTTCCGAAAGTCGGAGAAGCTCAAGGATGGTACCGATCGATGCGCGCTACCCCATTTAGTGGGGGTAGAGCCTACTTGCAAGTCTCTCCGACCTTCACAAAAAAAGTTATTCAAGAATATCTCTTTCTCCTATGTGCTTTCATCCCTAACCCTAACCCTTCCGAAAGTCGGAGAAGCTCAAGGATGGTACCGATCGATGCGCGCTACCCCATTTAGTGGGGGTAGAGCCTACTTGCAAGTCTCTCCGACCTTC
The DNA here is from genome assembly GCF_963576545.1 of Limanda limanda. Taxonomy (NCBI): domain Eukaryota; kingdom Metazoa; phylum Chordata; class Actinopteri; order Pleuronectiformes; family Pleuronectidae; genus Limanda; species Limanda limanda. Next base: position 43,233 of record NW_026870444.1, read on the forward strand.
ACAAAAAAAGTTATTCAAGAATATCTCTTTCTCCTATGTGCTTTCATCCCTAACCCTAACCCTAACCCTTACGAAAGTCGGAGAAGCTCAAGGATGGTACCGATCGATGCGCGCAACCCCATTTAGTGGGGGTAGAGCCTACTTGCAAGTCTCTCCGACCTTCACAAAAAAAGTTATTCAAGAATATCTCCTCAGATTTGGGGGAATTTCGTCGGTCGACCTCTTTCGAAGGTCGTACAAGCTCGGGGATGGTACCAATCGATCCGCAGGACCCAAATTAGTCCAGATGCAACCACTTTCCAAGTCTCTCCGACCTTCACAAAAAAAGTTATTCAAGAATATCTCTTTCTCCTATGTGCTTTCATCCCTAACCCTAACCCTAACCCTTCCGAAAGTCGGAGAAGCTCAAGGATGGTACCGATCGATGCGCGCTACCCCATTTAGTGGGGGTAGAGCCTACTTGCAAGTCTCTCCGACCTTCACAAAAAAAGTTATTCAAGAATATCTCTTTCTCCTATGTGCTTTCATCCCTAACCCTAACCCTAACCCTTCCGAAAGTCGGAGAAGCTCAAGGATGGTACCGATCGATGCGCGCTACCCCATTTAGTGGGGGTAGAGCCTACTTGCAAGTCTCTCCGACCTTCACAAAAAAAGTTATTCAAGAATATCTCCTCAGATTTGGGGGAATTTCGTCGGTCGACCTCTTCCGAAGGTCGTACAAGCTCGGGGATGGTACCAATCGATCCGCAGGACCCAAATTAGTCCAGATGCAACCACTTTCCAAGTCTCTCCGACCTTCACAAAAAAAGTTATTCAAGAATATCTCTTTCTCCTATGTGCTTTCATCCCTAACCCTAACCCTAACCCTTCCGAAAGTCGGAGAAGCTCAAGGATGGTACCGATCGATGCGCGCTACCCCATTTAGTGGGGGTAGAGCCTACTTGCAAGTCTCTCCGACCTTCACAAAAAAAGTTATTCAAGAATATCTCCTCAGATTTGGGGGAATTTCGTCGGTCGACCTCTTCCGAAGGTCGTACAAGCTCGGGGATGGTACCAATCGATCCGCAGGACTCAAATTAGTCCAGATGCAACCACTTTCCAAGTCTCTCCGACCTTCACAAAAAAAGTTATTCAAGAATATCTCTTTCTCCTATGTGCTTTCATCCCTAACCCTAACCCTTCCGAAAGTCGGAGAAGCTCAAGGATGGTACTGATCGATGCGCGCTACCCCATTTAGTGGGGGTAGAGCCTACTTGCAAGTCTCTCCGACCTTCACAAAAAAAGTTATTCAAGAATATCTCTTTCTCCTATGTGCTTTCATCCCTAACCCTAACCCTAACCCTTCCGAAAGTCGGAGAAGCTCAAGGATGGTACCGATCGATGCGCGCTACCCCATTTAGTGGGGGTAGAGCCTACTTGCAAGTCTCTCCGACCTTCACAAAAAAAGTTATTCAAGAATATCTCTTTCTCCTATGTGCTTTCATCCCTAACCCTAACCCTTCCGAAAGTCGGAGAAGCTCAAGGATGGTACCGATCGATGCGTGCTACCCCATTTAGTGGGTGTAGAGCCTACTTGCAAGTCTCTCCGACCTTCACAAAAAAAGTTATTCAAGAATATCTCTTTCTCCTATGTGCTTTCATCCCTAACCCTAACCCTAACCCTTACGAAAGTCGGAGAAGCTCAAGGATGGTACCGATCGATGCGCGCAACCCCATTTAGTGGGGGTAGAGCCTACTTGCAAGTCTCTCCGACCTTCACAAAAAAAGTTATTCAAGAATATCTCCTCAGATTTGGGGGAATTTCGTCGGTCGACCTCTTTCGAAGGTCGTACAAGCTCGGGGATGGTACCAATCGATCCGCAGGACCCAAATTAGTCCAGATGCAACCACTTTCCAAGTCTCTCAGACCTTCACAAAAAAAGTTATTCAAGAATATCTCTTTCTCCTATGTGCTTTCATCCCTAACCCTAACCCTAACCCTTCCGAAAGTCGGAGAAGCTCAAGGATGGTACCGATCGATGCGCGCTACCCCATTTAGTGGGGGTAGAGCCTACTTGCAAGTCTCTCCGACCTTCACAAAAAAAGTTATTCAAGAATATCTCTTTCTCCTATGTGCTTTCATCCCTAACCCTAACCCTAACCCTTCCGAAAGTCGGAGAAGCTCAAGGATGGTACCGATCGATGCGCGCTACCCCATTTAGTGGGGGTAGAGCCTACTTGCAAGTCTCTCCGACCTTCACAAAAAAAGTTATTCAAGAATATCTCCTCAGATTTGGGGGAATTTCGTCGGTCGACCTCTTCCGAAGGTCGTACAAGCTCGGGGATGGTACCAATCGATCCGCAGGACCCAAATTAGTCCAGATGCAACCACTTTCCAAGTCTCTCCGACCTTCACAAAAAAAGTTATTCAAGAATATCTCTTTCTCCTATGTGCTTTCATCCCTAACCCTAACCCTAACCCTTCCGAAAGTCGGAGAAGCTCAAGGATGGTACCGATCGATGCGCGCTACCCCATTTAGTGGGGGTAGAGCCTACTTGCAAGTCTCTCCGACCTTCACAAAAAAAGTTATTCAAGAATATCTCTTTCTCCTATGTGCTTTCATCCCTAACCCTAACCCTAACCCTTCCGAAAGTCGGAGAAGCTCAAGGATGGTACCGATCGATGCGCGCTACCCCATTTAGTGGGGGTAGAGCCTACTTGCAAGTCTCTCCGACCTTCACAAAAAAAGTTATTCAAGAATATCTCTTTCTCCTATGTGCTTTCATCCCTAACCCTAACCCTAACCCTTCCGAAAGTCGGAGAAGCTCAAGGATGGTACCGATCGATGCGCGCTACCCCATTTAGTGGGGGTAGAGCCTACTTGCAAGTCTCTCCGACCTTCACAAAAAAAGTTATTCAAGAATATCTCTTTCTCCTATGTGCTTTCATCCCTAACCCTAACCCTAACCCTTCCGAAAGTCGGAGAAGCTCAAGGATGGTACTGATCGATGCGCGCAACCCCATTTAGTGGGGGTAGAGCCTACTTGCAAGTCTCTCCGACCTTCACAAAAAAAGTTATTCAAGAATATCTCTTTCTCCTATGTGCTTTCATCCCTAACCCTAACCCTAACCCTTCCGAAAGTCGGAGAAGCTCAAGGATGGTACCGATCGATGCGCGCTACCCCATTTAGTGGGGGTAGAGCCTACTTGCAAGTCTCTCCGACCTTCACAAAAAAAGTTATTCAAGAATATCTCTTTCTCCTATGTGCTTTCATCCCTAACCCTAACCCTTCCGAAAGTCGGAGAAGCTCAAGGATGGTACCGATCGATGCGCGCTACCCCATTTAGTTGGGGTAGAGCCTACTTGCAAGTCTCTCCGACCTTCACAAAAAAAGTTATTCAAGAATATCTCTTTCTCCTATGTGCTTTCATCCCTAACCCTAACCCTAACCCTTACGAAAGTCGGAGAAGCTCAAGGATGGTACCGATCGATGCGCGCAACCCCATTTAGTGGGGGTAGAGCCTACTTGCAAGTCTCTCCGACCTTCACAAAAAAAGTTATTCAAGAATATCTCCTCAGATTTGGGGGAATTTCGTCGGTCGACCTCTTCCGAAGGTCGTACAAGCTCGGGGATGGTACCAATCGATCCGCAGGACCCAAATTAGTCCAGATGCAACCACTTTCCAAGTCTCTCCGACCTTCACAAAAAAAGTTATTCAAGAATATCTCTTTCTCCTATGTGCTTTCATCCCTAACCCTAACCCTAACCCTTCCGAAAGTCGGAGAAGCTCAAGGATGGTACCGATCGATGCGCGCTACCCCATTTAGTGGGGGTAGAGCCTACTTGCAAGTCTCTCCGACCTTCACAAAAAAAGTTATTCAAGAATATCTCTTTCTCCTATGTGCTTTCATCCCTAACCCTAACCCTAACCCTTCCGAAAGTCGGAGAAGCTCAAGGATGGTACCGATCGATGCGCGCTACCCCATTTAGTGGGGGTAGAGCCTACTTGCAAGTCTCTCCGACCTTCACAAAAAAAGTTATTCAAGAATATCTCCTCAGATTTGGGGGAATTTCGTCGGTCGACCTCTTCCGAAGGTCGTACAAGCTCGGGGATGGTACCAATCGATCCGCAGGACCCAAATTAGTCCAGATGCAACCACTTTCCAAGTCTCTCCGACCTTCACAAAAAAAGTTATTCAAGAATATCTCTTTCTCCTATGTGCTTTCATCCCTAACCCTAACCCTAACCCTTCCGAAAGTCGGAGAAGCTCAACGATGGTACCGATCGATGCGCGCTACCCCATTTAGTGGGGGTAGAGCCTACTTGCAAGTCTCTCCGACCTTCACAAAAAAAGTTATTCAAGAATATCTCTTTCTCCTATGTGCTTTCATCCCTAACCCTAACCCTAACCCTTACGAAAGTCGGAGAAGCTCAAGGATGGTACCGATCGATGCGCGCAACCCCATTTAGTGGGGGTAGAGCCTACTTGCAAGTCTCTCCGACCTTCACAAAAAAAGTTATTCAAGAATATCTCCTCAGATTTGGGGGAATTTCGTCGGTCGACCTCTTCCGAAGGTCGTACAAGCTCGGGGATGGTACCAATCGATCCGCAGGACCCAAATTAGTCCAGATGCAACCACTTTCCAAGTCTCTCCGACCTTCACAAAAAAAGTTATTCAAGAATATCTCTTTCTCCTATGTGCTTTCATCCCTAACCCTTCCGAAAGTCGGAGAAGCTCAAGGATGGTACCGATCGATGCGCGCTACCCCATTTAGTGGGGGTAGAGCCTACTTGCAAGTCTCTCCGACCTTCACAAAAAAAGTTATTCAAGAATATCTCTTTCTCCTATGTGCTTTCATCCCTAACCCTAACCCTTCCGAAAGTCGGAGAAGCTCAAGGATGGTACTGATCGATGCGCGCTACCCCATTTAGTGGGGGTAGAGCCTACTTGCAAGTCTCTCCGACCTTCACAAAAAAAGTTATTCAAGAATATCTCTTTCTCCTATGTGCTTTCATCCCTAACCCTAACCCTAACCCTTCCGAAAGTCGGAGAAGCTCAAGGATGGTACCGATCGATGCGCGCTACCCCATTTAGTGGGGGTAGAGCCTACTTGCAAGTCTCTCCGACCTTCACAAAAAAAGTTATTCAAGAATATCTCTTTCTCCTATGTGCTTTCATCCCTAACCCTAACCCTAACCCTTCCGAAAGTCGGAGAAGCTCAAGGATGGTACCGATCGATGCGCGCTACCCCATTTAGTGGGGGTAGAGCCTACTTGCAAGTCTCTCCGACCTTCACAAAAAAAGTTATTCAAGAATATCTCTTTCTCCTATGTGCTTTCATCCCTAACCCTAACCCTAACCCTTCCGAAAGTCGGAGAAGCTCAAGGATGGTACTGATCGATGCGCGCAACCCCATTTAGTGGGGGTAGAGCCTACTTGCAAGTCTCTCCGACCTTCACAAAAAAAGTTATTCAAGAATATCTCCTCAGATTTGGGGGAATTTCGTCGGTCGACCTCTTCCGAAGGTCGTACAAGCTCGGGGATGGTACCAATCGATCCGCAGGACCCAAATTAGTCCAGATGCAACCACTTTCCAAGTCTCTCCGACCTTCACAAAAAAAGTTATTCAAGAATATCTCTTTCTCCTATGTGCTTTCATCCCTAACCCTAACCCTAACCCTTCCGAAAGTCGGAGAAGCTCAAGGATGGTACCGATCGATGCGCGCTACCCCATTTAGTGGGGGTAGAGCCTACTTGCAAGTCTCTCCGACCTTCACAAAAAAAGTTAATTAAGAATATCTCCTCAGATTTGGGGGAATTTCGTCGGTCGACCTCTTCCGAAGGTCGTACAAGCTCGGGGATGGTACCAATCGATCCGCAGGACCCAAATTAGTCCAGATGCAACCACTTTCCAAGTCTCTCCGACCTTCACAAAAAAAGTTATTCAAGAATATCTCTTTCTCCTATGTGCTTTCATCCCTAACCCTAACCCTAACCCTTCCGAAAGTCGGAGAAGCTCAAGGATGGTACCGATCGATGTGCGCTACCCCATTTAGTGGGGGTAGAGCCTACTTGCAAGTCTCTCCGACCTTCACAAAAAAAGTTATTCAAGAATATCTCTTTCTCCTATGTGCTTTCATCCCTAACCCTAACCCTAACCCTTCCGAAAGTCGGAGAAGCTCAAGGATGGTACCGATCGATGCGCGCTACCCCATTTAGTGGGGGTAGAGCCTACTTGCAAGTCTCTCCGAACTTCACAAAAAAAGTTATTCAAGAATATCTCTTTCTCCTATGTGCTTTCATCCCTAACCCTAACCCTAACCCTTCCGAAAGTCGGAGAAGCTCAAGGATGGTACCGATCGATGCGCGCTACCCCATTTAGTGGGGGTAGAGCCTACTTGCAAGTCTCTCCGACCTTCACAAAAAAAGTAATTCAAGAATATCTCTTTCTCCTATGTGCTTTCATCCCTAACCCTAACCCTAACCCTTCCGAAAGTCGGAGAAGCTCAAGGATGGTACTGATCGATGCGCGCAACCCCATTTAGTGGGGGTAGAGCCTACTTGCAAGTCTCTCCGACCTTCAAAAAAAAAGTTATTCAAGAATATCTCCTCAGATTTGGGGGAATTTCGTCGGTCGACCTCTTCCGAAGGTCGTACAAGCTCGGGGATGGTACCAATCGATCCGCAGGACCCAAATTAGTCCAGATGCAACCACTTTCCAAGTCTCTCCGACCTTCACAAAAAAAGTTATTCAAGAATATCTCTTTCTCCTATGTGCTTTCATCCCTAACCCTAACCCTAACCCTTCCGAAAGTCGGAGAAGCTCAAGGATGGTACCGATCGATGCGCGCTACCCCATTTAGTGGGGGTAGAGCCTACTTGCAAGTCTCTCCGACCTTCACAAAAAAAGTTATTCAAGAATATCTCCTCAGATTTGGGGGAATTTCGTCGGTCGACCTCTTCCGAAGGTCGTACAAGCTCGGGGATGGTACCAATCGATCCGCAGGACCCAAATTAGTCCAGATGCAACCACTTTCCAAGTCTCTCCGACCTTCACAAAAAAAGTTATTCAAGAATATCTCTTTCTCCTATGTGCTTTCATCCCTAACCCTAACCCTAACCCTTCCGAAAGTCGGAGAAGCTCAAGGATGGTACCGATCGATGCGCGCTACCCCATTTAGTGGGGGTAGAGCCTACTTGCAAGTCTCTCCGACCTTCACAAAAAAAGTTATTCAAGAATATCTCCTCAGATTTGGGGGAATTTCGTCGGTCGACCTCTTCCGAAGGTCGTACAAGCTCGGCGATGGTACCAATCGATCCGCAGGACCCAAATTAGTCCAGATGCAACCACTTTCCAAGTCTCTCCGACCTTCACAAAAAAAGTTATTCAAGAATATCTCTTTCTCCTATGTGCTTTCATCCCTAACCCTAACCCTAACCCTTCCGAAAGTCGGAGAAGCTCAAGGATGGTACCGATCGATGCGCGCTACCCCATTTAGTGGGGGTAGAGCCTACTTGCAAGTCTCTCCGACCTTCACAAAAAAAGTTATTCAAGAATATCTCTTTCTCCTATGTGCTTTCATCCCTAACCCTAACCCTAACCCTTCCGAAAGTCGGAGAAGCTCAAGGATGGTACCGATCGATGCGCGCTACCCCATTTAGTGGGGGTAGAGCCTACTTGCAAGTCTCTCCGAACTTCACAAAAAAAGTTATTCAAGAATATCTCTTTCTCCTATGTGCTTTCATCCCTAACCCTAACCCTAACCCTTCCGAAAGTCGGAGAAGCTCAAGGATGGTACCGATCGATGTGCGCTACCCCATTTAGTGGGGGTAGAGCCTACTTGCAAGTCTCTCCGACCTTCACAAAAAAAGTTATTCAAGAATATCTCTTTCTCCTATGTGCTTTCATCCCTAACCCTAACCCTAACCCTTCCGAAAGTCGGAGAAGCTCAAGGATGGTACTGATCGATGCGCGCAACCCCATTTAGTGGGGGTAGAGCCTACTTGCAAGTCTCTCCGACCTTCAAAAAAAAAGTTATTCAAGAATATCTCCTCAGATTTGGGGGAATTTCGTCGGTCGACCTCTTCCGAAGGTCGTACAAGCTCGGGGATGGTACCAATCGATCCGCAGGACCCAAATTAGTCCAGATGCAACCACTTTCCAAGTCTCTCCGACCTTCACAAAAAAAGTTATTCAAGAATATCTCTTTCTCCTATGTGCTTTCATCCCTAACCCTAACCCTAACCCTTCCGAAAGTCGGAGAAGCTCAAGGATGGTACCGATCGATGCGCGCTACCCCATTTAGTGGGGGTAGAGCCTACTTGCAAGTCTCTCCGACCTTCACAAAAAAAGTTATTCAAGAATATCTCTTTCTCCTATGTGCTTTCATCCCTAACCCTAACCCTAACCCTTACGAAAGTCGGAGAAGCTCAAGGATGGTACCGATCGATGCGCGCAACCCCATTTAGTGGGGGTAGAGCCTACTTGCAAGTCTCTCCGACCTTCACAAAAAAAGTTATTCAAGAATATCTCCTCAGATTTGGGGGAATTTCGTCGGTCGACCTCTTTCGAAGGTCGTACAAGCTCGGGGATGGTACCAATCGATCCGCAGGACCCAAATTAGTCCAGATGCAACCACTTTCCAAGTCTCTCCGACCTTCACAAAAAAAGTTATTCAAGAATATCTCTTTCTCCTATGTGCTTTCATCCCTAACCCTAACCCTAACCCTTCCGAAAGTCGGAGAAGCTCAAGGATGGTACCGATCGATGCGCGCTACCCCATTTAGTGGGGGTAGAGCCTACTTGCAAGTCTCTCCGACCTTCACAAAAAAAGTTATTCAAGAATATCTCTTTCTCCTATGTGCTTTCATCCCTAACCCTAACCCTAACCCTTCCGAAAGTCGGAGAAGCTCAAGGATGGTACCGATCGATGCGCGCTACCCCATTTAGTGGGGGTAGAGCCTACTTGCAAGTCTCTCCGAACTTCACAAAAAAAGTTATTCAAGAATATCTCTTTCTCCTATGTGCTTTCATCCCTAACCCTAACCCTAACCCTTCCGAAAGTCGGAGAAGCTCAAGGATGGTACCGATCGATGCGCGCTACCCCATTTAGTGGGGGTAGAGCCTACTTGCAAGTCTCTCCGACCTTCACAAAAAAAGTTATTCAAGAATATCTCTTTCTCCTATGTGCTTTCATCCCTAACCCTAACCCTTCCGAAAGTCGGAGAAGCTCAAGGATGATACCGATCGATGCGCGCTACCCCATTTAGTTGGGGTAGAGCCTACTTGCAAGTCTCTCCGACCTTCACAAAAAAAGTTATTCAAGAATATCTCTTTCTCCTATGTGCTTTCATCCCTAACCCTAACCCTAACCCTTACGAAAGTCGGAGAAGCTCAAGGATGGTACCGATCGATGCGCGCAACCCCATTTAGTGGGGGTAGAGCCTACTTGCAAGTCTCTCCGACCTTCACAAAAAAAGTTATTCAAGAATATCTCCTCAGATTTGGGGGAATTTCGTCGGTCGACCTCTTCCGAAGGTCGTACAAGCTCGGGGATGGTACCAATCGATCCGCAGGACCCAAATTAGTCCAGATGCAACCACTTTCCAAGTCTCTCCGACCTTCACAAAAAAAGTTATTCAAGAATATCTCTTTCTCCTATGTGCTTTCATCCCTAACCCTAACCCTAACCCTTCCGAAAGTCGGAGAAGCTCAAGGATGGTACCGATCGATGCGCGCTACCCCATTTAGTGGGGGTAGAGCCTACTTGCAAGTCTCTCCGACCTTCACAAAAAAAGTTATTCAAGAATATCTCTTTCTCCTATGTGCTTTCATCCCTAACCCTAACCCTAACCCTTCCGAAAGTCGGAGAAGCTCAAGGATGGTACCGATCGATGCGCGCTACCCCATTTAGTGGGGGTAGAGCCTACTTGCAAGTCTCTCCGACCTTCACAAAAAAAGTTATTCAAGAATATCTCTTTCTCCTATGTGCTTTCATCCCTAACCCTAACCCTAACCCTTCCGAAAGTCGGAGAAGCTCAAGGATGGTACCGATCGATGCGCGCTACCCCATTTAGTGGGGGTAGAGCCTACTTGCAAGTCTCTCCGACCTTCACAAAAAAAGTTATTCAAGAATATCTCTTTCTCCTATGTGCTTTCATCCCTAACCCTAACCCTAACCCTTCCGAAAGTCGGAGAAGCTCAAGGATGGTACTGATCGATGCGCGCAACCCCATTTAGTGGGGGTAGAGCCTACTTGCAAGTCTCTCCGACCTTCACAAAAAAAGTTATTCAAGAATATCTCTTTCTCCTATGTGCTTTCATCCCTAACCCTAACCCTAACCCTTCCGAAAGTCGGAGAAGCTCAAGGATGGTACCGATCGATGCGCGCTACCCCATTTAGTGGGGGTAGAGCCTACTTGCAAGTCTCTCCGACCTTCACAAAAAAAGTTATTCAAGAATATCTCTTTCTCCTATGTGCTTTCATCCCTAACCCTAACCCTTCCGAAAGTCGGAGAAGCTCAAGGATGGTACCGATCGATGCGCGCTACCCCATTTAGTTGGGGTAGAGCCTACTTGCAAGTCTCTCCGACCTTCACAAAAAAAGTTATTCAAGAATATCTCTTTCTCCTATGTGCTTTCATCCCTAACCCTAACCCTAACCCTTACGAAAGTCGGAGAAGCTCAAGGATGGTACCGATCGATGCGCGCAACCCCATTTAGTGGGGGTAGAGCCTACTTGCAAGTCTCTCCGACCTTCACAAAAAAAGTTATTCAAGAATATCTCCTCAGATTTGGGGGAATTTCGTCGGTCGACCTCTTCCGAAGGTCGTACCAGCTCGGGGATGGTACCAATCGATCCGCAGGACCCAAATTAGTCCAGATGCAACCACTTTCCAAGTCTCTCCGACCTTCACAAAAAAAGTTATTCAAGAATATCTCTTTCTCCTATGTGCTTTCATCCCTAACCCTAACCCTAACCCTTCCGAAAGTCGGAGAAGCTCAAGGATGGTACCGATCGATGCGCGCTACCCCATTTAGTGGGGGTAGAGCCTACTTGCAAGTCTCTCCGACCTTCACAAAAAAAGTTATTCAAGAATATCTCTTTCTCCTATGTGCTTTCATCCCTAACCCTAACCCTAACCCTTCCGAAAGTCGGAGAAGCTCAAGGATGGTACCGATCGATGCGCGCTACCCCATTTAGTGGGGGTAGAGCCTACTTGCAAGTCTCTCCGACCTTCACAAAAAAAGTTATTCAAGAATATCTCTTTCTCCTATGTGCTTTCATCCCTAACCCTAACCCTAACCCTTCCGAAAGTCGGAGAAGCTCAAGGATGGTACCGATCGATGCGCGCTACCCCATTTAGTGGGGGTAGAGCCTACTTGCAAGTCTCTCCGACCTTCACAAAAAAAGTTATTCAAGAATATCTCTTTCTCCTATGTGCTTTCATCCCTAACCCTAACCCTAACCCTTCCGAAAGTCGGAGAAGCTCAAGGATGGTACTGATCGATGCGCGCAACCCCATTTAGTGGGGGTAGAGCCTACTTGCAAGTCTCTCCGACCTTCACAAAAAAAGTTATTCAAGAATATCTCTTTCTCCTATGTGCTTTCATCCCTAACCCTAACCCTAACCCTTCCGAAAGTCGGAGAAGCTCAAGGATGGTACCGATCGATGCGCGCTACCCCATTTAGTGGGGGTAGAGCCTACTTGCAAGTCTCTCCGACCTTCACAAAAAAAGTTATTCAAGAATATCTCTTTCTCCTATGTGCTTTCATCCCTAACCCTAACCCTTCCGAAAGTCGGAGAAGCTCAAGGATGGTACCGATCGATGCGCGCTACCCCATTTAGTTGGGGTAGAGCCTACTTGCAAGTCTCTCCGACCTTCACAAAAAAAGTTATTCAAGAATATCTCTTTCTCCTATGTGCTTTCATCCCTAACCCTAACCCTAACCCTTACGAAAGTCGGAGAAGCTCAAGGATGGTACCGATCGATGTGCGCAACCCCATTTAGTGGGGGTAGAGCCTACTTGCAAGTCTCTCCGACCTTCACAAAAAAAGTTATTCAAGAATATCTCCTCAGATTTGGGGGAATTTCGTCGGTCGACCTCTTCCGAAGGTCGTACAAGCTCGGGGATGGTACCAATCGATCCGCAGGACCCAAATTAGTCCAGATGCAACCACTTTCCAAGTCTCTCCGACCTTCACAAAAAAAGTTATTCAAGAATATCTCTTTCTCCTATGTGCTTTCATCCCTAACCCTAACCCTTCCGAAAGTCGGAAAAGCTCAAGGATGGTACCGATCGATGCGCGCTACCCCATTTAGTGGGGGTAGAGCCTACTTGCAAGTCTCTCCGACCTTCACAAAAAAAGTTATTCAAGAATATCTCTTTCTCCTATGTGCTTTCATCCCTAACCCTAACCCTAACCCTTCCGAAAGTCGGAGAAGCTCAAAGATGGTACCGATCGATGCGCGCTACCCCATTTAGTGGGGGTAGAGCCTACTTGCAAGTCTCTCCGACCTTCACAAAAAAAGTTATTCAAGAATATCTCCTCAGATTTGGGGGAATTTCGTCGGTCGACCTCTTCCGAAGGTCGTACAAGCTCGGGGATGGTACCAATCGATCCGCAGGACCCAAATTAGTCCAGATGCAACCACTTTCCAAGTCTCTCCGACCTTCACAAAAAAAGTTATTCAAGAATATCTCTTTCTCCTATGTGCTTTCATCCCTAACCCTAACCCTAACCCTTCCGAAAGTCGGAGAAGCTCAACGATGGTACCGATCGATGCGCGCTACCCCATTTAGTGGGGGTAGAGCCTACTTGCAAGTCTCTCCGACCTTCACAAAAAAAGTTATTCAAGAATATCTCTTTCTCCTATGTGCTTTCATCCCTAACCCTAACCCTAACCCTTACGAAAGTCGGAGAAGCTCAAGGATGGTACCGATCGATGCGCGCAACCCCATTTAGTGGGGGTAGAGCCTACTTGCAAGTCTCTCCGACCTTCACAAAAAAAGTTATTCAAGAATATCTCCTCAGATTTGGGGGAATTTCGTCGGTCGACCTCTTCCGAAGGTCGTACAAGCTCGGGGATGGTACCAATCGATCCGCAGGACCCAAATTAGTCCAGATGCAACCACTTTCCAAGTCTCTCCGACCTTCACAAAAAAAGTTATTCAAGAATATCTCTTTCTCCTATGTGCTTTCATCCCTAACCCTAACCCTTCCGAAAGTCGGAGAAGCTCAAGGATGGTACCGATCGATGCGCGCTACCCCATTTAGTGGGGGTAGAGCCTACTTGCAAGTCTCTCCGACCTTCACAAAAAAAGTTATTCAAGAATATCTCTTTCTCCTATGTGCTTTCATCCCTAACCCTAACCCTTCCGAAAGTCGGAGAAGCTCAAGGATGGTACCGATCGATGCGCGCTACCCCATTTAGTGGGGGTAGAGCCTACTTGCAAGTCTCTCCGACCTTCACAAAAAAAGTTATTCAAGAATATCTCTTTCTCCTATGTGCTTTCATCCCTAACCCTAACCCTAACCCTTCCGAAAGTCGGAGAAGCTCAAGGATGGTACCGATCGATGCGCGCTACCCCATTTAGTGGGGGTAGAGCCTACTTGCAAGTCTCTCCGACCTTCACAAAAAAAGTTATTCAAGAATATCTCTTTCTCCTATGTGCTTTCATCCCTAACCCTAACCCTAACCCTTCCGAAAGTCGGAGAAGCTCAAGGATGGTACCGATCGATGCGCGCTACCCCATTTAGTGGGGGTAGAGCCTACTTGCAAGTCTCTCCGACCTTCACAAAAAAAGTTATTCAAGAATATCTCTTTCTCCTATGTGCTTTCATCCCTAACCCTAACCCTAACCCTTCCGAAAGTCGGAGAAGCTCAAGGATGGTACTGATCGATGCGCGCAACCCCATTTAGTGGGGGTAGAGCCTACTTGCAAGTCTCTCCGACCTTCACAAAAAAAGTTATTCAAGAATATCTCCTCAGATTTGGGGGAATTTCGTCGGTCGACCTCTTCCGAAGGTCGTACAAGCTCGGGGATGGTACCAATCGATCCGCAGGACCCAAATTAGTCCAGATGCAACCACTTTCCAAGTCTCTCCGACCTTCACAAAAAAAGTTATTCAAGAATATCTCTTTCTCCTATGTGCTTTCATCCCTAACCCTAACCCTAACCCTTCCGAAAGTCGGAGAAGCTCAAGGATGGTACCGATCGATGCGCGCTACCCCATTTAGTGGGGGTAGAGCCTACTTGCAAGTCTCTCCGACCTTCACAAAAAAAGTTATTCAAGAATATCTCCTCAGATTTGGGGGAATTTCGTCGGTCGACCTCTTCCGAAGGTCGTACAAGCTCGGGGATGGTACCAATCGATCCGCAGGACCCAAATTAGTCCAGATGCAACCACTTTCCAAGTCTCTCCGACCTTCACAAAAAAAGTTATTCAAGAATATCTCTTTCTCCTATGTGCTTTCATCCCTAACCCTAACCCTAACCCTTCCGAAAGTCGGAGAAGCTCAAGGATGGTACCGATCGATGCGCGCTACCCCATTTAGTGGGGGTAGAGCCTACTTGCAAGTCTCTCCGACCTTCACAAAAAAAGTTATTCAAGAATATCTCTTTCTCCTATGTGCTTTCATCCCTAACCCTAACCCTAACCCTTCCGAAAGTCGGAGAAGCTCAAGGATGGTACCGATCGATGCGCGCTACCCCATTTAGTGGGGGTAGAGCCTACTTGCAAGTCTCTCCGAACCTCACAAAAAAAGTTATTCAAGAATATCTCTTTCTCCTATGTGCTTTCATCCCTAACCCTAACCCTAACCCTTCCGAAAGTCGGAGAAGCTCAAGGATGGTACCGATCGATGCGCGCTACCCCATTTAGTGGGGGTAGAGCCTACTTGCAAGTCTCTCCGACCTTCACAAAAAAAGTTATTCAAGAATATCTCTTTCTCCTATGTGCTTTCATCCCTAACCCTAACCCTAACCCTTCCGAAAGTCGGAGAAGCTCAAGGATGGTACTGATCGATGCGCGCAACCCCATTTAGTGGGGGTAGAGCCTACTTGCAAGTCTCTCCGACCTTCAAAAAAAAAGTTATTCAAGAATATCTCCTCAGATTTGGGGGAATTTCGTCGGTCGACCTCTTCCGAAGGTCGTACAAGCTCGGGGATGGTACCAATCGATCCGCAGGACCCAAATTAGTCCAGATGCAACCACTTTCCAAGTCTCTCCGACCTTCACAAAAAAAGTTATTCAAGAATATCTCTTTCTCCTATGTGCTTTCATCCCTAACCCTAACCCTTCCGAAAGTCGGAAAAGCTCAAGGATGGTACCGATCGATGCGCGCTACCCCATTTAGTGGGGGTAGAGCCTACTTGCAAGTCTCTCCGACCTTCACAAAAAAAGTTATTCAAGAATATCTCTTTCTCCTATGTGCTTTCATCCCTAACCCTAACCCTAACCCTTCCGAAAGTCGGAGAAGCTCAAAGATGGTACCGATCGATGCGCGCTACCCCATTTAGTGGGGGTAGAGCCTACTTGCAAGTCTCTCCGACCTTCACAAAAAAAGTTATTCAAGAATATCTCCTCAGATTTGGGGGAATTTCGTCGGTCGACCTCTTCCGAAGGTCGTACAAGCTCGGGGATGGTACCAATCGATCCGCAGGACCCAAATTAGTCCAGATGCAACCACTTTCCAAGTCTCTCCGACCTTCACAAAAAAAGTTATTCAAGAATATCTCTTTCTCCTATGTGCTTTCATCCCTAACCCTAACCCTAACCCTTCCGAAAGTCGGAGAAGCTCAACGATGGTACCGATCGATGCGCGCTACCCCATTTAGTGGGGGTAGAGCCTACTTGCAAGTCTCTCCGACCTTCACAAAAAAAGTTATTCAAGAATATCTCTTTCTCCTATGTGCTTTCATCCCTAACCCTAACCCTAACCCTTACGAAAGTCGGAGAAGCTCAAGGATGGTACCGATCGATGCGCGCAACCCCATTTAGTGGGGGTAGAGCCTACTTGCAAGTCTCTCCGACCTTCACAAAAAAAGTTATTCAAGAATATCTCCTCAGATTTGGGGGAATTTCGTCGGTCGACCTCTTCCGAAGGTCGTACAAGCTCGGGGATGGTACCAATCGATCCGCAGGACCCAAATTAGTCCAGATGCAACCACTTTCCAAGTCTCTCCGACCTTCACAAAAAAAGTTATTCAAGAATATCTCTTTCTCCTATGTGCTTTCATCCCTAACCCTAACCCTTCCGAAAGTCGGAGAAGCTCAAGGATGGTACCGATCGATGCGCGCTACCCCATTTAGTGGGGGTAGAGCCTACTTGCAAGTCTCTCCGACCTTCACAAAAAAAGTTATTCAAGAATATCTCTTTCTCCTATGTGCTTTCATCCCTAACCCTAACCCTTCCGAAAGTCGGAGAAGCTCAAGGATGGTACCGATCGATGCGCGCTACCCCATTTAGTGGGGGTAGAGCCTACTTGCAAGTCTCTCCGACCTTCACAAAAAAAGTTATTCAAGAATATCTCTTTCTCCTATGTGCTTTCATCCCTAACCCTAACCCTAACCCTTCCGAAAGTCGGAGAAGCTCAAGGATGGTACCGATCGATGCGCGCTACCCCATTTAGTGGGGGTAGAGCCTACTTGCAAGTCTCTCCGACCTTCACAAAAAAAGTTATTCAAGAATATCTCTTTCTCCTATGTGCTTTCATCCCTAACCCTAACCCTAACCCTTCCGAAAGTCGGAGAAGCTCAAGGATGGTACCGATCGATGCGCGCTACCCCATTTAGTGGGGGTAGAGCCTACTTGCAAGTCTCTCCGACCTTCACAAAAAAAGTTATTCAAGAATATCTCTTTCTCCTATGTGCTTTCATCCCTAACCCTAACCCTAACCCTTCCGAAAGTCGGAGAAGCTCAAGGATGGTACTGATCGATGCGCGCAACCCCATTTAGTGGGGGTAGAGCCTACTTGCAAGTCTCTCCGACCTTCACAAAAAAAGTTATTCAAGAATATCTCCTCAGATTTGGGGGAATTTCGTCGGTCGACCTCTTCCGAAGGTCGTACAAGCTCGGGGATGGTACCAATCGATCCGCAGGACCCAAATTAGTCCAGATGCAACCACTTTCCAAGTCTCTCCGACCTTCACAAAAAAAGTTATTCAAGAATATCTCTTTCTCCTATGTGCTTTCATCCCTAACCCTAACCCTAACCCTTCCGAAAGTCGGAGAAGCTCAAGGATGGTACCGATCGATGCGCGCTACCCCATTTAGTGGGGGTAGAGCCTACTTGCAAGTCTCTCCGACCTTCACAAAAAAAGTTATTCAAGAATATCTCCTCAGATTTGGGGGAATTTCGTCGGTCGACCTCTTCCGAAGGTCGTACAAGCTCGGGGATGGTACCAATCGATCCGCAGGACCCAAATTAGTCCAGATGCAACCACTTTCCAAGTCTCTCCGACCTTCACAAAAAAAGTTATTCAAGAATATCTCTTTCTCCTATGTGCTTTCATCCCTAACCCTAACCCTAACCCTTCCGAAAGTCGGAGAAGCTCAAGGATGGTACCGATCGATGCGCGCTACCCCATTTAGTGGGGGTAGAGCCTACTTGCAAGTCTCTCCGACCTTCACAAAAAAAGTTATTCAAGAATATCTCTTTCTCCTATGTGCTTTCATCCCTAACCCTAACCCTAACCCTTCCGAAAGTCGGAGAAGCTCAAGGATGGTACCGATCGATGCGCGCTACCCCATTTAGTGGGGGTAGAGCCTACTTGCAAGTCTCTCCGAACCTCACAAAAAAAGTTATTCAAGAATATCTCTTTCTCCTATGTGCTTTCATCCCTAACCCTAACCCTAACCCTTCCGAAAGTCGGAGAAGCTCAAGGATGGTACCGATCGATGCGCGCTACCCCATTTAGTGGGGGTAGAGCCTACTTGCAAGTCTCTCCGACCTTCACAAAAAAAGTTATTCAAGAATATCTCTTTCTCCTATGTGCTTTCATCCCTAACCCTAACCCTAACCCTTCCGAAAGTCGGAGAAGCTCAAGGATGGTACTGATCGATGCGCGCAACCCCATTTAGTGGGGGTAGAGCCTACTTGCAAGTCTCTCCGACCTTCAAAAAAAAAGTTATTCAAGAATATCTCCTCAGATTTGGGGGAATTTCGTCGGTCGACCTCTTCCGAAGGTCGTACAAGCTCGGGGATGGTACCAATCGATCCGCAGGACCCAAATTAGTCCAGATGCAACCACTTTCCAAGTCTCTCCGACCTTCACAAAAAAAGTTATTCAAGAATATCTCTTTCTCCTATGTGCTTTCATCCCTAACCCTAACCCTAACCCTTCCGAAAGTCGGAGAAGCTCAAGGATGGTACCGATCGATGCGCGCTACCCCATTTAGTGGGGGTAGAGCCTACTTGCAAGTCTCTCCGACCTTCACAAAAAAAGTTATTCAAGAATATCTCTTTCTCCTATGTGCTTTCATCCCTAACCCTAACCCTAACCCTTCCGAAAGTCGGAGAAGCTCAAGGATGGTACTGATCGATGCGCGCAACCCCATTTAGTGGGGGTAGAGCCTACTTGCAAGTCTCTCCGACCTTCACAAAAAAAGTTATTCAAGAATATCTCTTTCTCCTATGTGCTTTCATCCCTAACCCTAACCCTAACCCTTCCGAAAGTCGGAGAAGCTCAAGGATGGTACTGATCGATGCGCGCAACCCCATTTAGTGGGGGTAGAGCCTACTTGCAAGTCTCTCCGACCTTCAAAAAAAAAGTTATTCAAGAATATCTCCTCAGATTTGGGGGAATTTCGTCGGTCGACCTCTTCCGAAGGTCGTACAAGCTCGGGGATGGTACCAATCGATCCGCAGGACCCAAATTAGTCCAGATGCAACCACTTTCCAAGTCTCTCCGACCTTCACAAAAAAAGTTATTCAAGAATATCTCTTTCTCCTATGTGCTTTCATCCCTAACCCTAACCCTAACCCTTCCGAAAGTCGGAGAAGCTCAAGGATGGTACCGATCGATGCGCGCTACCCCATTTAGTGGGGGTAGAGCCTACTTGCAAGTCTCTCCGACCTTCACAAAAAAAGTTATTCAAGAATATCTCTTTCTCCTATGTGCTTTCATCCCTAACCCTAACCCTAACCCTTCCGAAAGTCGGAGAAGCTCAAGGATGGTACCGATCGATGCGCGCTACCCCATTTAGTGGGGGTAGAGCCTACTTGCAAGTCTCTCCGACCTTCACAAAAAAAGTTATTCAAGAATATCTCTTTCTCCTATGTGCTTTCATCCCTAACCCTAACCCTAACCCTTCCGAAAGTCGGAGAAGCTCAAGGATGGTACTGATCGATGCGCGCAACCCCATTTAGTGGGGGTAGAGCCTACTTGCAAGTCTCTCCGACCTTCACAAAAAAAGTTATTCAAGAATATCTCCTCAGATTTGGGGGAATTTCGTCGGTCGACCTCTTCCGAAGGTCGTACAAGCTCGGGGATGGTACCAATCGATCCGCAGGACCCAAATTAGTCCAGATGCAACCACTTTCCAAGTCTCTCCGACCTTCACAAAAAAAGTTATTCAAGAATATCTCTTTCTCCTATGTGCTTTCATCCCTAACCCTAACCCTAACCCTTCCGAAAGTCGGAGAAGCTCAAGGATGGTACCGATCGATGCGCGCTACCCCATTTAGTGGGGGTAGAGCCTACTTGCAAGTCTCTCCGACCTTCACAAAAAAAGTTATTCAAGAATATCTCCTCAGATTTGGGGGAATTTCGTCGGTCGACCTCTTCCGAAGGTCGTACAAGCTCGGGGATGGTACCAATCGATCCGCAGGACCCAAATTAGTCCAGATGCAACCACTTTCCAAGTCTCTCCGACCTTCACAAAAAAAGTTATTCAAGAATATCTCTTTCTCCTATGTGCTTTCATCCCTAACCCTAACCCTAACCCTTCCGAAAGTCGGAGAAGCTCAAGGATGGTACCGATCGATGCGCGCTACCCCATTTAGTGGGGGTAGAGCCTACTTGCAAGTCTCTCCGACCTTCACAAAAAAAGTTATTCAAGAATATCTCTTTCTCCTATGTGCTTTCATCCCTAACCCTAACCCTAACCCTTCCGAAAGTCGGAGAAGCTCAAGGATGGTACCGATCGATGCGCGCTACCCCATTTAGTGGGGGTAGAGCCTACTTGCAAGTCTCTCCGAACTTCACAAAAAAAGTTATTCAAGAATATCTCTTTCTCCTATGTGCTTTCATCCCTAACCCTAACCCTAACCCTTCCGAAAGTCGGAGAAGCTCAAGGATGGTACCGATCGATGCGCGCTACCCCATTTAGTGGGGGTAGAGCCTACTTGCAAGTCTCTCCGACCTTCACAAAAAAAGTTATTCAAGAATATCTCTTTCTCCTATGTGCTTTCATCCCTAACCCTAACCCTAACCCTTCCGAAAGTCGGAGAAGCTCAAGGATGGTACTGATCGATGCGCGCAACCCCATTTAGTGGGGGTAGAGCCTACTTGCAAGTCTCTCCGACCTTCAAAAAAAAAGTTATTCAAGAATATCTCCTCAGATTTGGGGGAATTTCGTCGGTCGACCTCTTCCGAAGGTCGTACAAGCTCGGGGATGGTACCAATCGATCCGCAGGACCCAAATTAGTCCAGATGCAACCACTTTCCAAGTCTCTCCGACCTTCACAAAAAAAGTTATTCAAGAATATCTCTTTCTCCTATGTGCTTTCATCCCTAACCCTAACCCTAACCCTTCCGAAAGTCGGAGAAGCTCAAGGATGGTACCGATCGATGCGCGCTACCCCATTTAGTGGGGGTAGAGCCTACTTGCAAGTCTCTCCGACCTTCACAAAAAAAGTTATTCAAGAATATCTCTTTCTCCTATGTGCTTTCATCCCTAACCCTAACCCTAACCCTTCCGAAAGTCGGAGAAGCTCAAGGATGGTACTGATCGATGCGCGCAACCCCATTTAGTGGGGGTAGAGCCTACTTGCAAGTCTCTCCGACCTTCACAAAAAAAGTTATTCAAGAATATCTCTTTCTCCTATGTGCTTTCATCCCTAACCCTAACCCTAACCCTTCCGAAAGTCGGAGAAGCTCAAGGATGGTACTGATCGATGCGCGCAACCCCATTTAGTGGGGGTAGAGCCTACTTGCAAGTCTCTCCGACCTTCAAAAAAAAAGTTATTCAAGAATATCTCCTCAGATTTGGGGGAATTTCGTCGGTCGACCTCTTCCGAAGGTCGTACAAGCTCGGGGATGGTACCAATCGATCCGCAGGACCCAAATTAGTCCAGATGCAACCACTTTCCAAGTCTCTCCGACCTTCACAAAAAAAGTTATTCAAGAATATCTCTTTCTCCTATGTGCTTTCATCCCTAACCCTAACCCTAACCCTTCCGAAAGTCGGAGAAGCTCAAGGATGGTACCGATCGATGCGCGCTACCCCATTTAGTGGGGGTAGAGCCTACTTGCAAGTCTCTCCGACCTTCACAAAAAAAGTTATTCAAGAATATCTCTTTCTCCTATGTGCTTTCATCCCTAACCCTAACCCTAACCCTTCCGAAAGTCGGAGAAGCTCAAGGATGGTACCAATCGATGCGCGCTACCCCATTTAGTGGGGGTAGAGCCTACTTGCAAGTCTCTCCGACCTTCACAAAAAAAGTTATTCAAGAATATCTCTTTCTCCTATGTGCTTTCATCCCTAACCCTAACCCTAACCCTTCCGAAAGTCGGAGAAGCTCAAGGATGGTACTGATCGATGCGCGCAACCCCATTTAGTGGGGGTAGAGCCTACTTGCAAGTCTCTCCGACCTTCACAAAAAAAGTTATTCAAGAATATCTCCTCAGATTTGGGGGAATTTCGTCGGTCGACCTCTTCCGAAGGTCGTACAAGCTCGGGGATGGTACCAATCGATCCGCAGGACCCAAATTAGTCCAGATGCAACCACTTTCCAAGTCTCTCCGACCTTCACAAAAAAAGTTATTCAAGAATATCTCTTTCTCCTATGTGCTTTCATCCCTAACCCTAACCCTAACCCTTCCGAAAGTCGGAGAAGCTCAAGGATGGTACCGATCGATGCGCGCTACCCCATTTAGTGGGGGTAGAGCCTACTTGCAAGTCTCTCCGACCTTCACAAAAAAAGTTATTCAAGAATATCTCCTCAGATTTGGGGGAATTTCGTCGGTCGACCTCTTCCGAAGGTCGTACAAGCTCGGGGATGGTACCAATCGATCCGCAGGACCCAAATTAGTCCAGATGCAACCACTTTCCAAGTCTCTCCGACCTTCACAAAAAAAGTTATTCAAGAATATCTCTTTCTCCTATGTGCTTTCATCCCTAACCCTAACCCTAACCCTTCCGAAAGTCGGAGAAGCTCAAGGATGGTACCGATCGATGCGCGCTACCCCATTTAGTGGGGGTAGAGCCTACTTGCAAGTCTCTCCGACCTTCACAAAAAAAGTTATTCAAGAATATCTCTTTCTCCTATGTGCTTTCATCCCTAACCCTAACCCTAACCCTTCCGAAAGTCGGAGAAGCTCAAGGATGGTACCGATCGATGCGCGCTACCCCATTTAGTGGGGGTAGAGCCTACTTGCAAGTCTCTCCGAACTTCACAAAAAAAGTTATTCAAGAATATCTCTTTCTCCTATGTGCTTTCATCCCTAACCCTAACCCTAACCCTTCCGAAAGTCGGAGAAGCTCAAGGATGGTACCGATCGATGCGCGCTACCCCATTTAGTGGGGGTAGAGCCTACTTGCAAGTCTCTCCGACCTTCACAAAAAAAGTTATTCAAGAATATCTCTTTCTCCTATGTGCTTTCATCCCTAACCCTAACCCTAACCCTTCCGAAAGTCGGAGAAGCTCAAGGATGGTACTGATCGATGCGCGCAACCCCATTTAGTGGGGGTAGAGCCTACTTGCAAGTCTCTCCGACCTTCAAAAAAAAAGTTATTCAAGAATATCTCCTCAGATTTGGGGGAATTTCGTCGGTCGACCTCTTCCGAAGGTCGTACAAGCTCGGGGATGGTACCAATCGATCCGCAGGACCCAAATTAGTCCAGATGCAACCACTTTCCAAGTCTCTCCGACCTTCACAAAAAAAGTTATTCAAGAATATCTCTTTCTCCTATGTGCTTTCATCCCTAACCCTAACCCTAACCCTTCCGAAAGTCGGAGAAGCTCAAGGATGGTACCGATCGATGCGCGCTACCCCATTTAGTGGGGGTAGAGCCTACTTGCAAGTCTCTCCGACCTTCACAAAAAAAGTTATTCAAGAATATCTCTTTCTCCTATGTGCTTTCATCCCTAACCCTAACCCTAACCCTTCCGAAAGTCGGAGAAGCTCAAGGATGGTACTGATCGATGCGCGCAACCCCATTTAGTGGGGGTAGAGCCTACTTGCAAGTCTCTCCGACCTTCACAAAAAAAGTTATTCAAGAATATCTCCTCAGATTTGGGGGAATTTCGTCGGTCGACCTCTTCCGAAGGTCGTACAAGCTCGGGGATGGTAGCAATCGATCCGCAGGACCCAAATTAGTCCAGATGCAACCACTTTCCAAGTCTCTCCGACCTTCACAAAAAAAGTTATTCAAGAATATCTCTTTCTCCTATGTGCTTTCATCCCTAACCCTAACCCTAACCCTTCCGAAAGTCGGAGAAGCTCAAGGATGGTACCGATCGATGCGCGCTACCCCATTTAGTGGGGGTAGAGCCTACTTGCAAGTCTCTCCGACCTTCACAAAAAAAGTTATTCAAGAATATCTCCTCAGATTTGGGGGAATTTCGTCGGTCGACCTCTTCCGAAGGTCGTACAAGCTCGGGGATGGTACCAATCGATCCGCAGGACCCAAATTAGTCCAGATGCAACCACTTTCCAAGTCTCTCCGACCTTCACAAAAAAAGTTATTCAAGAATATCTCTTTCTCCTATGTGCTTTCATCCCTAACCCTAACCCTAACCCTTCCGAAAGTCGGAGAAGCTCAAGGATGGTACCGATCGATGCGCGCTACCCCATTTAGTGGGGGTAGAGCCTACTTGCAAGTCTCTCCGACCTTCACAAAAAAAGTTATTCAAGAATATCTCTTTCTCCTATGTGCTTTCATCCCTAACCCTAACCCTAACCCTTCCGAAAGTCGGAGAAGCTCAAGGATGGTACCGATCGATGCGCGCTACCCCATTTAGTGGGGGTAGAGCCTACTTGCAAGTCTCTCCGAACTTCACAAAAAAAGTTATTCAAGAATATCTCTTTCTCCTATGTGCTTTCATCCCTAACCCTAACCCTAACCCTTCCGAAAGTCGGAGAAGCTCAAGGATGGTACCGATCGATGCGCGCTACCCCATTTAGTGGGGGTAGAGCCTACTTGCAAGTCTCTCCGACCTTCACAAAAAAAGTTATTCAAGAATATCTCTTTCTCCTATGTGCTTTCATCCCTAACCCTAACCCTAACCCTTCCGAAAGTCGGAGAAGCTCAAGGATGGTACTGATCGATGCGCGCAACCCCATTTAGTGGGGGTAGAGCCTACTTGCAAGTCTCTCCGACCTTCAAAAAAAAAGTTATTCAAGAATATCTCCTCAGATTTGGGGGAATTTCGTCGGTCGACCTCTTCCGAAGGTCGTACAAGCTCGGGGATGGTACCAATCGATCCGCAGGACCCAAATTAGTCCAGATGCAACCACTTTCCAAGTCTCTCCGACCTTCACAAAAAAAGTTATTCAAGAATATCTCTTTCTCCTATGTGCTTTCATCCCTAACCCTAACCCTAACCCTTCCGAAAGTCGGAGAAGCTCAAGGATGGTACCGATCGATGCGCGCTACCCCATTTAGTGGGGGTAGAGCCTACTTGCAAGTCTCTCCGACCTTCACAAAAAAAGTTATTCAAGAATATCTCTTTCTCCTATGTGCTTTCATCCCTAACCCTAACCCTAACCCTTACGAAAGTCGGAGAAGCTCAAGGATGGTACCGATCGATGCGCGCAACCCCATTTAGTGGGGGTAGAGCCTACTTGCAAGTCTCTCCGACCTTCACAAAAAAAGTTATTCAAGAATATCTCCTCAGATTTGGGGGAATTTCGTCGGTCGACCTCTTCCGAAGGTCGTACAAGCTCGGGGATGGTACCAATCGATCCGCAGGACCCAAATTAGTCCAGATGCAACCACTTTCCAAGTCTCTCCGACCTTCACAAAAAAAGTTATTCAAGAATATCTCTTTCTCCTATGTGCTTTCATCCCTAACCCTAACCCTAACCCTTCCGAAAGTCGGAGAAGCTCAAGGATGGTACCGATCGATGCGCGCTACCCCATTTAGTGGGGGTAGAGCCTACTTGCAAGTCTCTCCGACCTTCACAAAAAAAGTTATTCAAGAATATCTCTTTCTCCTATGTGCTTTCATCCCTAACCCTAACCCTTCCGAAAGTCGGAGAAGCTCAAGGATGGTACCGATCGATGCGCGCTACCCCATTTAGTTGGGGTAGAGCCTACTTGCAAGTCTCTCCGACCTTCACAAAAAAAGTTATTCAAGAATATCTCTTTCTCCTATGTGCTTTCATCCCTAACCCTAACCCTAACCCTTACGAAAGTCGGAGAAGCTCAAGGATGGTACCGATCGATGCGCGCAACCCCATTTAGTGGGGGTAGAGCCTACTTGCAAGTCTCTCCGACCTTCACAAAAAAAGTTATTCAAGAATATCTCCTCAGATTTGGGGGAATTTCGTCGGTCGACCTCTTCCGAAGGTCGTACAAGCTCGGGGATGGTACCAATCGATCCGCAGGACCCAAATTAGTCCAGATGCAACCACTTTCCAAGTCTCTCCGACCTTCACAAAAAAAGTTATTCAAGAATATCTCTTTCTCCTATGTGCTTTCATCCCTAACCCTAACCCTAACCCTTCCGAAAGTCGGAGAAGCTCAAGGATGGTACCGATCGATGCGCGCTACCCCATTTAGTGGGGGTAGAGCCTACTTGCAAGTCTCTCCGACCTTCACAAAAAACGTTATTCAAGAATATCTCTTTCTCCTATGTGCTTTCATCCCTAACCCTAACCCTAACCCTTCCGAAAGTCGGAGAAGCTCAAGGATGGTACCGATCGATGCGCGCTACCCCATTTAGTGGGGGTAGAGCCTACTTGCAAGTCTCTCCGACCTTCACAAAAAAAGTTATTCAAGAATATCTCCTCAGATTTGGGGGAATTTCGTCGGTCGACCTCTTCCGAAGGTCGTACAAGCTCGGGGATGGTACCAATCGATCCGCAGGACCCAAATTAGTCCAGATGCAACCACTTTCCAAGTCTCTCCGACCTTCACAAAAAAAGTTATTCAAGAATATCTCTTTCTCCTATGTGCTTTCATCCCTAACCCTAACCCTAACCCTTCCGAAAGTCGGAGAAGCTCAACGATGGTACCGATCGATGAGCGCTACCCCATTTAGTGGGGGTAGAGCCTACTTGCAAGTCTCTCCGACCTTCACAAAAAAAGTTATTCAAGAATATCTCTTTCTCCTATGTGCTTTCATCCCTAACCCTAACCCTAACCCTTACGAAAGTCGGAGAAGCTCAAGGATGGTACCGATCGATGCGTGCAACCCCATTTAGTGGGGGTAGAGCCTACTTGCAAGTCTCTCCGACCTTCACAAAAAAAGTTATTCAAGAATATCTCCTCAGATTTGGGGGAATTTCGTCGGTCGACCTCTTCCGAAGGTCGTACAAGCTCGGGGATGGTACCAATCGATCCGCAGGACCCAAATTAGTCCAGATGCAACCACTTTCCAAGTCTCTCCGACCTTCACAAAAAAAGTTATTCAAGAATATCTCTTTCTCCTATGTGCTTTCATCCCTAACCCTAACCCTAACCCTTACGAAAGTCGGAGAAGCTCAAGGATGGTACCGATCGATGCGCGCAACCCCATTTAGTGGGGGTAGAGCCTACTTGCAAGTCTCTCCGACCTTCACAAAAAAAGTTATTCAAGAATATCTCCTCAGATTTGGGGGAATTTCGTCGGTCGACCTCTTCCGAAGGTCGTACAAGCTCGGGGATGGTACCAATCGATCCGCAGGACCCAAATTAGTCCAGATGCAACCACTTTCCAAGTCTCTCCGACCTTCACAAAAAAAGTTATTCAAGAATATCTCTTTCTCCTATGTGCTTTCATCCCTAACCCTAACCCTAACCCTTCCGAAAGTCGGAGAAGCTCAAGGATGGTACCGATCGATGCGCGCTACCCCATTTAGTGGGGGTAGAGCCTACTTGCAAGTCTCTCCGACCTTCACAAAAAAAGTTATTCAAGAATATCTCTTTCTCCTATGTGCTTTCATCCCTAACCCTAACCCTTCCGAAAGTCGGAGAAGCTCAACGATGGTACCGATCGATGAGCGCTACCCCATTTAGTGGGGGTAGAGCCTACTTGCAAGTCTCTCCGACCTTCACAAAAAAAGTTATTCAAGAATATCTCTTTCTCCTATGTGCTTTCATCCCTAACCCTAACCCTAACCCTTACGAAAGTCGGAGAAGCTCAAGGATGGTACCGATCGATGCGTGCAACCCCATTTAGTGGGGGTAGAGCCTACTTGCAAGTCTCTCCGACCTTCACAAAAAAAGTTATTCAAGAATATCTCCTCAGATTTGGGGGAATTTCGTCGGTCGACCTCTTCCGAAGGTCGTACAAGCTCGGGGATGGTACCAATCGATCCGCAGGACCCAAATTAGTCCAGATGCAACCACTTTCCAAGTCTCTCCGACCTTCACAAAAAAAGTTATTCAAGAATATCTCTTTCTCCTATGTGCTTTCATCCCTAACCCTAACCCTAACCCTTCCGAAAGTCGGAGAAGCTCAAGGATGGTACTGATCGATGCGCGCAACCCCATTTAGTGGGGGTAGAGCCTACTTGCAAGTCTCTCCGACCTTCAAAAAAAAAGTTATTCAAGAATATCTCCTCAGATTTGGGGGAATTTCGTCGGTCGACCTCTTCCGAAGGTCGTACAAGCTCGGGGATGGTACCAATCGATCCGCAGGACCCAAATTAGTCCAGATGCAACCACTTTCCAAGTCTCTCCGACCTTCACAAAAAAAGTTATTCAAGAATATCTCTTTCTCCTATGTGCTTTCATCCCTAACCCTAACCCTAACCCTTCCGAAAGTCGGAGAAGCTCAAGGATGGTACCGATCGATGCGCGCTACCCCATTTAGTGGGGGTAGAGCCTACTTGCAAGTCTCTCCGACCTTCACAAAAAAAGTTATTCAAGAATATCTCTTTCTCCTATGTGCTTTCATCCCTAACCCTAACCCTAACCCTTCCGAAAGTCGGAGAAGCTCAAGGATGGTACCAATCGATGCGCGCTACCCCATTTAGTGGGGGTAGAGCCTACTTGCAAGTCTCTCCGACCTTCACAAAAAAAGTTATTCAAGAATATCTCTTTCTCCTATGTGCTTTCATCCCTAACCCTAACCCTAACCCTTCCGAAAGTCGGAGAAGCTCAAGGATGGTACTGATCGATGCGCGCAACCCCATTTAGTGGGGGTAGAGCCTACTTGCAAGTCTCTCCGACCTTCACAAAAAAAGTTATTCAAGAATATCTCCTCAGATTTGGGGGAATTTCGTCGGTCGACCTCTTCCGAAGGTCGTACAAGCTCGGGGATGGTACCAATCGATCCGCAGGACCCAAATTAGTCCAGATGCAACCACTTTCCAAGTCTCTCCGACCTTCACAAAAAAAGTTATTCAAGAATATCTCTTTCTCCTATGTGCTTTCATCCCTAACCCTAACCCTAACCCTTCCGAAAGTCGGAGAAGCTCAAGGATGGTACCGATCGATGCGCGCTACCCCATTTAGTGGGGGTAGAGCCTACTTGCAAGTCTCTCCGACCTTCACAAAAAAAGTTATTCAAGAATATCTCCTCAGATTTGGGGGAATTTCGTCGGTCGACCTCTTCCGAAGGTCGTACAAGCTCGGGGATGGTACCAATCGATCCGCAGGACCCAAATTAGTCCAGATGCAACCACTTTCCAAGTCTCTCCGACCTTCACAAAAAAAGTTATTCAAGAATATCTCTTTCTCCTATGTGCTTTCATCCCTAACCCTAACCCTAACCCTTCCGAAAGTCGGAGAAGCTCAAGGATGGTACCGATCGATGCGCGCTACCCCATTTAGTGGGGGTAGAGCCTACTTGCAAGTCTCTCCGACCTTCACAAAAAAAGTTATTCAAGAATATCTCTTTCTCCTATGTGCTTTCATCCCTAACCCTAACCCTAACCCTTCCGAAAGTCGGAGAAGCTCAAGGATGGTACCGATCGATGCGCGCTACCCCATTTAGTGGGGGTAGAGCCTACTTGCAAGTCTCTCCGAACTTCACAAAAAAAGTTATTCAAGAATATCTCTTTCTCCTATGTGCTTTCATCCCTAACCCTAACCCTAACCCTTCCGAAAGTCGGAGAAGCTCAAGGATGGTACCGATCGATGCGCGCTACCCCATTTAGTGGGGGTAGAGCCTACTTGCAAGTCTCTCCGACCTTCACAAAAAAAGTTATTCAAGAATATCTCTTTCTCCTATGTGCTTTCATCCCTAACCCTAACCCTAACCCTTCCGAAAGTCGGAGAAGCTCAAGGATGGTACTGATCGATGCGCGCAACCCCATTTAGTGGGGGTAGAGCCTACTTGCAAGTCTCTCCGACCTTCAAAAAAAAAGTTATTCAAGAATATCTCCTCAGATTTGGGGGAATTTCGTCGGTCGACCTCTTCCGAAGGTCGTACAAGCTCGGGGATGGTACCAATCGATCCGCAGGACCCAAATTAGTCCAGATGCAACCACTTTCCAAGTCTCTCCGACCTTCACAAAAAAAGTTATTCAAGAATATCTCTTTCTCCTATGTGCTTTCATCCCTAACCCTAACCCTAACCCTTCCGAAAGTCGGAGAAGCTCAAGGATGGTACCGATCGATGCGCGCTACCCCATTTAGTGGGGGTAGAGCCTACTTGCAAGTCTCTCCGACCTTCACAAAAAAAGTTATTCAAGAATATCTCTTTCTCCTATGTGCTTTCATCCCTAACCCTAACCCTAACCCTTCCGAAAGTCGGAGAAGCTCAAGGATGGTACTGATCGATGCGCGCAACCCCATTTAGTGGGGGTAGAGCCTACTTGCAAGTCTCTCCGACCTTCACAAAAAAAGTTATTCAAGAATATCTCCTCAGATTTGGGGGAATTTCGTCGGTCGACCTCTTCCGAAGGTCGTACAAGCTCGGGGATGGTACCAATCGATCCGCAGGACCCAAATTAGTCCAGATGCAACCACTTTCCAAGTCTCTCCGACCTTCACAAAAAAAGTTATTCAAGAATATCTCTTTCTCCTATGTGCTTTCATCCCTAACCCTAACCCTAACCCTTCCGAAAGTCGGAGAAGCTCAAGGATGGTACCGATCGATGCGCGCTACCCCATTTAGTGGGGGTAGAGCCTACTTGCAAGTCTCTCCGACCTTCACAAAAAAAGTTATTCAAGAATATCTCCTCAGATTTGGGGGAATTTCGTCGGTCGACCTCTTCCGAAGGTCGTACAAGCTCGGGGATGGTACCAATCGATCCGCAGGACCCAAATTAGTCCAGATGCAACCACTTTCCAAGTCTCTCCGACCTTCACAAAAAAAGTTATTCAAGAATATCTCTTTCTCCTATGTGCTTTCATCCCTAACCCTAACCCTAACCCTTCCGAAAGTCGGAGAAGCTCAAGGATGGTACCGATCGATGCGCGCTACCCCATTTAGTGGGGGTAGAGCCTACTTGCAAGTCTCTCCGACCTTCACAAAAAAAGTTATTCAAGAATATCTCTTTCTCCTATGTGCTTTCATCCCTAACCCTAACCCTAACCCTTCCGAAAGTCGGAGAAGCTCAAGGATGGTACCGATCGATGCGCGCTACCCCATTTAGTGGGGGTAGAGCCTACTTGCAAGTCTCTCCGAACTTCACAAAAAAAGTTATTCAAGAATATCTCTTTCTCCTATGTGCTTTCATCCCTAACCCTAACCCTAACCCTTCCGAAAGTCGGAGAAGCTCAAGGATGGTACCGATCGATGCGCGCTACCCCATTTAGTGGGGGTAGAGCCTACTTGCAAGTCTCTCCGACCTTCACAAAAAAAGTTATTCAAGAATATCTCTTTCTCCTATGTGCTTTCATCCCTAACCCTAACCCTAACCCTTCCGAAAGTCGGAGAAGCTCAAGGATGGTACTGATCGATGCGCGCAACCCCATTTAGTGGGGGTAGAGCCTACTTGCAAGTCTCTCCGACCTTCAAAAAAAAAGTTATTCAAGAATATCTCCTCAGATTTGGGGGAATTTCGTCGGTCGACCTCTTCCGAAGGTCGTACAAGCTCGGGGATGGTACCAATCGATCCGCAGGACCCAAATTAGTCCAGATGCAACCACTTTCCAAGTCTCTCCGACCTTCACAAAAAAAGTTATTCAAGAATATCTCTTTCTCCTATGTGCTTTCATCCCTAACCCTAACCCTAACCCTTCCGAAAGTCGGAGAAGCTCAAGGATGGTACCGATCGATGCGCGCTACCCCATTTAGTGGGGGTAGAGCCTACTTGCAAGTCTCTCCGACCTTCACAAAAAAAGTTATTCAAGAATATCTCTTTCTCCTATGTGCTTTCATCCCTAACCCTAACCCTAACCCTTACGAAAGTCGGAGAAGCTCAAGGATGGTACCGATCGATGCGCGCAACCCCATTTAGTGGGGGTAGAGCCTACTTGCAAGTCTCTCCGACCTTCACAAAAAAAGTTATTCAAGAATATCTCCTCAGATTTGGGGGAATTTCGTCGGTCGACCTCTTCCGAAGGTCGTACAAGCTCGGGGATGGTACCAATCGATCCGCAGGACCCAAATTAGTCCAGATGCAACCACTTTCCAAGTCTCTCCGACCTTCACAAAAAAAGTTATTCAAGAATATCTCTTTCTCCTATGTGCTTTCATCCCTAACCCTAACCCTAACCCTTCCGAAAGTCGGAGAAGCTCAAGGATGGTACCGATCGATGCGCGCTACCCCATTTAGTGGGGGTAGAGCCTACTTGCAAGTCTCTCCGACCTTCACAAAAAAAGTTATTCAAGAATATCTCTTTCTCCTATGTGCTTTCATCCCTAACCCTAACCCTTCCGAAAGTCGGAGAAGCTCAAGGATGGTACCGATCGATGCGCGCTACCCCATTTAGTTGGGGTAGAGCCTACTTGCAAGTCTCTCCGACCTTCACAAAAAAAGTTATTCAAGAATATCTCTTTCTCCTATGTGCTTTCATCCCTAACCCTAACCCTAACCCTTACGAAAGTCGGAGAAGCTCAAGGATGGTACCGATCGATGCGCGCAACCCCATTTAGTGGGGGTAGAGCCTACTTGCAAGTCTCTCCGACCTTCACAAAAAAAGTTATTCAAGAATATCTCCTCAGATTTGGGGGAATTTCGTCGGTCGACCTCTTCCGAAGGTCGTACAAGCTCGGGGATGGTACCAATCGATCCGCAGGACCCAAATTAGTCCAGATGCAACCACTTTCCAAGTCTCTCCGACCTTCACAAAAAAAGTTATTCAAGAATATCTCTTTCTCCTATGTGCTTTCATCCCTAACCCTAACCCTAACCCTTCCGAAAGTCGGAGAAGCTCAAGGATGGTACCGATCGATGCGCGCTACCCCATTTAGTGGGGGTAGAGCCTACTTGCAAGTCTCTCCGACCTTCACAAAAAACGTTATTCAAGAATATCTCTTTCTCCTATGTGCTTTCATCCCTAACCCTAACCCTAACCCTTCCGAAAGTCGGAGAAGCTCAAGGATGGTACCGATCGATGCGCGCTACCCCATTTAGTGGGGGTAGAGCCTACTTGCAAGTCTCTCCGACCTTCACAAAAAAAGTTATTCAAGAATATCTCCTCAGATTTGGGGGAATTTCGTCGGTCGACCTCTTCCGAAGGTCGTACAAGCTCGGGGATGGTACCAATCGATCCGCAGGACCCAAATTAGTCCAGATGCAACCACTTTCCAAGTCTCTCCGACCTTCACAAAAAAAGTTATTCAAGAATATCTCTTTCTCCTATGTGCTTTCATCCCTAACCCTAACCCTAACCCTTCCGAAAGTCGGAGAAGCTCAACGATGGTACCGATCGATGAGCGCTACCCCATTTAGTGGGGGTAGAGCCTACTTGCAAGTCTCTCCGACCTTCACAAAAAAAGTTATTCAAGAATATCTCTTTCTCCTATGTGCTTTCATCCCTAACCCTAACCCTAACCCTTACGAAAGTCGGAGAAGCTCAAGGATGGTACCGATCGATGCGTGCAACCCCATTTAGTGGGGGTAGAGCCTACTTGCAAGTCTCTCCGACCTTCACAAAAAAAGTTATTCAAGAATATCTCCTCAGATTTGGGGGAATTTCGTCGGTCGACCTCTTCCGAAGGTCGTACAAGCTCGGGGATGGTACCAATCGATCCGCAGGACCCAAATTAGTCCAGATGCAACCACTTTCCAAGTCTCTCCGACCTTCACAAAAAAAGTTATTCAAGAATATCTCTTTCTCCTATGTGCTTTCATCCCTAACCCTAACCCTAACCCTTACGAAAGTCGGAGAAGCTCAAGGATGGTACCGATCGATGCGCGCAACCCCATTTAGTGGGGGTAGAGCCTACTTGCAAGTCTCTCCGACCTTCACAAAAAAAGTTATTCAAGAATATCTCCTCAGATTTGGGGGAATTTCGTCGGTCGACCTCTTCCGAAGGTCGTACAAGCTCGGGGATGGTACCAATCGATCCGCAGGACCCAAATTAGTCCAGATGCAACCACTTTCCAAGTCTCTCCGACCTTCACAAAAAAAGTTATTCAAGAATATCTCTTTCTCCTATGTGCTTTCATCCCTAACCCTAACCCTAACCCTTCCGAAAGTCGGAGAAGCTCAAGGATGGTACCGATCGATGCGCGCTACCCCATTTAGTGGGGGTAGAGCCTACTTGCAAGTCTCTCCGACCTTCACAAAAAAAGTTATTCAAGAATATCTCTTTCTCCTATGTGCTTTCATCCCTAACCCTAACCCTTCCGAAAGTCGGAGAAGCTCAACGATGGTACCGATCGATGAGCGCTACCCCATTTAGTGGGGGTAGAGCCTACTTGCAAGTCTCTCCGACCTTCACAAAAAAAGTTATTCAAGAATATCTCTTTCTCCTATGTGCTTTCATCCCTAACCCTAACCCTAACCCTTACGAAAGTCGGAGAAGCTCAAGGATGGTACCGATCGATGCGTGCAACCCCATTTAGTGGGGGTAGAGCCTACTTGCAAGTCTCTCCGACCTTCACAAAAAAAGTTATTCAAGAATATCTCCTCAGATTTGGGGGAATTTCGTCGGTCGACCTCTTCCGAAGGTCGTACAAGCTCGGGGATGGTACCAATCGATCCGCAGGACCCAAATTAGTCCAGATGCAACCACTTTCCAAGTCTCTCCGACCTTCACAAAAAAAGTTATTCAAGAATATCTCTTTCTCCTATGTGCTTTCATCCCTAACCCTAACCCTAACCCTTACGAAAGTCGGAGAAGCTCAAGGATGGTACCGATCGATGCGCGCAACCCCATTTAGTGGGGGTAGAGCCTACTTGCAAGTCTCTCCGACCTTCACAAAAAAAGTTATTCAAGAATATCTCCTCAGATTTGGGGGAATTTCGTCGGTCGACCTCTTCCGAAGGTCGTACAAGCTCGGGGATGGTACCAATCGATCCGCAGGACCCAAATTAGTCCAGATGCAACCACTTTCCAAGTCTCTCCGACCTTCACAAAAAAAGTTATTCAAGAATATCTCTTTCTCCTATGTGCTTTCATCCCTAACCCTAACCCTAACCCTTCCGAAAGTCGGAGAAGCTCAAGGATGGTACCGATCGATGCGCGCTACCCCATTTAGTGGGGGTAGAGCCTACTTGCAAGTCTCTCCGACCTTCACAAAAAAAGTTATTCAAGAATATCTCTTTCTCCTATGTGCTTTCATCCCTAACCCTAACCCTTCCGAAAGTCGGAGAAGCTCAAGGATGGTACCGATCGATGCGCGCTACCCCATTTAGTTGGGGTAGAGCCTACTTGCAAGTCTCTCCGACCTTCACAAAAAAAGTTATTCAAGAATATCTCTTTCTCCTATGTGCTTTCATCCCTAACCCTAACCCTAACCCTTACGAAAGTCGGAGAAGCTCAAGGATGGTACCGATCGATGCGCGCAACCCCATTTAGTGGGGGTAGAGCCTACTTGCAAGTCTCTCCGACCTTCACAAAAAAAGTTATTCAAGAATATCTCCTCAGATTTGGGGGAATTTCGTCGGTCGACCTCTTCCGAAGGTCGTACAAGCTCGGGGATGGTACCAATCGATCCGCAGGACCCAAATTAGTCCAGATGCAACCACTTTCCAAGTCTCTCCGACCTTCACAAAAAAAGTTATTCAAGAATATCTCTTTCTCCTATGTGCTTTCATCCCTAACCCTAACCCTAACCCTTCCGAAAGTCGGAGAAGCTCAAGGATGGTACCGATCGATGCGCGCTACCCCATTTAGTGGGGGTAGAGCCTACTTGCAAGTCTCTCCGACCTTCACAAAAAACGTTATTCAAGAATATCTCTTTCTCCTATGTGCTTTCATCCCTAACCCTAACCCTAACCCTTCCGAAAGTCGGAGAAGCTCAAGGATGGTACCGATCGATGCGCGCTACCCCATTTAGTGGGGGTAGAGCCTACTTGCAAGTCTCTCCGACCTTCACAAAAAAAGTTATTCAAGAATATCTCCTCAGATTTGGGGGAATTTCGTCGGTCGACCTCTTCCGAAGGTCGTACAAGCTCGGGGATGGTACCAATCGATCCGCAGGACCCAAATTAGTCCAGATGCAACCACTTTCCAAGTCTCTCCGACCTTCACAAAAAAAGTTATTCAAGAATATCTCTTTCTCCTATGTGCTTTCATCCCTAACCCTAACCCTAACCCTTCCGAAAGTCGGAGAAGCTCAACGATGGTACCGATCGATGAGCGCTACCCCATTTAGTGGGGGTAGAGCCTACTTGCAAGTCTCTCCGACCTTCACAAAAAAAGTTATTCAAGAATATCTCTTTCTCCTATGTGCTTTCATCCCTAACCCTAACCCTAACCCTTACGAAAGTCGGAGAAGCTCAAGGATGGTACCGATCGATGCGTGCAACCCCATTTAGTGGGGGTAGAGCCTACTTGCAAGTCTCTCCGACCTTCACAAAAAAAGTTATTCAAGAATATCTCCTCAGATTTGGGGGAATTTCGTCGGTCGACCTATTCCGAAGGTCGTACAAGCTCGGGGATGGTACCAATCGATCCGCAGGACCCAAATTAGTCCAGATGCAACCACTTTCCAAGTCTCTCCGACCTTCACAAAAAAAGTTATTCAAGAATATCTCTTTCTCCTATGTGCTTTCATCCCTAACCCTAACCCTAACCCTTCCGAAAGTCGGAGAAGCTCAAGGATGGTACCGATCGATGCGCGCTACCCCATTTAGTGGGGGTAGAGCCTACTTGCAAGTCTCTCCGACCTTCACAAAAAAAGTTATTCAAGAATATCTCTTTCTCCTATGTGCTTTCATCCCTAACCCTAACCCTTCCGAAAGTCGGAGAAGCTCAAGGATGGTACCGATCGATGCGCGCTACCCCATTTAGTGGGGGTAGAGCCTACTTGCAAGTCTCTCCGACCTTCACAAAAAAAGTTATTCAAGAATATCTCTTTCTCCTATGTGCTTTCATCCCTAACCCTAACCCTAACCCTTACGAAAGTCGGAGAAGCTCAAGGATGGTACCGATCGATGCGCGCAACCCTATTTAGTGGGGGTAGAGCCTACTTGCAAGTCTCTCCGACCTTCACAAAAAAAGTTATTCAAGAATATCTCCTCAGATTTGGGGGAATTTCGTCGGTCGACCTCTTCCGAAGGTCGTACAAGCTCGGGGATGGTACCAATCGATCCGCAGGACCCAAATTAGTCCAGATGCAACCACTTTCCAAGTCTCTCCGACCTTCACAAAAAAAGTTATTCAAGAATATCTCTTTCTCCTATGTGCTTTCATCCCTAACCCTAACCCTAACCCTTCCGAAAGTCGGAGAAGCTCAAGGATGGTACCGATCGATGCGCGCTACCCCATTTAGTGGGGGTAGAGCCTACTTGCAAGTCTCTCCGACCTTCACAAAAAAAGTTATTCAAGAATATCTCTTTCTCCTATGTGCTTTCATCCCTAACCCTAACCCTAACCCTTCCGAAAGTCGGAGAAGCTCAAGGATGGTACCGATCGATGCGCGCAACCCCATTTAGTGGGGGTAGAGCCTACTTGCAAGTCTCTCCGACCTTCACAAAAAAAGTTATTCAAGAATATCTCCTCAGATTTGGGGGAATTTCGTCGGTCGACCTCTTCCGAAGGTCGTACAAGCTCGGGGATGGTACCAATCGATCCGCAGGACCCAAATTAGTCCAGATGCAACCACTTTCCAAGTCTCTCCGACCTTCACAAAAAAAGTTATTCAAGAATATCTCTTTCTCCTATGTGCTTTCATCCCTAACCCTAACCCTAACCCTTCCGAAAGTCGGAGAAGCTCAAGGATGGTACCGATCGATGCGCGTTACCCCATTTAGTGGGGGTAGAGCCTACTTGCAAGTCTCTCCGACCTTCACAAAAAAAGTTATTCAAGAATATCTCTTTCTCCTATGTGCTTTCATCCCTAACCCTAACCCTAACCCTTCCGAAAGTCGGAGAAGCTCAAGGATGGTACCGATCGATGCGCGCTACCCCATTTAGTGGGGGTAGAGCCTACTTGCAAGTCTCTCCGACCTTCACAAAAAAAGTTATTCAAGAATATCTCTTTCTCCTATGTGCTTTCATCCCTAATCCTAACCCTAACCCTTCCGAAAGTCGGAGAAGCTCAAGGATGGTACCGATCGATGCGCGCTACCCCATTTAGTGGGGGTAGAGCCTACTTGCAAGTCTCTCCGACCTTCACAAAAAAAGTTATTCAAGAATATCTCTTTCTCCTATGTGCTTTCATCCCTAACCCTAACCCTTCCGAAAGTCGGAGAAGCTCAAGGATGGTACTGATCGATGCGCGCAACCCCATTTAGTGGGGGTAGAGCCTACTTGCAAGTCTCTCCGACCTTCACAAAAAAAGTTATTCAAGAATATCTCCTCAGATTTGGGGGAATTTCGTCGGTCGACCTCTTCCGAAGGTCGTACAAGCTCGGGGATGGTACCAATCGATCCGCAGGACCCAAATTAGTCCAGATGCAACCACTTTCCAAGTCTCTCCGACCTTCACAAAAAAAGTTATTCAAGAATATCTCTTTCTCCTATGTGCTTTCATCCCTAACCCTAACCCTAACCCTTCCGAAAGTCGGAGAAGCTCAAGGATGGTACCGATCGATGCGCGCTACCCCATTTAGTGGGGGTAGAGCCTACTTGCAAGTCTCTCCGACCTTCACAAAAAAAGTTATTCAAGAATATCTCTTTCTCCTATGTGCTTTCATCCCTAACCCTAACCCTAACCCTTACGAAAGTCGGAGAAGCTCAAGGATGGTACCGATCGATGCGCGCAACCCTATTTAGTGGGGGTAGAGCCTACTTGCAAGTCTCTCCGACCTTCACAAAAAAAGTTATTCAAGAATATCTCCTCAGATTTGGGGGAATTTCGTCGGTCGACCTCTTCCGAAGGTCGTACAAGCTCGGGGATGGTACCAATCGATCCGCAGGACCCAAATTAGTCCAGATGCAACCACTTTCCAAGTCTCTCCGACCTTCACAAAAAAAGTTATTCAAGAATATCTCTTTCTCCTATGTGCTTTCATCCCTAACCCTAACCCTAACCCTTCCGAAAGTCGGAGAAGCTCAAGGATGGTACCGATCGATGCGCGCTACCCCATTTAGTGGGGGTAGAGCCTACTTGCAAGTCTCTCCGACCTTCACAAAAAAAGTTATTCAAGAATATCTCTTTCTCCTATGTGCTTTCATCCCTAACCCTAACCCTAACCCTTCCGAAAGTCGGAGAAGCTCAAGGATGGTACCGATCGATGCGCGCAACCCCATTTAGTGGGGGTAGAGCCTACTTGCAAGTCTCTCCGACCTTCACAAAAAAAGTTATTCAAGAATATCTCCTCAGATTTGGGGGAATTTCGTCGGTCGACCTCTTCCGAAGGTCGTACAAGCTCGGGGATGGTACCAATCGATCCGCAGGACCCAAATTAGTCCAGATGCAACCACTTTCCAAGTCTCTCCGACCTTCACAAAAAAAGTTATTCAAGAATATCTCTTTCTCCTATGTGCTTTCATCCCTAACCCTAACCCTAACCCTTCCGAAAGTCGGAGAAGCTCAAGGATGGTACCGATCGATGCGCGTTACCCCATTTAGTGGGGGTAGAGCCTACTTGCAAGTCTCTCCGACCTTCACAAAAAAAGTTATTCAAGAATATCTCTTTCTCCTATGTGCTTTCATCCCTAACCCTAACCCTAACCCTTCCGAAAGTCGGAGAAGCTCAAGGATGGTACCGATCGATGCGCGCTACCCCATTTAGTGGGGGTAGAGCCTACTTGCAAGTCTCTCCGACCTTCACAAAAAAAGTTATTCAAGAATATCTCTTTCTCCTATGTGCTTTCATCCCTAATCCTAACCCTAACCCTTCCGAAAGTCGGAGAAGCTCAAGGATGGTACCGATCGATGCGCGCTACCCCATTTAGTGGGGGTAGAGCCTACTTGCAAGTCTCTCCGACCTTCACAAAAAAAGTTATTCAAGAATATCTCTTTCTCCTATGTGCTTTCATCCCTAACCCTAACCCTTCCGAAAGTCGGAGAAGCTCAAGGATGGTACTGATCGATGCGCGCAACCCCATTTAGTGGGGGTAGAGCCTACTTGCAAGTCTCTCCGACCTTCACAAAAAAAGTTATTCAAGAATATCTCCTCAGATTTGGGGGAATTTCGTCGGTCGACCTCTTCCGAAGGTCGTACAAGCTCGGGGATGGTACCAATCGATCCGCAGGACCCAAATTAGTCCAGATGCAACCACTTTCCAAGTCTCTCCGACCTTCACAAAAAAAGTTATTCAAGAATATCTCTTTCTCCTATGTGCTTTCATCCCTAACCCTAACCCTAACCCTTCCGAAAGTCGGAGAAGCTCAAGGATGGTACCGATCGATGCGCGCTACCCCATTTAGTGGGGGTAGAGCCTACTTGCAAGTCTCTCCGACCTTCACAAAAAAAGTTATTCAAGAATATCTCTTTCTCCTATGTGCTTTCATCCCTAACCCTAACCCTAACCCTTCCGAAAGTCGGAGAAGCTCAAGGATGGTACCGATCGATGCGCGCAACCCCATTTAGTGGGGGTAGAGCCTACTTGCAAGTCTCTCCGACCTTCACAAAAAAAGTTATTCAAGAATATCTCCTCAGATTTGGGGGAATTTCGTCGGTCGACCTCTTCCGAAGGTCGTACAAGCTCGGGGATGGTACCAATCGATCCGCAGGACCCAAATTAGTCCAGATGCAACCACTTTCCAAGTCTCTCCGACCTTCACAAAAAAAGTTATTCAAGAATATCTCTTTCTCCTATGTGCTTTCATCCCTAACCCTAACCCTAACCCTTCCGAAAGTCGGAGAAGCTCAAGGATGGTACCGATCGATGCGCGCTACCCCATTTAGTGGGGGTAGAGCCTACTTGCAAGTCTCTCCGACCTTCACAAAAAAAAGTTATTCAAGAATATCTCCTCAGATTTGGGGGAATTTCGTCGGTCGACCTCTTCCGAAGGTCGTACAAGCTCGGGGATGGTACCAATCGATCCGCAGGACCCAAATTAGTCCAGATGCAACCACTTTTCAAGTCTCTCCGACCTTCACAAAAAAAGTTATTCAAGAATATCTCTTTCTCCTATGTGCTTTCATCCCTAACCCTAACCCTAACCCTTCCGAAAGTCGGAGAAGCTCAAGGATGGTACCGATCGATGCGCGCTACCCCATTTAGTGGGGGTAGAGCCTACTTGCAAGTCTCTCCGACCTTCACAAAAAAAGTTATTCAAGAATATCTCTTTCTCCTATGTGCTTTCATCCCTAACCCTAACCCTAACCCTTCCGAAAGTCGGAGAAGCTCAAGGATGGTACCGATCGATGCGCGCTACCCCATTTAGTGGGGGTAGAGCCTACTTGCAAGTCTCTCCGACCTTCACAAAAAAAGTTATTCAAGAATATCTCTTTCTCCTATGTGCTTTCATCCCTAACCCTAACCCTAACCCTTCCGAAAGTCGGAGAAGCTCAAGGATGGTACCGATCGATGCGCGCTACCCCATTTAGTGGGGGTAGAGCCTACTTGCAAGTCTCTCCGACCTTCACAAAAAAAGTTATTCAAGAATATCTCTTTCTCCTATGTGCTTTCATCCCTAACCCTAACCCTAACCCTTCCGAAAGTCGGAGAAGCTCAAGGATGGTACTGATCGATGCGCGCAACCCCATTTAGTGGGGGTAGAGCCTACTTGCAAGTCTCTCCGACCTTCACAAAAAAAGTTATTCAAGAATATCTCCTCAGATTTGGGGGAATTTCGTCGGTCGACCTCTTCCGAAGGTCGTACAAGCTCGGGGATGGTACCAATCGATCTGCAGGACCCAAATTAGTCCAGATGCAACCACTTTCCAAGTCTCTCCGACCTTCACAAAAAAAGTTATTCAAGAATATCTCTTTCTCCTATGTGCTTTCATCCCTAACCCTAACCCTAACCCTTCCGAAAGTCGGAGAAGCTCAAGGATGGTACCGATCGATGCGCGCTACCCCATTTAGTGGGGGTAGAGCCTACTTGCAAGTCTCTCCGACCTTCACAAAAAAAGTTATTCAAGAATATCTCTTTCTCCTATGTGCTTTCATCCCTAACCCTAACCCTAACCCTTACGAAAGTCGGAGAAGCTCAAGGATGGTACCGATCGATGCGCGCAACCCCATTTAGTGGGGGTAGAGCCTACTTGCAAGTCTCTCCGACCTTCACAAAAAAAGTTATTCAAGAATATCTCCTCAGATTTG
The DNA here is from genome assembly GCF_963576545.1 of Limanda limanda. NCBI lineage: Eukaryota > Metazoa > Chordata > Actinopteri > Pleuronectiformes > Pleuronectidae > Limanda > Limanda limanda. The sequence goes on from NW_026870444.1 coordinate 85,271, forward strand.
GGGGAATTTCGTCGGTCGACCTCTTCCGAAGGTCGTACAAGCTCGGGGATGGTACCAATCGATCTGCAGGACCCAAATTAGTCCAGATGCAACCACTTTCCAAGTCTCTCCGACCTTCACAAAAAAAGTTATTCAAGAATATCTCTTTCTCCTATGTGCTTTCATCCCTAACCCTAACCCTTCCGAAAGTCGGAGAAGCTCAAGGATGGTACCGATCGATGCGCGCTACCCCATTTAGTGGGGGTAGAGCCTACTTGCAAGTCTCTCCGACCTTCACAAAAAAAGTTATTCAAGAATATCTCTTTCTCCTATGTGCTTTCATCCCTAACCCTAACCCTTCCGAAAGTCGGAGAAGCTCAAGGATGGTACCGATCGATGCGCGCTACCCCATTTAGTGGGGGTAGAGCCTACTTGCAAGTCTCTCCAACCTTCACAAAAAAAGTTATTCAAGAATATCTCTTTCTCCTATGTGCTTTCATCCCTAACCCTAACCCTAACCCTTACGAAAGTCGGAGAAGCTCAAGGATGGTACCGATCGATGCGCGCAACCCCATTTAGTGGGGGTAGAGCCTACTTGCAAGTCTCTCCGACCTTCACAAAAAAAGTTATTCAAGAATATCTCCTCAGATTTGGGGGAATTTCGTCGGTCGACCTCTTCCGAAGGTCGTACAAGCTCGGGGATGGTACCAATCGATCTGCAGGACCCAAATTAGTCCAGATGCAACCACTTTCCAAGTCTCTCCGACCTTCACAAAAAAAGTTATTCAAGAATATCTCTTTCTCCTATGTGCTTTCATCCCTAACCCTAACCCTAACCCTTCCGAAAGTCGGAGAAGCTCAAGGATGGTACCGATCGATGTGCGCTACCCCATTTAGTGGGGGTAGAGCCTACTTGCAAGTCTCTCCGACCTTCACAAAAAAAGTTATTCAAGAATATCTCTTTCTCCTATGTGCTTTCATCCCTAACCCTAACCCTAACCCTTCCGAAAGTCGGAGAAGCTCAAGGATGGTACCGATCGATGCGCGCAACCCCATTTAGTGGGGGTAGAGCCTACTTGCAAGTCTCTCCGACCTTCACAAAAAAAGTTATTCAAGAATATCTCCTCAGATTTGGGGGAATTTCGTCGGTCGACCTCTTCCGAAGGTCGTACAAGCTCGGGGATGGTACCAATCGATCCGCAGGACCCAAATTAGTCCAGATGCAACCACTTTCCAAGTCTCTCCGACCTTCACAAAAAAAGTTATTCAAGAATATCTCTTTCTCCTATGTGCTTTCATCCCTAACCCTAACCCTAACCCTTCCGAAAGTCGGAGAAGCTCAAGGATGGTACCGATCGATGCGCGCTACCCCATTTAGTGGGGGTAGAGCCTACTTGCAAGTCTCTCCGACCTTCACAAAAAAAGTTATTCAAGAATATCTCTTTCTCCTATGTGCTTTCATCCCTAACCCTAACCCTAACCCTTCCGAAAGTCGGAGAAGCTCAAGGATGGTACTGATCGATGCGCGCAACCCCATTTAGTGGGGGTAGAGCCTACTTGCAAGTCTCTCCGACCTTCACAAAAAAAGTTATTCAAGAATATCTCTTTCTCCTATGTGCTTTCATCCCTAACCCTAACCCTAACCCTTCCGAAAGTCGGAGAAGCTCAAGGATGGTACCGATCGATGCGCGCTACCCCATTTAGTGGGGGTAGAGCCTACTTGCAAGTCTCTCCGACCTTCACAAAAAAAGTTATTCAAGAATATCTCTTTCTCCTATGTGCTTTCATCCCTAACCCTAACCCTTCCGAAAGTCGGAGAAGCTCAAGGATGGTACCGATCGATGCGCGCTACCCCATTTAGTTGGGGTAGAGCCTACTTGCAAGTCTCTCCGACCTTCACAAAAAAAGTTATTCAAGAATATCTCTTTCTCCTATGTGCTTTCATCCCTAACCCTAACCCTAACCCTTACGAAAGTCGGAGAAGCTCAAGGATGGTACCGATCGATGCGCGCAACCCCATTTAGTGGGGGTAGAGCCTACTTGCAAGTCTCTCCGACCTTCACAAAAAAAGTTATTCAAGAATATCTCCTCAGATTTGGGGGAATTTCGTCGGTCGACCTCTTCCGAAGGTCGTACAAGCTCGGGGATGGTACCAATCGATCCGCAGGACCCAAATTAGTCCAGATGCAACCACTTTCCAAGTCTCTCCGACCTTCACAAAAAAAGTTATTCAAGAATATCTCTTTCTCCTATGTGCTTTCATCCCTAACCCTAACCCTAACCCTTCCGAAAGTCGGAGAAGCTCAAGGATGGTACCGATCGATGCGCGCTACCCCATTTAGTGGGGGTAGAGCCTACTTGCAAGTCTCTCCGACCTTCACAAAAAAAGTTATTCAAGAATATCTCTTTCTCCTATGTGCTTTCATCCCTAACCCTAACCCTAACCCTTCCGAAAGTCGGAGAAGCTCAAGGATGGTACCGATCGATGCGCGCTACCCCATTTAGTGGGGGTAGAGCCTACTTGCAAGTCTCTCCGACCTTCACAAAAAAAGTTATTCAAGAATATCTCCTCAGATTTGGGGGAATTTCGTCGGTCGACCTCTTCCGAAGGTCGTACAAGCTCGGGGATGGTACCAATCGATCCGCAGGACCCAAATTAGTCCAGATGCAACCACTTTCCAAGTCTCTCCGACCTTCACAAAAAAAGTTATTCAAGAATATCTCTTTCTCCTATGTGCTTTCATCCCTAACCCTAACCCTAACCCTTCCGAAAGTCGGAGAAGCTCAACGATGGTACCGATCGATGCGCGCTACCCCATTTAGTGGGGGTAGAGCCTACTTGCAAGTCTCTCCGACCTTCACAAAAAAAGTTATTCAAGAATATCTCTTTCTCCTATGTGCTTTCATCCCTAACCCTAACCCTAACCCTTACGAAAGTCGGAGAAGCTCAAGGATGGTACCGATCGATGCGCGCAACCCCATTTAGTGGGGGTAGAGCCTACTTGCAAGTCTCTCCGACCTTCACAAAAAAAGTTATTCAAGAATATCTCCTCAGATTTGGGGGAATTTCGTCGGTCGACCTCTTCCGAAGGTCGTACAAGCTCGGGGATGGTACCAATCGATCCGCAGGACCCAAATTAGTCCAGATGCAACCACTTTCCAAGTCTCTCCGACCTTCACAAAAAAAGTTATTCAAGAATATCTCTTTCTCCTATGTGCTTTCATCCCTAACCCTTCCGAAAGTCGGAGAAGCTCAAGGATGGTACCGATCGATGCGCGCTACCCCATTTAGTGGGGGTAGAGCCTACTTGCAAGTCTCTCCGACCTTCACAAAAAAAGTTATTCAAGAATATCTCTTTCTCCTATGTGCTTTCATCCCTAACCCTAACCCTTCCGAAAGTCGGAGAAGCTCAAGGATGGTACTGATCGATGCGCGCTACCCCATTTAGTGGGGGTAGAGCCTACTTGCAAGTCTCTCCGACCTTCACAAAAAAAGTTATTCAAGAATATCTCTTTCTCCTATGTGCTTTCATCCCTAACCCTAACCCTAACCCTTCCGAAAGTCGGAGAAGCTCAAGGATGGTACCGATCGATGCGCGCTACCCCATTTAGTGGGGGTAGAGCCTACTTGCAAGTCTCTCCGACCTTCACAAAAAAAGTTATTCAAGAATATCTCTTTCTCCTATGTGCTTTCATCCCTAACCCTAACCCTAACCCTTCCGAAAGTCGGAGAAGCTCAAGGATGGTACCGATCGATGCGCGCTACCCCATTTAGTGGGGGTAGAGCCTACTTGCAAGTCTCTCCGACCTTCACAAAAAAAGTTATTCAAGAATATCTCTTTCTCCTATGTGCTTTCATCCCTAACCCTAACCCTAACCCTTCCGAAAGTCGGAGAAGCTCAAGGATGGTACTGATCGATGCGCGCAACCCCATTTAGTGGGGGTAGAGCCTACTTGCAAGTCTCTCCGACCTTCACAAAAAAAGTTATTCAAGAATATCTCCTCAGATTTGGGGGAATTTCGTCGGTCGACCTCTTCCGAAGGTCGTACAAGCTCGGGGATGGTACCAATCGATCCGCAGGACCCAAATTAGTCCAGATGCAACCACTTTCCAAGTCTCTCCGACCTTCACAAAAAAAGTTATTCAAGAATATCTCTTTCTCCTATGTGCTTTCATCCCTAACCCTAACCCTAACCCTTCCGAAAGTCGGAGAAGCTCAAGGATGGTACCGATCGATGCGCGCTACCCCATTTAGTGGGGGTAGAGCCTACTTGCAAGTCTCTCCGACCTTCACAAAAAAAGTTAATTAAGAATATCTCCTCAGATTTGGGGGAATTTCGTCGGTCGACCTCTTCCGAAGGTCGTACAAGCTCGGGGATGGTACCAATCGATCCGCAGGACCCAAATTAGTCCAGATGCAACCACTTTCCAAGTCTCTCCGACCTTCACAAAAAAAGTTATTCAAGAATATCTCTTTCTCCTATGTGCTTTCATCCCTAACCCTAACCCTAACCCTTCCGAAAGTCGGAGAAGCTCAAGGATGGTACCGATCGATGCGCGCTACCCCATTTAGTGGGGGTAGAGCCTACTTGCAAGTCTCTCCGAACTTCACAAAAAAAGTTATTCAAGAATATCTCTTTCTCCTATGTGCTTTCATCCCTAACCCTAACCCTAACCCTTCCGAAAGTCGGAGAAGCTCAAGGATGGTACCGATCGATGCGCGCTACCCCATTTAGTGGGGGTAGAGCCTACTTGCAAGTCTCTCCGACCTTCACAAAAAAAGTAATTCAAGAATATCTCTTTCTCCTATGTGCTTTCATCCCTAACCCTAACCCTAACCCTTCCGAAAGTCGGAGAAGCTCAAGGATGGTACTGATCGATGCGCGCAACCCCATTTAGTGGGGGTAGAGCCTACTTGCAAGTCTCTCCGACCTTCAAAAAAAAAGTTATTCAAGAATATCTCCTCAGATTTGGGGGAATTTCGTCGGTCGACCTCTTCCGAAGGTCGTACAAGCTCGGGGATGGTACCAATCGATCCGCAGGACCCAAATTAGTCCAGATGCAACCACTTTCCAAGTCTCTCCGACCTTCACAAAAAAAGTTATTCAAGAATATCTCTTTCTCCTATGTGCTTTCATCCCTAACCCTAACCCTAACCCTTCCGAAAGTCGGAGAAGCTCAAGGATGGTACCGATCGATGCGCGCTACCCCATTTAGTGGGGGTAGAGCCTACTTGCAAGTCTCTCCGACCTTCACAAAAAAAGTTATTCAAGAATATCTCCTCAGATTTGGGGGAATTTCGTCGGTCGACCTCTTCCGAAGGTCGTACAAGCTCGGGGATGGTACCAATCGATCCGCAGGACCCAAATTAGTCCAGATGCAACCACTTTCCAAGTCTCTCCGACCTTCACAAAAAAAGTTATTCAAGAATATCTCTTTCTCCTATGTGCTTTCATCCCTAACCCTAACCCTAACCCTTCCGAAAGTCGGAGAAGCTCAAGGATGGTACCGATCGATGCGCGCTACCCCATTTAGTGGGGGTAGAGCCTACTTGCAAGTCTCTCCGACCTTCACAAAAAAAGTTATTCAAGAATATCTCCTCAGATTTGGGGGAATTTCGTCGGTCGACCTCTTCCGAAGGTCGTACAAGCTCGGCGATGGTACCAATCGATCCGCAGGACCCAAATTAGTCCAGATGCAACCACTTTCCAAGTCTCTCCGACCTTCACAAAAAAAGTTATTCAAGAATATCTCTTTCTCCTATGTGCTTTCATCCCTAACCCTAACCCTAACCCTTCCGAAAGTCGGAGAAGCTCAAGGATGGTACCGATCGATGCGCGCTACCCCATTTAGTGGGGGTAGAGCCTACTTGCAAGTCTCTCCGACCTTCACAAAAAAAGTTATTCAAGAATATCTCTTTCTCCTATGTGCTTTCATCCCTAACCCTAACCCTAACCCTTCCGAAAGTCGGAGAAGCTCAAGGATGGTACTGATCGATGCGCGCAACCCCATTTAGTGGGGGTAGAGCCTACTTGCAAGTCTCTCCGACCTTCACAAAAAAAGTTATTCAAGAATATCTCCTCAGATTTGGGGGAATTTCGTCGGTCGACCTCTTCCGAAGGTCGTACAAGCTCGGGGATGGTACCAATCGATCCGCAGGACCCAAATTAGTCCAGATGCAACCACTTTCCAAGTCTCTCCGACCTTCACAAAAAAAGTTATTCAAGAATATCTCTTTCTCCTATGTGCTTTCATCCCTAACCCTAACCCTAACCCTTCCGAAAGTCGGAGAAGCTCAAGGATGGTACCGATCGATGCGCGCTACCCCATTTAGTGGGGGTAGAGCCTACTTGCAAGTCTCTCCGACCTTCACAAAAAAAGTTATTCAAGAATATCTCCTCAGATTTGGGGGAATTTCGTCGGTCGACCTCTTCCGAAGGTCGTACAAGCTCGGGGATGGTACCAATCGATCCGCAGGACCCAAATTAGTCCAGATGCAACCACTTTCCAAGTCTCTCCGACCTTCACAAAAAAAGTTATTCAAGAATATCTCTTTCTCCTATGTGCTTTCATCCCTAACCCTAACCCTAACCCTTCCGAAAGTCGGAGAAGCTCAAGGATGGTACCGATCGATGCGCGCTACCCCATTTAGTGGGGGTAGAGCCTACTTGCAAGTCTCTCCGACCTTCACAAAAAAAGTTAATTAAGAATATCTCCTCAGATTTGGGGGAATTTCGTCGGTCGACCTCTTCCGAAGGTCGTACAAGCTCGGGGATGGTACCAATCGATCCGCAGGACCCAAATTAGTCCAGATGCAACCACTTTCCAAGTCTCTCCGACCTTCACAAAAAAAGTTATTCAAGAATATCTCTTTCTCCTATGTGCTTTCATCCCTAACCCTAACCCTAACCCTTCCGAAAGTCGGAGAAGCTCAAGGATGGTACCGATCGATGCGCGCTACCCCATTTAGTGGGGGTAGAGCCTACTTGCAAGTCTCTCCGAACTTCACAAAAAAAGTTATTCAAGAATATCTCTTTCTCCTATGTGCTTTCATCCCTAACCCTAACCCTAACCCTTCCGAAAGTCGGAGAAGCTCAAGGATGGTACCGATCGATGCGCGCTACCCCATTTAGTGGGGGTAGAGCCTACTTGCAAGTCTCTCCGACCTTCACAAAAAAAGTAATTCAAGAATATCTCTTTCTCCTATGTGCTTTCATCCCTAACCCTAACCCTAACCCTTCCGAAAGTCGGAGAAGCTCAAGGATGGTACTGATCGATGCGCGCAACCCCATTTAGTGGGGGTAGAGCCTACTTGCAAGTCTCTCCGACCTTCAAAAAAAAAGTTATTCAAGAATATCTCCTCAGATTTGGGGGAATTTCGTCGGTCGACCTCTTCCGAAGGTCGTACAAGCTCGGGGATGGTACCAATCGATCCGCAGGACCCAAATTAGTCCAGATGCAACCACTTTCCAAGTCTCTCCGACCATCACAAAAAAAGTTATTCAAGAATATCTCTTTCTCCTATGTGCTTTCATCCCTAACCCTAACCCTAACCCTTCCGAAAGTCGGAGAAGCTCAAGGATGGTACCGATCGATGCGCGCTACCCCATTTAGTGGGGGTAGAGCCTACTTGCAAGTCTCTCCGACCTTCACAAAAAAAGTTATTCAAGAATATCTCCTCAGATTTGGGGGAATTTCGTCGGTCGACCTCTTCCGAAGGTCGTACAAGCTCGGGGATGGTACCAATCGATCCGCAGGACCCAAATTAGTCCAGATGCAACCACTTTCCAAGTCTCTCCGACCTTCACAAAAAAAGTTATTCAAGAATATCTCTTTCTCCTATGTGCTTTCATCCCTAACCCTAACCCTAACCCTTCCGAAAGTCGGAGAAGCTCAAGGATGGTACCGATCGATGCGCGCTACCCCATTTAGTGGGGGTAGAGCCTACTTGCAAGTCTCTCCGACCTTCACAAAAAAAGTTATTCAAGAATATCTCCTCAGATTTTGGGGAATTTCGTCGGTCGACCTCTTCCGAAGGTCGTACAAGCTCGGCGATGGTACCAATCGATCCGCAGGACCCAAATTAGTCCAGATGCAACCACTTTCCAAGTCTCTCCGACCTTCACAAAAAAAGTTATTCAAGAATATCTCTTTCTCCTATGTGCTTTCATCCCTAACCCTAACCCTAACCCTTCCGAAAGTCGGAGAAGCTCAAGGATGGTACCGATCGATGCGCGCTACCCCATTTAGTGGGGGTAGAGCCTACTTGCAAGTCTCTCCGACCTTCACAAAAAAAGTTATTCAAGAATATCTCTTTCTCCTATGTGCTTTCATCCCTAACCCTAACCCTAACCCTTCCGAAAGTCGGAGAAGCTCAAGGATGGTACCGATCGATGCGCGCTACCCCATTTAGTGGGGGTAGAGCCTACTTGCAAGTCTCTCCGAACTTCACAAAAAAAGTTATTCAAGAATATCTCTTTCTCCTATGTGCTTTCATCCCTAACCCTAACCCTAACCCTTCCGAAAGTCGGAGAAGCTCAAGGATGGTACCGATCGATGCGCGCTACCCCATTTAGTGGGGGTAGAGCCTACTTGCAAGTCTCTCCGACCTTCACAAAAAAAGTTATTCAAGAATATCTCTTTCTCCTATGTGCTTTCATCCCTAACCCTAACCCTAACCCTTCCGAAAGTCGGAGAAGCTCAAGGATGGTACTGATCGATGCGCGCAACCCCATTTAGTGGGGGTAGAGCCTACTTGCAAGTCTCTCCGACCTTCAAAAAAAAAGTTATTCAAGAATATCTCCTCAGATTTGGGGGAATTTCGTCGGTCGACCTCTTCCGAAGGTCGTACAAGCTCGGGGATGGTACCAATCGATCCGCAGGACCCAAATTAGTCCAGATGCAACCACTTTCCAAGTCTCTCCGACCTTCACAAAAAAAGTTATTCAAGAATATCTCTTTCTCCTATGTGCTTTCATCCCTAACCCTAACCCTAACCCTTCCGAAAGTCGGAGAAGCTCAAGGATGGTACCGATCGATGCGCGCTACCCCATTTAGTGGGGGTAGAGCCTACTTGCAAGTCTCTCCGACCTTCACAAAAAAAGTTATTCAAGAATATCTCTTTCTCCTATGTGCTTTCATCCCTAACCCTAACCCTAACCCTTACGAAAGTCGGAGAAGCTCAAGGATGGTACCGATCGATGCGCGCAACCCCATTTAGTGGGGGTAGAGCCTACTTGCAAGTCTCTCCGACCTTCACAAAAAAAGTTATTCAAGAATATCTCCTCAGATTTGGGGGAATTTCGTCGGTCGACCTCTTTCGAAGGTCGTACAAGCTCGGGGATGGTACCAATCGATCCGCAGGACCCAAATTAGTCCAGATGCAACCACTTTCCAAGTCTCTCCGACCTTCACAAAAAAAGTTATTCAAGAATATCTCTTTCTCCTATGTGCTTTCATCCCTAACCCTAACCCTAACCCTTCCGAAAGTCGGAGAAGCTCAAGGATGGTACCGATCGATGCGCGCTACCCCATTTAGTGGGGGTAGAGCCTACTTGCAAGTCTCTCCGACCTTCACAAAAAAAGTTATTCAAGAATATCTCTTTCTCCTATGTGCTTTCATCCCTAACCCTAACCCTAACCCTTCCGAAAGTCGGAGAAGCTCAAGGATGGTACCGATCGATGCGCGCTACCCCATTTAGTGGGGGTACAGCCTACTTGCAAGTCTCTCCGAACTTCACAAAAAAAGTTATTCAAGAATATCTCTTTCTCCTATGTGCTTTCATCCCTAACCCTAACCCTAACCCTTCCGAAAGTCGGAGAAGCTCAAGGATGGTACCGATCGATGCGCGCTACCCCATTTAGTGGGGGTAGAGCCTACTTGCAAGTCTCTCCGACCTTCACAAAAAAAGTTATTCAAGAATATCTCTTTCTCCTATGTGCTTTCATCCCTAACCCTAACCCTTCCGAAAGTCGGAGAAGCTCAAGGATGATACCGATCGATGCGCGCTACCCCATTTAGTTGGGGTAGAGCCTACTTGCAAGTCTCTCCGACCTTCACAAAAAAAGTTATTCAAGAATATCTCTTTCTCCTATGTGCTTTCATCCCTAACCCTAACCCTAACCCTTACGAAAGTCGGAGAAGCTCAAGGATGGTACCGATCGATGCGCGCAACCCCATTTAGTGGGGGTAGAGCCTACTTGCAAGTCTCTCCGACCTTCACAAAAAAAGTTATTCAAGAATATCTCCTCAGATTTGGGGGAATTTCGTCGGTCGACCTCTTCCGAAGGTCGTACAAGCTCGGGGATGGTACCAATCGATCCGCAGGACCCAAATTAGTCCAGATGCAACCACTTTCCAAGTCTCTCCGACCTTCACAAAAAAAGTTATTCAAGAATATCTCTTTCTCCTATGTGCTTTCATCCCTAACCCTAACCCTAACCCTTCCGAAAGTCGGAGAAGCTCAAGGATGGTACCGATCGATGCGCGCTACCCCATTTAGTGGGGGTAGAGCCTACTTGCAAGTCTCTCCGACCTTCACAAAAAAAGTTATTCAAGAATATCTCTTTCTCCTATGTGCTTTCATCCCTAACCCTAACCCTAACCCTTCCGAAAGTCGGAGAAGCTCAAGGATGGTACCGATCGATGCGCGCTACCCCATTTAGTGGGGGTAGAGCCTACTTGCAAGTCTCTCCGACCTTCACAAAAAAAGTTATTCAAGAATATCTCTTTCTCCTATGTGCTTTCATCCCTAACCCTAACCCTAACCCTTCCGAAAGTCGGAGAAGCTCAAGGATGGTACCGATCGATGCGCGCTACCCCATTTAGTGGGGGTAGAGCCTACTTGCAAGTCTCTCCGACCTTCACAAAAAAAGTTATTCAAGAATATCTCTTTCTCCTATGTGCTTTCATCCCTAACCCTAACCCTAACCCTTCCGAAAGTCGGAGAAGCTCAAGGATGGTACTGATCGATGCGCGCAACCCCATTTAGTGGGGGTAGAGCCTACTTGCAAGTCTCTCCGACCTTCACAAAAAAAGTTATTCAAGAATATCTCTTTCTCCTATGTGCTTTCATCCCTAACCCTAACCCTAACCCTTCCGAAAGTCGGAGAAGCTCAAGGATGGTACCGATCGATGCGCGCTACCCCATTTAGTGGGGGTAGAGCCTACTTGCAAGTCTCTCCGACCTTCACAAAAAAAGTTATTCAAGAATATCTCTTTCTCCTATGTGCTTTCATCCCTAACCCTAACCCTTCCGAAAGTCGGAGAAGCTCAAGGATGGTACCGATCGATGCGCGCTACCCCATTTAGTTGGGGTAGAGCCTACTTGCAAGTCTCTCCGACCTTCACAAAAAAAGTTATTCAAGAATATCTCTTTCTCCTATGTGCTTTCATCCCTAACCCTAACCCTAACCCTTACGAAAGTCGGAGAAGCTCAAGGATGGTACCGATCGATGCGCGCAACCCCATTTAGTGGGGGTAGAGCCTACTTGCAAGTCTCTCCGACCTTCACAAAAAAAGTTATTCAAGAATATCTCCTCAGATTTGGGGGAATTTCGTCGGTCGACCTCTTCCGAAGGTCGTACCAGCTCGGGGATGGTACCAATCGATCCGCAGGACCCAAATTAGTCCAGATGCAACCACTTTCCAAGTCTCTCCGACCTTCACAAAAAAAGTTATTCAAGAATATCTCTTTCTCCTATGTGCTTTCATCCCTAACCCTAACCCTAACCCTTCCGAAAGTCGGAGAAGCTCAAGGATGGTACCGATCGATGCGCGCTACCCCATTTAGTGGGGGTAGAGCCTACTTGCAAGTCTCTCCGACCTTCACAAAAAAAGTTATTCAAGAATATCTCTTTCTCCTATGTGCTTTCATCCCTAACCCTAACCCTAACCCTTCCGAAAGTCGGAGAAGCTCAAGGATGGTACCGATCGATGCGCGCTACCCCATTTAGTGGGGGTAGAGCCTACTTGCAAGTCTCTCCGACCTTCACAAAAAAAGTTATTCAAGAATATCTCTTTCTCCTATGTGCTTTCATCCCTAACCCTAACCCTAACCCTTCCGAAAGTCGGAGAAGCTCAAGGATGGTACCGATCGATGCGCGCTACCCCATTTAGTGGGGGTAGAGCCTACTTGCAAGTCTCTCCGACCTTCACAAAAAAAGTTATTCAAGAATATCTCTTTCTCCTATGTGCTTTCATCCCTAACCCTAACCCTAACCCTTCCGAAAGTCGGAGAAGCTCAAGGATGGTACTGATCGATGCGCGCAACCCCATTTAGTGGGGGTAGAGCCTACTTGCAAGTCTCTCCGACCTTCACAAAAAAAGTTATTCAAGAATATCTCTTTCTCCTATGTGCTTTCATCCCTAACCCTAACCCTAACCCTTCCGAAAGTCGGAGAAGCTCAAGGATGGTACCGATCGATGCGCGCTACCCCATTTAGTGGGGGTAGAGCCTACTTGCAAGTCTCTCCGACCTTCACAAAAAAAGTTATTCAAGAATATCTCTTTCTCCTATGTGCTTTCATCCCTAACCCTAACCCTTCCGAAAGTCGGAGAAGCTCAAGGATGGTACCGATCGATGCGCGCTACCCCATTTAGTTGGGGTAGAGCCTACTTGCAAGTCTCTCCGACCTTCACAAAAAAAGTTATTCAAGAATATCTCTTTCTCCTATGTGCTTTCATCCCTAACCCTAACCCTAACCCTTACGAAAGTCGGAGAAGCTCAAGGATGGTACCGATCGATGTGCGCAACCCCATTTAGTGGGGGTAGAGCCTACTTGCAAGTCTCTCCGACCTTCACAAAAAAAGTTATTCAAGAATATCTCCTCAGATTTGGGGGAATTTCGTCGGTCGACCTCTTCCGAAGGTCGTACAAGCTCGGGGATGGTACCAATCGATCCGCAGGACCCAAATTAGTCCAGATGCAACCACTTTCCAAGTCTCTCCGACCTTCACAAAAAAAGTTATTCAAGAATATCTCTTTCTCCTATGTGCTTTCATCCCTAACCCTAACCCTTCCGAAAGTCGGAAAAGCTCAAGGATGGTACCGATCGATGCGCGCTACCCCATTTAGTGGGGGTAGAGCCTACTTGCAAGTCTCTCCGACCTTCACAAAAAAAGTTATTCAAGAATATCTCTTTCTCCTATGTGCTTTCATCCCTAACCCTAACCCTAACCCTTCCGAAAGTCGGAGAAGCTCAAAGATGGTACCGATCGATGCGCGCTACCCCATTTAGTGGGGGTAGAGCCTACTTGCAAGTCTCTCCGACCTTCACAAAAAAAGTTATTCAAGAATATCTCCTCAGATTTGGGGGAATTTCGTCGGTCGACCTCTTCCGAAGGTCGTACAAGCTCGGGGATGGTACCAATCGATCTGCAGGACCCAAATTAGTCCAGATGCAACCACTTTCCAAGTCTCTCCGACCTTCACAAAAAAAGTTATTCAAGAATATCTCTTTCTCCTATGTGCTTTCATCCCTAACCCTAACCCTAACCCTTCCGAAAGTCGGAGAAGCTCAACGATGGTACCGATCGATGCGCGCTACCCCATTTAGTGGGGGTAGAGCCTACTTGCAAGTCTCTCCGACCTTCACAAAAAAAGTTATTCAAGAATATCTCTTTCTCCTATGTGCTTTCATCCCTAACCCTAACCCTAACCCTTACGAAAGTCGGAGAAGCTCAAGGATGGTACCGATCGATGCGCGCAACCCCATTTAGTGGGGGTAGAGCCTACTTGCAAGTCTCTCCGACCTTCACAAAAAAAGTTATTCAAGAATATCTCCTCAGATTTGGGGGAATTTCGTCGGTCGACCTCTTCCGAAGGTCGTACAAGCTCGGGGATGGTACCAATCGATCCGCAGGACCCAAATTAGTCCAGATGCAACCACTTTCCAAGTCTCTCCGACCTTCACAAAAAAAGTTATTCAAGAATATCTCTTTCTCCTATGTGCTTTCATCCCTAACCCTAACCCTTCCGAAAGTCGGAGAAGCTCAAGGATGGTACCGATCGATGCGCGCTACCCCATTTAGTGGGGGTAGAGCCTACTTGCAAGTCTCTCCGACCTTCACAAAAAAAGTTATTCAAGAATATCTCTTTCTCCTATGTGCTTTCATCCCTAACCCTAACCCTTCCGAAAGTCGGAGAAGCTCAAGGATGGTACCGATCGATGCGCGCTACCCCATTTAGTGGGGGTAGAGCCTACTTGCAAGTCTCTCCGACCTTCACAAAAAAAGTTATTCAAGAATATCTCTTTCTCCTATGTGCTTTCATCCCTAACCCTAACCCTAACCCTTCCGAAAGTCGGAGAAGCTCAAGGATGGTACCGATCGATGCGCGCTACCCCATTTAGTGGGGGTAGAGCCTACTTGCAAGTCTCTCCGACCTTCACAAAAAAAGTTATTCAAGAATATCTCTTTCTCCTATGTGCTTTCATCCCTAACCCTAACCCTAACCCTTCCGAAAGTCGGAGAAGCTCAAGGATGGTACCGATCGATGCGCGCTACCCCATTTAGTGGGGGTAGAGCCTACTTGCAAGTCTCTCCGACCTTCACAAAAAAAGTTATTCAAGAATATCTCTTTCTCCTATGTGCTTTCATCCCTAACCCTAACCCTAACCCTTCCGAAAGTCGGAGAAGCTCAAGGATGGTACTGATCGATGCGCGCAACCCCATTTAGTGGGGGTAGAGCCTACTTGCAAGTCTCTCCGACCTTCACAAAAAAAGTTATTCAAGAATATCTCCTCAGATTTGGGGGAATTTCGTCGGTCGACCTCTTCCGAAGGACGTACAAGCTCGGGGATGGTACCAATCGATCCGCAGGACCCAAATTAGTCCAGATGCAACCACTTTCCAAGTCTCTCCGACCTTCACAAAAAAAGTTATTCAAGAATATCTCTTTCTCCTATGTGCTTTCATCCCTAACCCTAACCCTAACCCTTCCGAAAGTCGGAGAAGCTCAAGGATGGTACCGATCGATGCGCGCTACCCCATTTAGTGGGGGTAGAGCCTACTTGCAAGTCTCTCCGACCTTCACAAAAAAAGTTATTCAAGAATATCTCCTCAGATTTGGGGGAATTTCGTCGGTCGACCTCTTCCGAAGGTCGTACAAGCTCGGGGATGGTACCAATCGATCCGCAGGACCCAAATTAGTCCAGATGCAACCACTTTCCAAGTCTCTCCGACCTTCACAAAAAAAGTTATTCAAGAATATCTCTTTCTCCTATGTGCTTTCATCCCTAACCCTAACCCTAACCCTTCCGAAAGTCGGAGAAGCTCAAGGATGGTACCGATCGATGCGCGCTACCCCATTTAGTGGGGGTAGAGCCTACTTGCAAGTCTCTCCGACCTTCACAAAAAAAGTTATTCAAGAATATCTCTTTCTCCTATGTGCTTTCATCCCTAACCCTAACCCTAACCCTTCCGAAAGTCGGAGAAGCTCAAGGATGGTACCGATCGATGCGCGCTACCCCATTTAGTGGGGGTAGAGCCTACTTGCAAGTCTCTCCGAACTTCACAAAAAAAGTTATTCAAGAATATCTCTTTCTCCTATGTGCTTTCATCCCTAACCCTAACCCTAACCCTTCCGAAAGTCGGAGAAGCTCAAGGATGGTACCGATCGATGCGCGCTACCCCATTTAGTGGGGGTAGAGCCTACTTGCAAGTCTCTCCGACCTTCACAAAAAAAGTTATTCAAGAATATCTCTTTCTCCTATGTGCTTTCATCCCTAACCCTAACCCTAACCCTTCCGAAAGTCGGAGAAGCTCAAGGATGGTACTGATCGATGCGCGCAACCCCATTTAGTGGGGGTAGAGCCTACTTGCAAGTCTCTCCGACCTTCAAAAAAAAAGTTATTCAAGAATATCTCCTCAGATTTGGGGGAATTTCGTCGGTCGACCTCTTCCGAAGGTCGTACAAGCTCGGGGATGGTACCAATCGATCCGCAGGACCCAAATTAGTCCAGATGCAACCACTTTCCAAGTCTCTCCGACCTTCACAAAAAAAGTTATTCAAGAATATCTCTTTCTCCTATGTGCTTTCATCCCTAACCCTAACCCTAACCCTTCCGAAAGTCGGAGAAGCTCAAGGATGGTACCGATCGATGCGCGCTACCCCATTTAGTGGGGGTAGAGCCTACTTGCAAGTCTCTCCGACCTTCACAAAAAAAGTTATTCAAGAATATCTCTTTCTCCTATGTGCTTTCATCCCTAACCCTAACCCTAACCCTTCCGAAAGTCGGAGAAGCTCAAGGATGGTACTGATCGATGCGCGCAACCCCATTTAGTGGGGGTAGAGCCTACTTGCAAGTCTCTCCGACCTTCACAAAAAAAGTTATTCAAGAATATCTCTTTCTCCTATGTGCATTCATCCCTAACCCTAACCCTAACCCTTCCGAAAGTCGGAGAAGCTCAAGGATGGTACTGATCGATGCGCGCAACCCCATTTAGTGGGGGTAGAGCCTACTTGCAAGTCTCTCCGACCTTCAAAAAAAAAGTTATTCAAGAATATCTCCTCAGATTTGGGGGAATTTCGTCGGTCGACCTCTTCCGAAGGTCGTACAAGCTCGGGGATGGTACCAATCGATCCGCAGGACCCAAATTAGTCCAGATGCAACCACTTTCCAAGTCTCTCCGACCTTCACAAAAAAAGTTATTCAAGAATATCTCTTTCTCCTATGTGCTTTCATCCCTAACCCTAACCCTAACCCTTCCGAAAGTCGGAGAAGCTCAAGGATGGTACCGATCGATGCGCGCTACCCCATTTAGTGGGGGTAGAGCCTACTTGCAAGTCTCTCCGACCTTCACAAAAAAAGTTATTCAAGAATATCTCTTTCTCCTATGTGCTTTCATCCCTAACCCTAACCCTAACCCTTCCGAAAGTCGGAGAAGCTCAAGGATGGTACCGATCGATGCGCGCTACCCCATTTAGTGGGGGTAGAGCCTACTTGCAAGTCTCTCCGACCTTCACAAAAAAAGTTATTCAAGAATATCTCTTTCTCCTATGTGCTTTCATCCCTAACCCTAACCCTAACCCTTCCGAAAGTCGGAGAAGCTCAAGGATGGTACTGATCGATGCGCGCAACCCCATTTAGTGGGGGTAGAGCCTACTTGCAAGTCTCTCCGACCTTCACAAAAAAAGTTATTCAAGAATATCTCCTCAGATTTGGGGGAATTTCGTCGGTCGACCTCTTCCGAAGGTCGTACAAGCTCGGGGATGGTACCAATCGATCCGCAGGACCCAAATTAGTCCAGATGCAACCACTTTCCAAGTCTCTCCGACCTTCACAAAAAAAGTTATTCAAGAATATCTCTTTCTCCTATGTGCTTTCATCCCTAACCCTAACCCTAACCCTTCCGAAAGTCGGAGAAGCTCAAGGATGGTACCGATCGATGCGCGCTACCCCATTTAGTGGGGGTAGAGCCTACTTGCAAGTCTCTCCGACCTTCACAAAAAAAGTTATTCAAGAATATCTCTTTCTCCTATGTGCTTTCATCCCTAACCCTAACCCTAACCCTTCCGAAAGTCGGAGAAGCTCAAGGATGGTACCGATCGATGCGCGCTACCCCATTTAGTGGGGGTAGAGCCTACTTGCAAGTCTCTCCGAACTTCACAAAAAAAGTTATTCAAGAATATCTCTTTCTCCTATGTGCTTTCATCCCTAACCCTAACCCTAACCCTTCCGAAAGTCGGAGAAGCTCAAGGATGGTACCGATCGATGCGCGCTACCCCATTTAGTGGGGGTAGAGCCTACTTGCAAGTCTCTCCGACCTTCACAAAAAAAGTTATTCAAGAATATCTCTTTCTCCTATGTGCTTTCATCCCTAACCCTAACCCTAACCCTTCCGAAAGTCGGAGAAGCTCAAGGATGGTACTGATCGATGCGCGCAACCCCATTTAGTGGGGGTAGAGCCTACTTGCAAGTCTCTCCGACCTTCAAAAAAAAAGTTATTCAAGAATATCTCCTCAGATTTGGGGGAATTTCGTCGGTCGACCTCTTCCGAAGGTCGTACAAGCTCGGGGATGGTACCAATCGATCCGCAGGACCCAAATTAGTCCAGATGCAACCACTTTCCAAGTCTCTCCGACCTTCACAAAAAAAGTTATTCAAGAATATCTCTTTCTCCTATGTGCTTTCATCCCTAACCCTAACCCTAACCCTTCCGAAAGTCGGAGAAGCTCAAGGATGGTACCGATCGATGCGCGCTACCCCATTTAGTGGGGGTAGAGCCTACTTGCAAGTCTCTCCGACCTTCACAAAAAAAGTTATTCAAGAATATCTCTTTCTCCTATGTGCTTTCATCCCTAACCCTAACCCTAACCCTTCCGAAAGTCGGAGAAGCTCAAGGATGGTACTGATCGATGCGCGCAACCCCATTTAGTGGGGGTAGAGCCTACTTGCAAGTCTCTCCGACCTTCACAAAAAAAGTTATTCAAGAATATCTCTTTCTCCTATGTGCATTCATCCCTAACCCTAACCCTAACCCTTCCGAAAGTCGGAGAAGCTCAAGGATGGTACTGATCGATGCGCGCAACCCCATTTAGTGGGGGTAGAGCCTACTTGCAAGTCTCTCCGACCTTCAAAAAAAAAGTTATTCAAGAATATCTCCTCAGATTTGGGGGAATTTCGTCGGTCGACCTCTTCCGAAGGTCGTACAAGCTCGGGGATGGTACCAATCGATCCGCAGGACCCAAATTAGTCCAGATGCAACCACTTTCCAAGTCTCTCCGACCTTCACAAAAAAAGTTATTCAAGAATATCTCTTTCTCCTATGTGCTTTCATCCCTAACCCTAACCCTAACCCTTCCGAAAGTCGGAGAAGCTCAAGGATGGTACCGATCGATGCGCGCTACCCCATTTAGTGGGGGTAGAGCCTACTTGCAAGTCTCTCCGACCTTCACAAAAAAAGTTATTCAAGAATATCTCTTTCTCCTATGTGCTTTCATCCCTAACCCTAACCCTAACCCTTCCGAAAGTCGGAGAAGCTCAAGGATGGTACCGATCGATGCGCGCTACCCCATTTAGTGGGGGTAGAGCCTACTTGCAAGTCTCTCCGACCTTCACAAAAAAAGTTATTCAAGAATATCTCTTTCTCCTATGTGCTTTCATCCCTAACCCTAACCCTAACCCTTCCGAAAGTCGGAGAAGCTCAAGGATGGTACTGATCGATGCGCGCAACCCCATTTAGTGGGGGTAGAGCCTACTTGCAAGTCTCTCCGACCTTCACAAAAAAAGTTATTCAAGAATATCTCCTCAGATTTGGGGGAATTTCGTCGGTCGACCTCTTCCGAAGGTCGTACAAGCTCGGGGATGGTACCAATCGATCCGCAGGACCCAAATTAGTCCAGATGCAACCACTTTCCAAGTCTCTCCGACCTTCACAAAAAAAGTTATTCAAGAATATCTCTTTCTCCTATGTGCTTTCATCCCTAACCCTAACCCTAACCCTTCCGAAAGTCGGAGAAGCTCAAGGATGGTACCGATCGATGCGCGCTACCCCATTTAGTGGGGGTAGAGCCTACTTGCAAGTCTCTCCGACCTTCACAAAAAAAGTTATTCAAGAATATCTCCTCAGATTTGGGGGAATTTCGTCGGTCGACCTCTTCCGAAGGTCGTACAAGCTCGGGGATGGTACCAATCGATCCGCAGGACCCAAATTAGTCCAGATGCAACCACTTTCCAAGTCTCTCCGACCTTCACAAAAAAAGTTATTCAAGAATATCTCTTTCTCCTATGTGCTTTCATCCCTAACCCTAACCCTAACCCTTCCGAAAGTCGGAGAAGCTCAAGGATGGTACCGATCGATGCGCGCTACCCCATTTAGTGGGGGTAGAGCCTACTTGCAAGTCTCTCCGACCTTCACAAAAAAAGTTATTCAAGAATATCTCTTTCTCCTATGTGCTTTCATCCCTAACCCTAACCCTTCCGAAAGTCGGAGAAGCTCAAGGATGGTACCGATCGATGCGCGCTACCCCATTTAGTGGGGGTAGAGCCTACTTGCAAGTCTCTCCGACCTTCACAAAAAAAGTTATTCAAGAATATCTCTTTCTCCTATGTGCTTTCATCCCTAACCCTAACCCTAACCCTTCCGAAAGTCGGAGAAGCTCAAGGATGGTACTGATCGATGCGCGCAACCCCATTTAGTGGGGGTAGAGCCTACTTGCAAGTCTCTCCGACCTTCACAAAAAAAGTTATTCAAGAATATCTCTTTCTCCTATGTGCTTTCATCCCTAACCCTAACCCTAACCCTTCCGAAAGTCGGAGAAGCTCAAGGATGGTACTGATCGATGCGCGCAACCCCATTTAGTGGGGGTAGAGCCTACTTGCAAGTCTCTCCGACCTTCAAAAAAAAAGTTATTCAAGAATATCTCCTCAGATTTGGGGGAATTTCGTCGGTCGACCTCTTCCGAAGGTCGTACAAGCTCGGGGATGGTACCAATCGATCCGCAGGACCCAAATTAGTCCAGATGCAACCACTTTCCAAGTCTCTCCGACCTTCACAAAAAAAGTTATTCAAGAATATCTCTTTCTCCTATGTGCTTTCATCCCTAACCCTAACCCTAACCCTTCCGAAAGTCGGAGAAGCTCAAGGATGGTACCGATCGATGCGCGCTACCCCATTTAGTGGGGGTAGAGCCTACTTGCAAGTCTCTCCGACCTTCACAAAAAAAGTTATTCAAGAATATCTCTTTCTCCTATGTGCTTTCATCCCTAACCCTAACCCTAACCCTTCCGAAAGTCGGAGAAGCTCAAGGATGGTACCGATCGATGCGCGCTACCCCATTTAGTGGGGGTAGAGCCTACTTGCAAGTCTCTCCGACCTTCACAAAAAAAGTTATTCAAGAATATCTCTTTCTCCTATGTGCTTTCATCCCTAACCCTAACCCTAACCCTTCCGAAAGTCGGAGAAGCTCAAGGATGGTACTGATCGATGCGCGCAACCCCATTTAGTGGGGGTAGAGCCTACTTGCAAGTCTCTCCGACCTTCACAAAAAAAGTTATTCAAGAATATCTCCTCAGATTTGGGGGAATTTCGTCGGTCGACCTCTTCCGAAGGTCGTACAAGCTCGGGGATGGTACCAATCGATCCGCAGGACCCAAATTAGTCCAGATGCAACCACTTTCCAAGTCTCTCCGACCTTCACAAAAAAAGTTATTCAAGAATATCTCTTTCTCCTATGTGCTTTCATCCCTAACCCTAACCCTAACCCTTCCGAAAGTCGGAGAAGCTCAAGGATGGTACCGATCGATGCGCGCTACCCCATTTAGTGGGGGTAGAGCCTACTTGCAAGTCTCTCCGACCTTCACAAAAAAAGTTATTCAAGAATATCTCCTCAGATTTGGGGGAATTTCGTCGGTCGACCTCTTCCGAAGGTCGTACAAGCTCGGGGATGGTACCAATCGATCCGCAGGACCCAAATTAGTCCAGATGCAACCACTTTCCAAGTCTCTCCGACCTTCACAAAAAAAGTTATTCAAGAATATCTCTTTCTCCTATGTGCTTTCATCCCTAACCCTAACCCTAACCCTTCCGAAAGTCGGAGAAGCTCAAGGATGGTACCGATCGATGCGCGCTACCCCATTTAGTGGGGGTAGAGCCTACTTGCAAGTCTCTCCGACCTTCACAAAAAAAGTTATTCAAGAATATCTCTTTCTCCTATGTGCTTTCATCCCTAACCCTAACCCTAACCCTTCCGAAAGTCGGAGAAGCTCAAGGATGGTACCGATCGATGCGCGCTACCCCATTTAGTGGGGGTAGAGCCTACTTGCAAGTCTCTCCGAACTTCACAAAAAAAGTTATTCAAGAATATCTCTTTCTCCTATGTGCTTTCATCCCTAACCCTAACCCTAACCCTTCCGAAAGTCGGAGAAGCTCAAGGATGGTACCGATCGATGCGCGCTACCCCATTTAGTGGGGGTAGAGCCTACTTGCAAGTCTCTCCGACCTTCACAAAAAAAGTTATTCAAGAATATCTCTTTCTCCTATGTGCTTTCATCCCTAACCCTAACCCTAACCCTTCCGAAAGTCGGAGAAGCTCAAGGATGGTACTGATCGATGCGCGCAACCCCATTTAGTGGGGGTAGAGCCTACTTGCAAGTCTCTCCGACCTTCAAAAAAAAAGTTATTCAAGAATATCTCCTCAGATTTGGGGGAATTTCGTCGGTCGACCTCTTCCGAAGGTCGTACAAGCTCGGGGATGGTACCAATCGATCCGCAGGACCCAAATTAGTCCAGATGCAACCACTTTCCAAGTCTCTCCGACCTTCACAAAAAAAGTTATTCAAGAATATCTCTTTCTCCTATGTGCTTTCATCCCTAACCCTAACCCTAACCCTTCCGAAAGTCGGAGAAGCTCAAGGATGGTACCGATCGATGCGCGCTACCCCATTTAGTGGGGGTAGAGCCTACTTGCAAGTCTCTCCGAACTTCACAAAAAAAGTTATTCAAGAATATCTCTTTCTCCTATGTGCTTTCATCCCTAACCCTAACCCTAACCCTTCCGAAAGTCGGAGAAGCTCAAGGATGGTACCGATCGATGCGCGCTACCCCATTTAGTGGGGGTAGAGCCTACTTGCAAGTCTCTCCGACCTTCACAAAAAAAGTTATTCAAGAATATCTCTTTCTCCTATGTGCTTTCATCCCTAACCCTAACCCTAACCCTTCCGAAAGTCGGAGAAGCTCAAGGATGGTACTGATCGATGCGCGCAACCCCATTTAGTGGGGGTAGAGCCTACTTGCAAGTCTCTCCGACCTTCAAAAAAAAAGTTATTCAAGAATATCTCCTCAGATTTGGGGGAATTTCGTCGGTCGACCTCTTCCGAAGGTCGTACAAGCTCGGGGATGGTACCAATCGATCCGCAGGACCCAAATTAGTCCAGATGCAACCACTTTCCAAGTCTCTCCGACCTTCACAAAAAAAGTTATTCAAGAATATCTCTTTCTCCTATGTGCTTTCATCCCTAACCCTAACCCTAACCCTTCCGAAAGTCGGAGAAGCTCAAGGATGGTACCGATCGATGCGCGCTACCCCATTTAGTGGGGGTAGAGCCTACTTGCAAGTCTCTCCGACCTTCACAAAAAAAGTTATTCAAGAATATCTCTTTCTCCTATGTGCTTTCATCCCTAACCCTAACCCTAACCCTTCCGAAAGTCGGAGAAGCTCAAGGATGGTACTGATCGATGCGCGCAACCCCATTTAGTGGGGGTAGAGCCTACTTGCAAGTCTCTCCGACCTTCACAAAAAAAGTTATTCAAGAATATCTCCTCAGATTTGGGGGAATTTCGTCGGTCGACCTCTTCCGAAGGTCGTACAAGCTCGGGGATGGTACCAATCGATCCGCAGGACCCAAATTAGTCCAGATGCAACCACTTTCCAAGTCTCTCCGACCTTCACAAAAAAAGTTATTCAAGAATATCTCTTTCTCCTATGTGCTTTCATCCCTAACCCTAACCCTAACCCTTCCGAAAGTCGGAGAAGCTCAAGGATGGTACCGATCGATGCGCGCTACCCCATTTAGTGGGGGTAGAGCCTACTTGCAAGTCTCTCCGACCTTCACAAAAAAAGTTATTCAAGAATATCTCCTCAGATTTGGGGGAATTTCGTCGGTCGACCTCTTCCGAAGGTCGTACAAGCTCGGGGATGGTACCAATCGATCCGCAGGACCCAAATTAGTCCAGATGCAACCACTTTCCAAGTCTCTCCGACCTTCACAAAAAAAGTTATTCAAGAATATCTCTTTCTCCTATGTGCTTTCATCCCTAACCCTAACCCTAACCCTTCCGAAAGTCGGAGAAGCTCAAGGATGGTACCGATCGATGCGCGCTACCCCATTTAGTGGGGGTAGAGCCTACTTGCAAGTCTCTCCGACCTTCACAAAAAAAGTTATTCAAGAATATCTCTTTCTCCTATGTGCTTTCATCCCTAACCCTAACCCTAACCCTTCCGAAAGTCGGAGAAGCTCAAGGATGGTACCGATCGATGCGCGCTACCCCATTTAGTGGGGGTAGAGCCTACTTGCAAGTCTCTCCGAACTTCACAAAAAAAGTTATTCAAGAATATCTCTTTCTCCTATGTGCTTTCATCCCTAACCCTAACCCTAACCCTTCCGAAAGTCGGAGAAGCTCAAGGATGGTACCGATCGATGCGCGCTACCCCATTTAGTGGGGGTAGAGCCTACTTGCAAGTCTCTCCGACCTTCACAAAAAAAGTTATTCAAGAATATCTCTTTCTCCTATGTGCTTTCATCCCTAACCCTAACCCTAACCCTTCCGAAAGTCGGAGAAGCTCAAGGATGGTACTGATCGATGCGCGCAACCCCATTTAGTGGGGGTAGAGCCTACTTGCAAGTCTCTCCGACCTTCACAAAAAAAGTTATTCAAGAATATCTCCTCAGATTTGGGGGAATTTCGTCGGTCGACCTCTTCCGAAGGTCGTACAAGCTCGGGGATGGTACCAATCGATCCGCAGGACCCAAATTAGTCCAGATGCAACCACTTTCCAAGTCTCTCCGACCTTCACAAAAAAAGTTATTCAAGAATATCTCTTTCTCCTATGTGCTTTCATCCCTAACCCTAACCCTAACCCTTCCGAAAGTCGGAGAAGCTCAAGGATGGTACCGATCGATGCGCGCTACCCCATTTAGTGGGGGTAGAGCCTACTTGCAAGTCTCTCCGACCTTCACAAAAAAAGTTATTCAAGAATATCTCTTTCTCCTATGTGCTTTCATCCCTAACCCTAACCCTAACCCTTCCGAAAGTCGGAGAAGCTCAAGGATGGTACCGATCGATGCGCGCTACCCCATTTAGTGGGGGTAGAGCCTACTTGCAAGTCTCTCCGAACTTCACAAAAAAAGTTATTCAAGAATATCTCTTTCTCCTATGTGCTTTCATCCCTAACCCTAACCCTAACCCTTCCGAAAGTCGGAGAAGCTCAAGGATGGTACCGATCGATGCGCGCTACCCCATTTAGTGGGGGTAGAGCCTACTTGCAAGTCTCTCCGACCTTCACAAAAAAAGTTATTCAAGAATATCTCTTTCTCCTATGTGCTTTCATCCCTAACCCTAACCCTAACCCTTCCGAAAGTCGGAGAAGCTCAAGGATGGTACTGATCGATGCGCGCAACCCCATTTAGTGGGGGTAGAGCCTACTTGCAAGTCTCTCCGACCTTCAAAAAAAAAGTTATTCAAGAATATCTCCTCAGATTTGGGGGAATTTCGTCGGTCGACCTCTTCCGAAGGTCGTACAAGCTCGGGGATGGTACCAATCGATCCGCAGGACCCAAATTAGTCCAGATGCAACCACTTTCCAAGTCTCTCCGACCTTCACAAAAAAAGTTATTCAAGAATATCTCTTTCTCCTATGTGCTTTCATCCCTAACCCTAACCCTAACCCTTCCGAAAGTCGGAGAAGCTCAAGGATGGTACCGATCGATGCGCGCTACCCCATTTAGTGGGGGTAGAGCCTACTTGCAAGTCTCTCCGACCTTCACAAAAAAAGTTATTCAAGAATATCTCTTTCTCCTATGTGCTTTCATCCCTAACCCTAACCCTAACCCTTCCGAAAGTCGGAGAAGCTCAAGGATGGTACTGATCGATGCGCGCAACCCCATTTAGTGGGGGTAGAGCCTACTTGCAAGTCTCTCCGACCTTCACAAAAAAAGTTATTCAAGAATATCTCTTTCTCCTATGTGCATTCATCCCTAACCCTAACCCTAACCCTTCCGAAAGTCGGAGAAGCTCAAGGATGGTACTGATCGATGCGCGCAACCCCATTTAGTGGGGGTAGAGCCTACTTGCAAGTCTCTCCGACCTTCAAAAAAAAAGTTATTCAAGAATATCTCCTCAGATTTGGGGGAATTTCGTCGGTCGACCTCTTCCGAAGGTCGTACAAGCTCGGGGATGGTACCAATCGATCCGCAGGACCCAAATTAGTCCAGATGCAACCACTTTCCAAGTCTCTCCGACCTTCACAAAAAAAGTTATTCAAGAATATCTCTTTCTCCTATGTGCTTTCATCCCTAACCCTAACCCTAACCCTTCCGAAAGTCGGAGAAGCTCAAGGATGGTACCGATCGATGCGCGCTACCCCATTTAGTGGGGGTAGAGCCTACTTGCAAGTCTCTCCGACCTTCACAAAAAAAGTTATTCAAGAATATCTCTTTCTCCTATGTGCTTTCATCCCTAACCCTAACCCTAACCCTTCCGAAAGTCGGAGAAGCTCAAGGATGGTACCGATCGATGCGCGCTACCCCATTTAGTGGGGGTAGAGCCTACTTGCAAGTCTCTCCGACCTTCACAAAAAAAGTTATTCAAGAATATCTCTTTCTCCTATGTGCTTTCATCCCTAACCCTAACCCTAACCCTTCCGAAAGTCGGAGAAGCTCAAGGATGGTACTGATCGATGCGCGCAACCCCATTTAGTGGGGGTAGAGCCTACTTGCAAGTCTCTCCGACCTTCACAAAAAAAGTTATTCAAGAATATCTCCTCAGATTTGGGGGAATTTCGTCGGTCGACCTCTTCCGAAGGTCGTACAAGCTCGGGGATGGTACCAATCGATCCGCAGGACCCAAATTAGTCCAGATGCAACCACTTTCCAAGTCTCTCCGACCTTCACAAAAAAAGTTATTCAAGAATATCTCTTTCTCCTATGTGCTTTCATCCCTAACCCTAACCCTAACCCTTCCGAAAGTCGGAGAAGCTCAAGGATGGTACCGATCGATGCGCGCTACCCCATTTAGTGGGGGTAGAGCCTACTTGCAAGTCTCTCCGACCTTCACAAAAAAAGTTATTCAAGAATATCTCCTCAGATTTGGGGGAATTTCGTCGGTCGACCTCTTCCGAAGGTCGTACAAGCTCGGGGATGGTACCAATCGATCCGCAGGACCCAAATTAGTCCAGATGCAACCACTTTCCAAGTCTCTCCGACCTTCACAAAAAAAGTTATTCAAGAATATCTCTTTCTCCTATGTGCTTTCATCCCTAACCCTAACCCTAACCCTTCCGAAAGTCGGAGAAGCTCAAGGATGGTACCGATCGATGCGCGCTACCCCATTTAGTGGGGGTAGAGCCTACTTGCAAGTCTCTCCGACCTTCACAAAAAAAGTTATTCAAGAATATCTCTTTCTCCTATGTGCTTTCATCCCTAACCCTAACCCTTCCGAAAGTCGGAGAAGCTCAAGGATGGTACCGATCGATGCGCGCTACCCCATTTAGTGGGGGTAGAGCCTACTTGCAAGTCTCTCCGACCTTCACAAAAAAAGTTATTCAAGAATATCTCTTTCTCCTATGTGCTTTCATCCCTAACCCTAACCCTAACCCTTCCGAAAGTCGGAGAAGCTCAAGGATGGTACTGATCGATGCGCGCAACCCCATTTAGTGGGGGTAGAGCCTACTTGCAAGTCTCTCCGACCTTCACAAAAAAAGTTATTCAAGAATATCTCTTTCTCCTATGTGCTTTCATCCCTAACCCTAACCCTAACCCTTCCGAAAGTCGGAGAAGCTCAAGGATGGTACTGATCGATGCGCGCAACCCCATTTAGTGGGGGTAGAGCCTACTTGCAAGTCTCTCCGACCTTCAAAAAAAAAGTTATTCAAGAATATCTCCTCAGATTTGGGGGAATTTCGTCGGTCGACCTCTTCCGAAGGTCGTACAAGCTCGGGGATGGTACCAATCGATCCGCAGGACCCAAATTAGTCCAGATGCAACCACTTTCCAAGTCTCTCCGACCTTCACAAAAAAAGTTATTCAAGAATATCTCTTTCTCCTATGTGCTTTCATCCCTAACCCTAACCCTAACCCTTCCGAAAGTCGGAGAAGCTCAAGGATGGTACCGATCGATGCGCGCTACCCCATTTAGTGGGGGTAGAGCCTACTTGCAAGTCTCTCCGACCTTCACAAAAAAAGTTATTCAAGAATATCTCTTTCTCCTATGTGCTTTCATCCCTAACCCTAACCCTAACCCTTCCGAAAGTCGGAGAAGCTCAAGGATGGTACCGATCGATGCGCGCTACCCCATTTAGTGGGGGTAGAGCCTACTTGCAAGTCTCTCCGACCTTCACAAAAAAAGTTATTCAAGAATATCTCTTTCTCCTATGTGCTTTCATCCCTAACCCTAACCCTAACCCTTCCGAAAGTCGGAGAAGCTCAAGGATGGTACTGATCGATGCGCGCAACCCCATTTAGTGGGGGTAGAGCCTACTTGCAAGTCTCTCCGACCTTCACAAAAAAAGTTATTCAAGAATATCTCCTCAGATTTGGGGGAATTTCGTCGGTCGACCTCTTCCGAAGGTCGTACAAGCTCGGGGATGGTACCAATCGATCCGCAGGACCCAAATTAGTCCAGATGCAACCACTTTCCAAGTCTCTCCGACCTTCACAAAAAAAGTTATTCAAGAATATCTCTTTCTCCTATGTGCTTTCATCCCTAACCCTAACCCTAACCCTTCCGAAAGTCGGAGAAGCTCAAGGATGGTACCGATCGATGCGCGCTACCCCATTTAGTGGGGGTAGAGCCTACTTGCAAGTCTCTCCGACCTTCACAAAAAAAGTTATTCAAGAATATCTCCTCAGATTTGGGGGAATTTCGTCGGTCGACCTCTTCCGAAGGTCGTACAAGCTCGGGGATGGTACCAATCGATCCGCAGGACCCAAATTAGTCCAGATGCAACCACTTTCCAAGTCTCTCCGACCTTCACAAAAAAAGTTATTCAAGAATATCTCTTTCTCCTATGTGCTTTCATCCCTAACCCTAACCCTAACCCTTCCGAAAGTCGGAGAAGCTCAAGGATGGTACCGATCGATGCGCGCTACCCCATTTAGTGGGGGTAGAGCCTACTTGCAAGTCTCTCCGACCTTCACAAAAAAAGTTATTCAAGAATATCTCTTTCTCCTATGTGCTTTCATCCCTAACCCTAACCCTAACCCTTCCGAAAGTCGGAGAAGCTCAAGGATGGTACCGATCGATGCGCGCTACCCCATTTAGTGGGGGTAGAGCCTACTTGCAAGTCTCTCCGAACTTCACAAAAAAAGTTATTCAAGAATATCTCTTTCTCCTATGTGCTTTCATCCCTAACCCTAACCCTAACCCTTCCGAAAGTCGGAGAAGCTCAAGGATGGTACCGATCGATGCGCGCTACCCCATTTAGTGGGGGTAGAGCCTACTTGCAAGTCTCTCCGACCTTCACAAAAAAAGTTATTCAAGAATATCTCTTTCTCCTATGTGCTTTCATCCCTAACCCTAACCCTAACCCTTCCGAAAGTCGGAGAAGCTCAAGGATGGTACTGATCGATGCGCGCAACCCCATTTAGTGGGGGTAGAGCCTACTTGCAAGTCTCTCCGACCTTCAAAAAAAAAGTTATTCAAGAATATCTCCTCAGATTTGGGGGAATTTCGTCGGTCGACCTCTTCCGAAGGTCGTACAAGCTCGGGGATGGTACCAATCGATCCGCAGGACCCAAATTAGTCCAGATGCAACCACTTTCCAAGTCTCTCCGACCTTCACAAAAAAAGTTATTCAAGAATATCTCTTTCTCCTATGTGCTTTCATCC
This sequence comes from Limanda limanda, assembly GCF_963576545.1. Taxonomy (NCBI): domain Eukaryota; kingdom Metazoa; phylum Chordata; class Actinopteri; order Pleuronectiformes; family Pleuronectidae; genus Limanda; species Limanda limanda. The sequence continues at coordinate 114,799 of NW_026870444.1, forward strand.
CTAACCCTAACCCTAACCCTTCCGAAAGTCGGAGAAGCTCAAGGATGGTACCGATCGATGCGCGCTACCCCATTTAGTGGGGGTAGAGCCTACTTGCAAGTCTCTCCGAACTTCACAAAAAAAGTTATTCAAGAATATCTCTTTCTCCTATGTGCTTTCATCCCTAACCCTAACCCTAACCCTTCCGAAAGTCGGAGAAGCTCAAGGATGGTACCGATCGATGCGCGCTACCCCATTTAGTGGGGGTAGAGCCTACTTGCAAGTCTCTCCGACCTTCACAAAAAAAGTTATTCAAGAATATCTCTTTCTCCTATGTGCTTTCATCCCTAACCCTAACCCTAACCCTTCCGAAAGTCGGAGAAGCTCAAGGATGGTACTGATCGATGCGCGCAACCCCATTTAGTGGGGGTAGAGCCTACTTGCAAGTCTCTCCGACCTTCAAAAAAAAAGTTATTCAAGAATATCTCCTCAGATTTGGGGGAATTTCGTCGGTCGACCTCTTCCGAAGGTCGTACAAGCTCGGGGATGGTACCAATCGATCCGCAGGACCCAAATTAGTCCAGATGCAACCACTTTCCAAGTCTCTCCGACCTTCACAAAAAAAGTTATTCAAGAATATCTCTTTCTCCTATGTGCTTTCATCCCTAACCCTAACCCTAACCCTTCCGAAAGTCGGAGAAGCTCAAGGATGGTACCGATCGATGCGCGCTACCCCATTTAGTGGGGGTAGAGCCTACTTGCAAGTCTCTCCGACCTTCACAAAAAAAGTTATTCAAGAATATCTCTTTCTCCTATGTGCTTTCATCCCTAACCCTAACCCTAACCCTTCCGAAAGTCGGAGAAGCTCAAGGATGGTACTGATCGATGCGCGCAACCCCATTTAGTGGGGGTAGAGCCTACTTGCAAGTCTCTCCGACCTTCACAAAAAAAGTTATTCAAGAATATCTCCTCAGATTTGGGGGAATTTCGTCGGTCGACCTCTTCCGAAGGTCGTACAAGCTCGGGGATGGTACCAATCGATCCGCAGGACCCAAATTAGTCCAGATGCAACCACTTTCCAAGTCTCTCCGACCTTCACAAAAAAAGTTATTCAAGAATATCTCTTTCTCCTATGTGCTTTCATCCCTAACCCTAACCCTAACCCTTCCGAAAGTCGGAGAAGCTCAAGGATGGTACCGATCGATGCGCGCTACCCCATTTAGTGGGGGTAGAGCCTACTTGCAAGTCTCTCCGACCTTCACAAAAAAAGTTATTCAAGAATATCTCCTCAGATTTGGGGGAATTTCGTCGGTCGACCTCTTCCGAAGGTCGTACAAGCTCGGGGATGGTACCAATCGATCCGCAGGACCCAAATTAGTCCAGATGCAACCACTTTCCAAGTCTCTCCGACCTTCACAAAAAAAGTTATTCAAGAATATCTCTTTCTCCTATGTGCTTTCATCCCTAACCCTAACCCTAACCCTTCCGAAAGTCGGAGAAGCTCAAGGATGGTACCGATCGATGCGCGCTACCCCATTTAGTGGGGGTAGAGCCTACTTGCAAGTCTCTCCGACCTTCACAAAAAAAGTTATTCAAGAATATCTCTTTCTCCTATGTGCTTTCATCCCTAACCCTAACCCTAACCCTTCCGAAAGTCGGAGAAGCTCAAGGATGGTACCGATCGATGCGCGCTACCCCATTTAGTGGGGGTAGAGCCTACTTGCAAGTCTCTCCGAACTTCACAAAAAAAGTTATTCAAGAATATCTCTTTCTCCTATGTGCTTTCATCCCTAACCCTAACCCTAACCCTTCCGAAAGTCGGAGAAGCTCAAGGATGGTACCGATCGATGCGCGCTACCCCATTTAGTGGGGGTAGAGCCTACTTGCAAGTCTCTCCGACCTTCACAAAAAAAGTTATTCAAGAATATCTCTTTCTCCTATGTGCTTTCATCCCTAACCCTAACCCTAACCCTTCCGAAAGTCGGAGAAGCTCAAGGATGGTACTGATCGATGCGCGCAACCCCATTTAGTGGGGGTAGAGCCTACTTGCAAGTCTCTCCGACCTTCAAAAAAAAAGTTATTCAAGAATATCTCCTCAGATTTGGGGGAATTTCGTCGGTCGACCTCTTCCGAAGGTCGTACAAGCTCGGGGATGGTACCAATCGATCCGCAGGACCCAAATTAGTCCAGATGCAACCACTTTCCAAGTCTCTCCGACCTTCACAAAAAAAGTTATTCAAGAATATCTCTTTCTCCTATGTGCTTTCATCCCTAACCCTAACCCTAACCCTTCCGAAAGTCGGAGAAGCTCAAGGATGGTACCGATCGATGCGCGCTACCCCATTTAGTGGGGGTAGAGCCTACTTGCAAGTCTCTCCGACCTTCACAAAAAAAGTTATTCAAGAATATCTCTTTCTCCTATGTGCTTTCATCCCTAACCCTAACCCTAACCCTTACGAAAGTCGGAGAAGCTCAAGGATGGTACCGATCGATGCGCGCAACCCCATTTAGTGGGGGTAGAGCCTACTTGCAAGTCTCTCCGACCTTCACAAAAAAAGTTATTCAAGAATATCTCCTCAGATTTGGGGGAATTTCGTCGGTCGACCTCTTCCGAAGGTCGTACAAGCTCGGGGATGGTACCAATCGATCCGCAGGACCCAAATTAGTCCAGATGCAACCACTTTCCAAGTCTCTCCGACCTTCACAAAAAAAGTTATTCAAGAATATCTCTTTCTCCTATGTGCTTTCATCCCTAACCCTAACCCTAACCCTTCCGAAAGTCGGAGAAGCTCAAGGATGGTACCGATCGATGCGCGCTACCCCATTTAGTGGGGGTAGAGCCTACTTGCAAGTCTCTCCGACCTTCACAAAAAAAGTTATTCAAGAATATCTCTTTCTCCTATGTGCTTTCATCCCTAACCCTAACCCTTCCGAAAGTCGGAGAAGCTCAAGGATGGTACCGATCGATGCGCGCTACCCCATTTAGTTGGGGTAGAGCCTACTTGCAAGTCTCTCCGACCTTCACAAAAAAAGTTATTCAAGAATATCTCTTTCTCCTATGTGCTTTCATCCCTAACCCTAACCCTAACCCTTACGAAAGTCGGAGAAGCTCAAGGATGGTACCGATCGATGCGCGCAACCCCATTTAGTGGGGGTAGAGCCTACTTGCAAGTCTCTCCGACCTTCACAAAAAAAGTTATTCAAGAATATCTCCTCAGATTTGGGGGAATTTCGTCGGTCGACCTCTTCCGAAGGTCGTACAAGCTCGGGGATGGTACCAATCGATCCGCAGGACCCAAATTAGTCCAGATGCAACCACTTTCCAAGTCTCTCCGACCTTCACAAAAAAAGTTATTCAAGAATATCTCTTTCTCCTATGTGCTTTCATCCCTAACCCTAACCCTAACCCTTCCGAAAGTCGGAGAAGCTCAAGGATGGTACCGATCGATGCGCGCTACCCCATTTAGTGGGGGTAGAGCCTACTTGCAAGTCTCTCCGACCTTCACAAAAAACGTTATTCAAGAATATCTCTTTCTCCTATGTGCTTTCATCCCTAACCCTAACCCTAACCCTTCCGAAAGTCGGAGAAGCTCAAGGATGGTACCGATCGATGCGCGCTACCCCATTTAGTGGGGGTAGAGCCTACTTGCAAGTCTCTCCGACCTTCACAAAAAAAGTTATTCAAGAATATCTCCTCAGATTTGGGGGAATTTCGTCGGTCGACCTCTTCCGAAGGTCGTACAAGCTCGGGGATGGTACCAATCGATCCGCAGGACCCAAATTAGTCCAGATGCAACCACTTTCCAAGTCTCTCCGACCTTCACAAAAAAAGTTATTCAAGAATATCTCTTTCTCCTATGTGCTTTCATCCCTAACCCTAACCCTAACCCTTCCGAAAGTCGGAGAAGCTCAACGATGGTACCGATCGATGAGCGCTACCCCATTTAGTGGGGGTAGAGCCTACTTGCAAGTCTCTCCGACCTTCACAAAAAAAGTTATTCAAGAATATCTCTTTCTCCTATGTGCTTTCATCCCTAACCCTAACCCTAACCCTTACGAAAGTCGGAGAAGCTCAAGGATGGTACCGATCGATGCGTGCAACCCCATTTAGTGGGGGTAGAGCCTACTTGCAAGTCTCTCCGACCTTCACAAAAAAAGTTATTCAAGAATATCTCCTCAGATTTGGGGGAATTTCGTCGGTCGACCTCTTCCGAAGGTCGTACAAGCTCGGGGATGGTACCAATCGATCCGCAGGACCCAAATTAGTCCAGATGCAACCACTTTCCAAGTCTCTCCGACCTTCACAAAAAAAGTTATTCAAGAATATCTCTTTCTCCTATGTGCTTTCATCCCTAACCCTAACCCTAACCCTTCCGAAAGTCGGAGAAGCTCAAGGATGGTACCGATCGATGCGCGCTACCCCATTTAGTGGGGGTAGAGCCTACTTGCAAGTCTCTCCGACCTTCACAAAAAAAGTTATTCAAGAATATCTCTTTCTCCTATGTGCTTTCATCCCTAACCCTAACCCTTCCGAAAGTCGGAGAAGCTCAAGGATGGTACCGATCGATGCGCGCTACCCCATTTAGTGGGGGTAGAGCCTACTTGCAAGTCTCTCCGACCTTCACAAAAAAAGTTATTCAAGAATATCTCTTTCTCCTATGTGCTTTCATCCCTAACCCTAACCCTAACCCTTACGAAAGTCGGAGAAGCTCAAGGATGGTACCGATCGATGCGCGCAACCCTATTTAGTGGGGGTAGAGCCTACTTGCAAGTCTCTCCGACCTTCACAAAAAAAGTTATTCAAGAATATCTCCTCAGATTTGGGGGAATTTCGTCGGTCGACCTCTTCCGAAGGTCGTACAAGCTCGGGGATGGTACCAATCGATCCGCAGGACCCAAATTAGTCCAGATGCAACCACTTTCCAAGTCTCTCCGACCTTCACAAAAAAAGTTATTCAAGAATATCTCTTTCTCCTATGTGCTTTCATCCCTAACCCTAACCCTAACCCTTCCGAAAGTCGGAGAAGCTCAAGGATGGTACCGATCGATGCGCGCTACCCCATTTAGTGGGGGTAGAGCCTACTTGCAAGTCTCTCCGACCTTCACAAAAAAAGTTATTCAAGAATATCTCTTTCTCCTATGTGCTTTCATCCCTAACCCTAACCCTAACCCTTCCGAAAGTCGGAGAAGCTCAAGGATGGTACCGATCGATGCGCGCAACCCCATTTAGTGGGGGTAGAGCCTACTTGCAAGTCTCTCCGACCTTCACAAAAAAAGTTATTCAAGAATATCTCCTCAGATTTGGGGGAATTTCGTCGGTCGACCTCTTCCGAAGGTCGTACAAGCTCGGGGATGGTACCAATCGATCCGCAGGACCCAAATTAGTCCAGATGCAACCACTTTCCAAGTCTCTCCGACCTTCACAAAAAAAGTTATTCAAGAATATCTCTTTCTCCTATGTGCTTTCATCCCTAACCCTAACCCTAACCCTTCCGAAAGTCGGAGAAGCTCAAGGATGGTACCGATCGATGCGCGTTACCCCATTTAGTGGGGGTAGAGCCTACTTGCAAGTCTCTCCGACCTTCACAAAAAAAGTTATTCAAGAATATCTCTTTCTCCTATGTGCTTTCATCCCTAACCCTAACCCTAACCCTTCCGAAAGTCGGAGAAGCTCAAGGATGGTACCGATCGATGCGCGCTACCCCATTTAGTGGGGGTAGAGCCTACTTGCAAGTCTCTCCGACCTTCACAAAAAAAGTTATTCAAGAATATCTCTTTCTCCTATGTGCTTTCATCCCTAATCCTAACCCTAACCCTTCCGAAAGTCGGAGAAGCTCAAGGATGGTACCGATCGATGCGCGCTACCCCATTTAGTGGGGGTAGAGCCTACTTGCAAGTCTCTCCGACCTTCACAAAAAAAGTTATTCAAGAATATCTCTTTCTCCTATGTGCTTTCATCCCTAACCCTAACCCTTCCGAAAGTCGGAGAAGCTCAAGGATGGTACTGATCGATGCGCGCAACCCCATTTAGTGGGGGTAGAGCCTACTTGCAAGTCTCTCCGACCTTCACAAAAAAAGTTATTCAAGAATATCTCCTCAGATTTGGGGGAATTTCGTCGGTCGACCTCTTCCGAAGGTCGTACAAGCTCGGGGATGGTACCAATCGATCCGCAGGACCCAAATTAGTCCAGATGCAACCACTTTCCAAGTCTCTCCGACCTTCACAAAAAAAGTTATTCAAGAATATCTCTTTCTCCTATGTGCTTTCATCCCTAACCCTAACCCTAACCCTTCCGAAAGTCGGAGAAGCTCAAAGATGGTACCGATCGATGCGCGCTACCCCATTTAGTGGGGGTAGAGCCTACTTGCAAGTCTCTCCGACCTTCACAAAAAAAGTTATTCAAGAATATCTCTTTCTCCTATGTGCTTTCATCCCTAACCCTAACCCTAACCCTTCCGAAAGTCGGAGAAGCTCAAGGATGGTACCGATCGATGCGCGCAACCCCATTTAGTGGGGGTAGAGCCTACTTGCAAGTCTCTCCGACCTTCACAAAAAAAGTTATTCAAGAATATCTCCTCAGATTTGGGGGAATTTCGTCGGTCGACCTCTTCCGAAGGTCGTACAAGCTCGGGGATGGTACCAATCGATCCGCAGGACCCAAATTAGTCCAGATGCAACCACTTTCCAAGTCTCTCCGACCTTCACAAAAAAAGTTATTCAAGAATATCTCTTTCTCCTATGTGCTTTCATCCCTAACCCTAACCCTAACCCTTCCGAAAGTCGGAGAAGCTCAAGGATGGTACCGATCGATGCGCGCTACCCCATTTAGTGGGGGTAGAGCCTACTTGCAAGTCTCTCCGACCTTCACAAAAAAAAGTTATTCAAGAATATCTCCTCAGATTTGGGGGAATTTCGTCGGTCGACCTCTTCCGAAGGTCGTACAAGCTCGGGGATGGTACCAATCGATCCGCAGGACCCAAATTAGTCCAGATGCAACCACTTTTCAAGTCTCTCCGACCTTCACAAAAAAAGTTATTCAAGAATATCTCTTTCTCCTATGTGCTTTCATCCCTAACCCTAACCCTAACCCTTCCGAAAGTCGGAGAAGCTCAAGGATGGTACCGATCGATGCGCGCTACCCCATTTAGTGGGGGTAGAGCCTACTTGCAAGTCTCTCCGACCTTCACAAAAAAAGTTATTCAAGAATATCTCTTTCTCCTATGTGCTTTCATCCCTAACCCTAACCCTAACCCTTCCGAAAGTCGGAGAAGCTCAAGGATGGTACCGATCGATGCGCGCTACCCCATTTAGTGGGGGTAGAGCCTACTTGCAAGTCTCTCCGACCTTCACAAAAAAAGTTATTCAAGAATATCTCTTTCTCCTATGTGCTTTCATCCCTAACCCTAACCCTAACCCTTCCGAAAGTCGGAGAAGCTCAAGGATGGTACCGATCGATGCGCGCTACCCCATTTAGTGGGGGTAGAGCCTACTTGCAAGTCTCTCCGACCTTCACAAAAAAAGTTATTCAAGAATATCTCTTTCTCCTATGTGCTTTCATCCCTAACCCTAACCCTAACCCTTCCGAAAGTCGGAGAAGCTCAAGGATGGTACTGATCGATGCGCGCAACCCCATTTAGTGGGGGTAGAGCCTACTTGCAAGTCTCTCCGACCTTCACAAAAAAAGTTATTCAAGAATATCTCCTCAGATTTGGGGGAATTTCGTCGGTCGACCTCTTCCGAAGGTCGTACAAGCTCGGGGATGGTACCAATCGATCTGCAGGACCCAAATTAGTCCAGATGCAACCACTTTCCAAGTCTCTCCGACCTTCACAAAAAAAGTTATTCAAGAATATCTCTTTCTCCTATGTGCTTTCATCCCTAACCCTAACCCTAACCCTTCCGAAAGTCGGAGAAGCTCAAGGATGGTACCGATCGATGCGCGCTACCCCATTTAGTGGGGGTAGAGCCTACTTGCAAGTCTCTCCGACCTTCACAAAAAAAGTTATTCAAGAATATCTCTTTCTCCTATGTGCTTTCATCCCTAACCCTAACCCTAACCCTTACGAAAGTCGGAGAAGCTCAAGGATGGTACCGATCGATGCGCGCAACCCCATTTAGTGGGGGTAGAGCCTACTTGCAAGTCTCTCCGACCTTCACAAAAAAAGTTATTCAAGAATATCTCCTCAGATTTGGGGGAATTTCGTCGGTCGACCTCTTCCGAAGGTCGTACAAGCTCGGGGATGGTACCAATCGATCTGCAGGACCCAAATTAGTCCAGATGCAACCACTTTCCAAGTCTCTCCGACCTTCACAAAAAAAGTTATTCAAGAATATCTCTTTCTCCTATGTGCTTTCATCCCTAACCCTAACCCTAACCCTTCCGAAAGTCGGAGAAGCTCAAGGATGGTACCGATCGATGCGCGCTACCCCATTTAGTGGGGGTAGAGCCTACTTGCAAGTCTCTCCGACCTTCACAAAAAAAGTTATTCAAGAATATCTCTTTCTCCTATGTGCTTTCATCCCTAACCCTAACCCTTCCGAAAGTCGGAGAAGCTCAAGGATGGTACCGATCGATGCGCGCTACCCCATTTAGTGGGGGTAGAGCCTACTTGCAAGTCTCTCCAACCTTCACAAAAAAAGTTATTCAAGAATATCTCTTTCTCCTATGTGCTTTCATCCCTAACCCTAACCCTAACCCTTACGAAAGTCGGAGAAGCTCAAGGATGGTACCGATCGATGCGCGCAACCCCATTTAGTGGGGGTAGAGCCTACTTGCAAGTCTCTCCGACCTTCACAAAAAAAGTTATTCAAGAATATCTCCTCAGATTTGGGGGAATTTCGTCGGTCGACCTCTTCCGAAGGTCGTACAAGCTCGGGGATGGTACCAATCGATCTGCAGGACCCAAATTAGTCCAGATGCAACCACTTTCCAAGTCTCTCCGACCTTCACAAAAAAAGTTATTCAAGAATATCTCTTTCTCCTATGTGCTTTCATCCCTAACCCTAACCCTAACCCTTCCGAAAGTCGGAGAAGCTCAAGGATGGTACCGATCGATGTGCGCTACCCCATTTAGTGGGGGTAGAGCCTACTTGCAAGTCTCTCCGACCTTCACAAAAAAAGTTATTCAAGAATATCTCTTTCTCCTATGTGCTTTCATCCCTAACCCTAACCCTAACCCTTCCGAAAGTCGGAGAAGCTCAAGGATGGTACCGATCGATGCGCGCAACCCCATTTAGTGGGGGTAGAGCCTACTTGCAAGTCTCTCCGACCTTCACAAAAAAAGTTATTCAAGAATATCTCCTCAGATTTGGGGGAATTTCGTCGGTCGACCTCTTCCGAAGGTCGTACAAGCTCGGGGATGGTACCAATCGATCCGCAGGACCCAAATTAGTCCAGATGCAACCACTTTCCAAGTCTCTCCGACCTTCACAAAAAAAGTTATTCAAGAATATCTCTTTCTCCTATGTGCTTTCATCCCTAACCCTAACCCTAACCCTTCCGAAAGTCGGAGAAGCTCAAGGATGGTACCGATCGATGCGCGCTACCCCATTTAGTGGGGGTAGAGCCTACTTGCAAGTCTCTCCGACCTTCACAAAAAAAGTTATTCAAGAATATCTCTTTCTCCTATGTGCTTTCATCCCTAACCCTAACCCTAACCCTTCCGAAAGTCGGAGAAGCTCAAGGATGGTACTGATCGATGCGCGCAACCCCATTTAGTGGGGGTAGAGCCTACTTGCAAGTCTCTCCGACCTTCACAAAAAAAGTTATTCAAGAATATCTCCTCAGATTTGGGGGAATTTCGTCGGTCGACCTCTTCCAAAGGTCGTACAAGCTCGGGGATGGTACCAATCGATCCGCAGGACCCAAATTAGTCCAGATGCAACCACTTTCCAAGTCTCTCCGACCTTCACAAAAAAAGTTATTCAAGAATATCTCTTTCTCCTATGTGCTTTCATCCCTAACCCTAACCCTAACCCTTCCGAAAGTCGGAGAAGCTCAAGGATGGTACCGATCGATGCGCGCTACCCCATTTAGTGGGGGTAGAGCCTACTTGCAAGTCTCTCCGACCTTCACAAAAAAAGTTATTCAAGAATATCTCTTTCTCCTATGTGCTTTCATCCCTAACCCTAACCCTAACCCTTACGAAAGTCGGAGAAGCTCAAGGATGGTACCGATCGATGCGCGCAACCCCATTTAGTGGGGGTAGAGCCTACTTGCAAGTCTCTCCGACCTTCACAAAAAAAGTTATTCAAGAATATCTCCTCAGATTTGGGGGAATTTCGTCGGTCGACCTCTTCCGAAGGTCGTACAAGCTCGGGGATGGTACCAATCGATCCGCAGGACCCAAATTAGTCCAGATGCAACCACTTTCCAAGTCTCTCCGACCTTCACAAAAAAAGTTATTCAAGAATATCTCTTTCTCCTATGTGCTTTCATCCCTAACCCTAACCCTAACCCTTCCGAAAGTCGGAGAAGCTCAAGGATGGTACCGATCGATGCGCGCTACCCCATTTAGTGGGGGTAGAGCCTACTTGCAAGTCTCTCCGACCTTCACAAAAAAAGTTATTCAAGAATATCTCTTTCTCCTATGTGCTTTCATCCCTAACCCTAACCCTTCCGAAAGTCGGAGAAGCTCAAGGATGGTACCGATCGATGCGCGCTACCCCATTTAGTGGGGGTAGAGCCTACTTGCAAGTCTCTCCAACCTTCACAAAAAAAGTTATTCAAGAATATCTCTTTCTCCTATGTGCTTTCATCCCTAACCCTAACCCTAACCCTTACGAAAGTCGGAGAAGCTCAAGGATGGTACCGATCGATGCGCGCAACCCCATTTAGTGGGGGTAGAGCCTACTTGCAAGTCTCTCCGACCTTCACAAAAAAAGTTATTCAAGAATATCTCCTCAGATTTGGGGGAATTTCGTCGGTCGACCTCTTCCGAAGGTCGTACAAGCTCGGGGATGGTACCAATCGATCTGCAGGACCCAAATTAGTCCAGATGCAACCACTTTCCAAGTCTCTCCGACCTTCACAAAAAAAGTTATTCAAGAATATCTCTTTCTCCTATGTGCTTTCATCCCTAACCCTAACCCTAACCCTTCCGAAAGTCGGAGAAGCTCAAGGATGGTACCGATCGATGTGCGCTACCCCATTTAGTGGGGGTAGAGCCTACTTGCAAGTCTCTCCGACCTTCACAAAAAAAGTTATTCAAGAATATCTCTTTCTCCTATGTGCTTTCATCCCTAACCCTAACCCTAACCCTTCCGAAAGTCGGAGAAGCTCAAGGATGGTACCGATCGATGCGCGCAACCCCATTTAGTGGGGGTAGAGCCTACTTGCAAGTCTCTCCGACCTTCACAAAAAAAGTTATTCAAGAATATCTCCTCAGATTTGGGGGAATTTCGTCGGTCGACCTCTTCCGAAGGTCGTACAAGCTCGGGGATGGTACCAATCGATCCGCAGGACCCAAATTAGTCCAGATGCAACCACTTTCCAAGTCTCTCCGACCTTCACAAAAAAAGTTATTCAAGAATATCTCTTTCTCCTATGTGCTTTCATCCCTAACCCTAACCCTAACCCTTCCGAAAGTCGGAGAAGCTCAAGGATGGTACCGATCGATGCGCGCTACCCCATTTAGTGGGGGTAGAGCCTACTTGCAAGTCTCTCCGACCTTCACAAAAAAAGTTATTCAAGAATATCTCTTTCTCCTATGTGCTTTCATCCCTAACCCTAACCCTAACCCTTCCGAAAGTCGGAGAAGCTCAAGGATGGTACCGATCGATGCGCGCAACCCCATTTAGTGGGGGTAGAGCCTACTTGCAAGTCTCTCCGACCTTCACAAAAAAAGTTATTCAAGAATATCTCCTCAGATTTGGGGGAATTTCGTCGGTCGACCTCTTCCGAAGGTCGTACAAGCTCGGGGATGGTACCAATCGATCCGCAGGACCCAAATTAGTCCAGATGCAACCACTTTCCAAGTCTCTCCGACCTTCACAAAAAAAGTTATTCAAGAATATCTCTTTCTCCTATGTGCTTTCATCCCTAACCCTAACCCTAACCCTTCCGAAAGTCGGAGAAGCTCAAGGATGGTACCGATCGATGCGCGCTACCCCATTTAGTGGGGGTAGAGCCTACTTGCAAGTCTCTCCGACCTTCACAAAAAAAGTTATTCAAGAATATCTCCTCAGATTTGGGGGAATTTCGTCGGTCGACCTCTTCCGAAGGTCGTACAAGCTCGGGGATGGTACCAATCGATCCGCAGGACCCAAATTAGTCCAGATGCAACCACTTTCCAAGTCTCTCCGACCTTCACAAAAAAAGTTATTCAAGAATATCTCTTTCTCCTATGTGCTTTCATCCCTAACCCTAACCCTAACCCTTCCGAAAGTCGGAGAAGCTCAAGGATGGTACCGATCGATGCGCGCTACCCCATTTAGTGGGGGTAGAGCCTACTTGCAAGTCTCTCCGACCTTCACAAAAAAAGTTATTCAAGAATATCTCTTTCTCCTATGTGCTTTCATCCCTAACCCTAACCCTAACCCTTCCGAAAGTCGGAGAAGCTCAAGGATGGTACCGATCGATGTGCGCTACCCCATTTAGTGGGGGTAGAGCCTACTTGCAAGTCTCTCCGACCTTCACAAAAAAAGTTATTCAAGAATATCTCCTCAGATTTGGGGGAATTTCGTCGGTCGACCTCTTCCGAAGGTCGTACAAGCTCGGGGATGGTACCAATCGATCCGCAGGACCCAAATTAGTCCAGATGCAACCACTTTTCAAGTCTCTCCGACCTTCACAAAAAAAGTTATTCAAGAATATCTCTTTCTCCTATGTGCTTTCATCCCTAACCCTAACCCTAACCCTTCCGAAAGTCGGAGAAGCTCAAGGATGGTACCGATCGATGCGCGCTACCCCATTTAGTGGGGGTAGAGCCTACTTGCAAGTCTCTCCGACCTTCACAAAAAAAGTTATTCAAGAATATCTCCTCAGATTTGGGGGAATTTCGTCGGTCGACCTCTTCCGAAGGTCGTACAAGCTCGGGGATGGTACCAATCGATCCGCAGGACCCAAATTAGTCCAGATGCAACCACTTTCCAAGTCTCTCCGACCTTCACAAAAAAAGTTATTCAAGAATATCTCCTCAGATTTGGGGGAATTTCGTCGGTCGACCTCTTCCGAAGGTCGTACAAGCTCGGGGATGGTACCAATCGATCCGCAGGACCCAAATTAGTCCAGATGCAACCACTTTCCAAGTCTCTCCGACCTTCACAAAAAAAGTTATTCAAGAATATCTCTTTCTCCTATGTGCTTTCATCCCTAACCCTAACCCTAACCCTTCCAAAAGTCGGAGAAGCTCAAGGATGGTACCGATCGATGCGCGCTACCCCATTTAGTGGGGGTAGAGCCTACTTGCAAGTCTCTCCGACCTTCACAAAAAAAGTTATTCAAGAATATCTCTTTCTCCTATGTGCTTTCATCCCTAACCCTAACCCTAACCCTTCCGAAAGTCTGAGAAGCTCAAGGATGGTACCGATCGATGTGCGCTACCCCATTTAGTGGGGGTAGAGCCTACTTGCAAGTATCTCCGACCTTCACAAAAAAAGTTATTCAAGAATATCTCCTCAGATTTGGGGGAATTTCGTCGGTCGACCTCTTCCGAAGGTCGTACAAGCTCGGGGATGGTACCAATCGATCTGCAGGACCCAAATTAGTCCAGATGCAACCACTTTCCAAGTCTCTCCGACCTTCACAAAAAAAGTTATTCAAGAATATCTCTTTCTCCTATGTGCTTTCATCCCTAACCCTAACCCTTCCGAAAGTCGGAGAAGCTCAAGGATGGTACCGATCGATGCGCGCTACCCCATTTAGTGGGGGTAGAGCCTACTTGCAAGTCTCTCCGACCTTCACAAAAAAAGTTATTCAAGAATATCTCTTTCTCCTATGTGCTTTCATCCCTAACCCTAACCCTAACCCTTCCGAAAGTCGGAGAAGCTCAAGGATGGTACCGATCGATGCGCGCAACCCCATTTAGTGGGGGTAGAGCCTACTTGCAAGTCTCTCCGACCTTCACAAAAAAAGTTATTCAAGAATATCTCCTCAGATTTGGGGGAATTTCGTCGGTCGACCTCTTCCGAAGGTCGTACAAGCTCGGGGATGGTACCAATCGATCCGCAGGACCCAAATTAGTCCAGATGCAACCACTTTCCAAGTCTCTCCGACCTTCACAAAAAAAGTTATTCAAGAATATCTCTTTCTCCTATGTGCTTTCATCCCTAACCCTAACCCTAACCCTTCCGAAAGTCGGAGAAGCTCAAGGATGGTACCGATCAATGCGCGCTACCCCATTTAGTGGGGGTAGAGCCTACTTGCAAGTCTCTCCGACCTTCACAAAAAAAGTTATTCAAGAATATCTCCTCAGATTTGGGGGAATTTCGTCGGTCGACCTCTTCCGAAGGTCGTACAAGCTCGGGAATGGTACCAATCGATCCGCAGGACCCAAATTAGTCCAGATGCAACCACTTTCCAAGTCTCTCCGACCTTCACAAAAAAAGTTATTCAAGAATATCTCTTTCTCCTATGTGCTTTCATCCCTAACCCTAACCCTAACCCTTCCGAAAGTCGGAGAAGCTCAAGGATGGTACCGATCGATGCGCGCTACCCCATTTAGTGGGGGTAGAGCCTACTTGCAAGTCTCTCCGACCTTCACAAAAAAAGTTATTCAAGAATATCTCTTTCTCCTATGTGCTTTCATCCCTAACCCTAACCCTAACCCTTCCGAAAGTCGGAGAAGCTCAAGGATGGTACCGATCGATGCGCGCTACCCCATTTAGTGGGGGTAGAGCCTACTTGCAAGTCTCTCCGACCTTCACAAAAAAAGTTATTCAAGAATATCTCTTTCTCCTATGTGCTTTCATCCCTAACCCTAACCCTAACCCTTCCGAAAGTCGGAGAAGCTCAAGGATGGTACTGATCGATGCGCGCAACCCCATTTAGTGGGGGTAGAGCCTACTTGCAAGTCTCTCCGACCTTCACAAAAAAAGTTATTCAAGAATATCTCCTCAGATTTGGGGGAATTTCGTCGGTCGACCTCTTCCGAAGGTCGTACAAGCTCGGGGATGGTACCAATCGATCCGCAGGACCCAAATTAGTCCAGATGCAACCACTTTCCAAGTCTCTCCGACCTTCACAAAAAAAGTTATTCAAGAATATCTCTTTCTCCTATGTGCTTTCATCCCTAACCCTAACCCTAACCCTTCCGAAAGTCGGAGAAGCTCAAGGATGGTACCGATCGATGCGCGCTACCCCATTTAGTGGGGGTAGAGCCTACTTGCAAGTCTCTCCGACCTTCACAAAAAAAGTTATTCAAGAATATCTCTTTCTCCTATGTGCTTTCATCCCTAACCCTAACCCTAACCCTTCCGAAAGTCGGAGAAGCTCAAGGATGGTACCGATCGATGCGCGCTACCCCATTTAGTGGGGGTAGAGCCTACTTGCAAGTCTCTCCGACCTTCACAAAAAAAGTTATTCAAGAATATCTCTTTCTCCTATGTGCTTTCATCCCTAACCCTAACCCTAACCCTTCCGAAAGTCGGAGAAGCTCAAGGATGGTACCGATCGATGCGCGCTACCCCATTTAGTGGGGGTAGAGCCTACTTGCAAGTCTCTCCGACCTTCACAAAAAAAGTTATTCAAGAATATCTCTTTCTCCTATGTGCTTTCATCCCTAACCCTAACCCTAACCCTTCCGAAAGTCGGAGAAGCTCAAGGATGGTACTGATCGATGCGCGCAACCCCATTTAGTGGGGGTAGAGCCTACTTGCAAGTCTCTCCGACCTTCACAAAAAAAGTTATTCAAGAATATCTCCTCAGATTTGGGGGAATTTCGTCGGTCGACCTCTTCCGAAGGTCGTACAAGCTCGGGGATGGTACCAATCGATCCGCAGGACCCAAATTAGTCCAGATGCAACCACTTTCCAAGTCTCTCCAACCTTCACAAAAAAAGTTATTCAAGAATATCTCTTTCTCCTATGTGCTTTCATCCCTAACCCTAACCCTTCCGAAAGTCGGAGAAGCTCAAGGATAGTACCGATCGATGCGCGCTACCCCATTTAGTGGGGGTAGAGCCTACTTGCAAGTCTCTCCGACCTTCACAAAAAAAGTTATTCAAGAATATCTCTTTCTCCTATGTGCTTTCATCCCTTACCCTAACCCTAACCCTTACGAAAGTCGGAGAAGCTCAAGGATGGTACCGATCGATGCGCGCAACCCCATTTAGTGGGGGTAGAGCCTACTTGCAAGTCTCTCCGACCTTCACAAAAAAAGTTATTCAAGAATATCTCCTCAGATTTGGGGGAATTTCGTCGGTCGACCTCTTCCGAAGGTCGTACAAGCTCGGGGATGGTACCAATCGATCCGCAGGACCCAAATTAGTCCAGATGCAACCACTTTCCAAGTCTCTCCGACCTTCACAAAAAAAGTTATTCAAGAATATCTCTTTCTCCTATGTGCTTTCATCCCTAACCCTAACCCTAACCCTTCCGAAAGTCGGAAAAGCTCAAGGATGGTACCGATCGATGCGCGCTACCCCATTTAGTGGGGGTAGAGCCTACTTGCAAGTCTCTCCGACCTTCACAAAAAAAGTTATTCAAGAATATCTCTTTCTCCTATGTGCTTTCATCCCTAACCCTAACCCTAACCCTTCCGAAAGTCGGAGAAGCTCAGGGATGGTACCGATCGATGCGCGCTACCCCATTTAGTGGGGGTAGAGCCTACTTGCAAGTCTCTCCGACCTTCACAAAAAAAGTTATTCAAGAATATCTCCTCAGATTTGGGGGAATTTCGTCGGTCGACCTCTTCCGAAGGTCGTACAAGCTCGGGGATGGTACCAATCGATCCGCAGGACCCAAATTAGTCCAGATGCAACCACTTTCCAAGTCTCTCCAACCTTCACAAAAAAAGTTATTCAAGAATATCTCTTTCTCCTATGTGCTTTCATCCCTAACCCTAACCCTAACCCTTCCGAAAGTCGGAGAAGCTCAAGGATGGTACCGATCGATGCGCGCTACCCCATTTAGTGGGGGTAGAGCCTACTTGCAAGTCTCTCCGACCTTCACAAAAAAAGTTATTCAAGAATATCTCTTTCTCCTATGTGCTTTCATCCCTAACCCTAACCCTAACCCTTCCGAAAGTCGGAGAAGCTCAAGGATGGTACCGATCGATGCGCGCTACCCCATTTAGTGGGGGTAGAGCCTACTTGCAAGTCTCTCCGACCTTCACAAAAAAAGTTATTCAAGAATATCTCTTTCTCCTATGTGCTTTCATCCCTAACCCTAACCCTAACCCTTCCGAAAGTCGGAGAAGCTCAAGGATGGTACTGATCGATGCGCGCAACCCCATTTAGTGGGGGTAGAGCCTACTTGCAAGTCTCTCCGACCTTCACAAAAAAAGTTATTCAAGAATATCTCCTCAGATTTGGGGGAATTTCGTCGGTCGACCTCTTCCGAAGGTCGTACAAGCTCGGGGATGGTACCAATCGATCCGCAGGACCCAAATTAGTCCAAATGCAACCACTTTCCAAGTCTCTCCAACCTTCACAAAAAAAGTTATTCAAGAATATCTCTTTCTCCTATGTGCTTTCATCCCTAACCCTAACCCTTCCGAAAGTCGGAGAAGCTCAAGGATAGTACCGATCGATGCGCGCTACCCCATTTAGTGGGGGTAGAGCCTACTTGCAAGTCTCTCCGACCTTCACAAAAAAAGTTATTCAAGAATATCTCTTTCTCCTATGTGCTTTCATCCCTAACCCTAACCCTAACCCTTCCGAAAGTCGGAGAAGCTCAAGGATGGTACTGATCGATGCGCGCAACCCCATTTAGTGGGGGTAGAGCCTACTTGCAAGTCTCTCCGACCTTCACAAAAAAAGTTATTCAAGAATATCTCCTCAGATTTGGGGGAATTTCGTCGGTCGACCTCTTCCGAAGGTCGTACAAGCTCGGGGATGGTACCAATCGATCCGCAGGACCCAAATTAGTCCAGATGCAACCACTTTCCAAGTCTCTCCGACCTTCACAAAAAAAGTTATTCAAGAATATCTCTTTCTCCTATGTGCTTTCATCCCTAACCCTAACCCTAACCCTTCCGAAAGTCGGAGAAGCTCAAGGATGGTACCGATCGATGCGCGCTACCCCATTTAGTGGGGGTAGAGCCTACTTGCAAGTCTCTCCGACCTTCACAAAAAAAGTTATTCAAGAATATCTCTTTCTCCTATGTGCTTTCATCCCTAACCCTAACCCTAACCCTTCCGAAAGTCGGAGAAGCTCAAGGATGGTACCGATCGATGCGCGCTACCCCATTTAGTGGGGGTAGAGCCTACTTGCAAGTCTCTCCGACCTTCACAAAAAAAGTTATTCAAGAATATCTCTTTCTCCTATGTGCTTTCATCCCTAACCCTAACCCTAACCCTTCCGAAAGTCGGAGAAGCTCAGGGATGGTACCGATCGATGCGCGCTACCCCATTTAGTGGGGGTAGAGCCTACTTGCAAGTCTCTCCGACCTTCACAAAAAAAGTTATTCAAGAATATCTCCTCAGATTTGGGGGAATTTCGTCGGTCGACCTCTTCCGAAGGTCGTACAAGCTCGGGGATGGTACCAATCGATCTGCAGGACCCAAATTAGTCCAGATGCAACCACTTTCCAAGTCTCTCCGACCTTCACAAAAAAAGTTATTCAAGAATATCTCTTTCTCCTATGTGCTTTCATCCCTAACCCTAACCCTAACCCTTCCGAAAGTCGGAGAAGCTCAAGGATGGTACCGATCGATGCGCGCTACCCCATTTAGTGGGGGTAGAGCCTACTTGCAAGTCTCTCCGACCTTCACAAAAAAAGTTATTCAAGAATATCTCTTTCTCCTATGTGCTTTCATCCCTAACCCTAACCCTAACCCTTCCGAAAGTCGGAGAAGCTCAAGGATGGTACCGATCGATGCGCGCAACCCCATTTAGTGGGGGTAGAGCCTACTTGCAAGTCTCTCCGACCTTCACAAAAAAAGTTATTCAAGAATATCTCCTCAGATTTGGGGGAATTTCGTCGGTCGACCTCTTCCGAAGGTCGTACAAGCTCGGGGATGGTACCAATCGATCCGCAGGACCCAAATTAGTCCAGATGCAACCACTTTCCAAGTCTCTCCGACCTTCACAAAAAAAGTTATTCAAGAATATCTCTTTCTCCTATGTGCTTTCATCCCTAACCCTAACCCTAACCCTTCCGAAAGTCGGAGAAGCTCAAGGATGGTACCGATCAATGCGCGCTACCCCATTTAGTGGGGGTAGAGCCTACTTGCAAGTCTCTCCGACCTTCACAAAAAAAGTTATTCAAGAATATCTCCTCAGATTTGGGGGAATTTCGTCGGTCGACCTCTTCCGAAGGTCGTACAAGCTCGGGAATGGTACCAATCGATCCGCAGGACCCAAATTAGTCCAGATGCAACCACTTTCCAAGTCTCTCCGACCTTCACAAAAAAAGTTATTCAAGAATATCTCTTTCTCCTATGTGCTTTCATCCCTAACCCTAACCCTAACCCTTCCGAAAGTCGGAGAAGCTCAAGGATGGTACCGATCGATGCGCGCTACCCCATTTAGTGGGGGTAGAGCCTACTTGCAAGTCTCTCCGACCTTCACAAAAAAAGTTATTCAAGAATATCTCTTTCTCCTATGTGCTTTCATCCCTAACCCTAACCCTAACCCTTCCGAAAGTCGGAGAAGCTCAAGGATGGTACCGATCGATGCGCGCTACCCCATTTAGTGGGGGTAGAGCCTACTTGCAAGTCTCTCCGACCTTCACAAAAAAAGTTATTCAAGAATATCTCTTTCTCCTATGTGCTTTCATCCCTAACCCTAACCCTAACCCTTCCGAAAGTCGGAGAAGCTCAAGGATGGTACTGATCGATGCGCGCAACCCCATTTAGTGGGGGTAGAGCCTACTTGCAAGTCTCTCCGACCTTCACAAAAAAAGTTATTCAAGAATATCTCCTCAGATTTGGGGGAATTTCGTCGGTCGACCTCTTCCGAAGGTCGTACAAGCTCGGGGATGGTACCAATCGATCCGCAGGACCCAAATTAGTCCAGATGCAACCACTTTCCAAGTCTCTCCGACCTTCACAAAAAAAGTTATTCAAGAATATCTCTTTCTCCTATGTGCTTTCATCCCTAACCCTAACCCTAACCCTTCCGAAAGTCGGAGAAGCTCAAGGATGGTACCGATCGATGCGCGCTACCCCATTTAGTGGGGGTAGAGCCTACTTGCAAGTCTCTCCGACCTTCACAAAAAAAGTTATTCAAGAATATCTCTTTCTCCTATGTGCTTTCATCCCTAACCCTAACCCTAACCCTTCCGAAAGTCGGAGAAGCTCAAGGATGGTACCGATCGATGCGCGCTACCCCATTTAGTGGGGGTAGAGCCTACTTGCAAGTCTCTCCGACCTTCACAAAAAAAGTTATTCAAGAATATCTCTTTCTCCTATGTGCTTTCATCCCTAACCCTAACCCTAACCCTTCCGAAAGTCGGAGAAGCTCAAGGATGGTACCGATCGATGCGCGCTACCCCATTTAGTGGGGGTAGAGCCTACTTGCAAGTCTCTCCGACCTTCACAAAAAAAGTTATTCAAGAATATCTCTTTCTCCTATGTGCTTTCATCCCTAACCCTAACCCTAACCCTTCCGAAAGTCGGAGAAGCTCAAGGATGGTACTGATCGATGCGCGCAACCCCATTTAGTGGGGGTAGAGCCTACTTGCAAGTCTCTCCGACCTTCACAAAAAAAGTTATTCAAGAATATCTCCTCAGATTTGGGGGAATTTCGTCGGTCGACCTCTTCCGAAGGTCGTACAAGCTCGGGGATGGTACCAATCGATCCGCAGGACCCAAATTAGTCCAGATGCAACCACTTTCCAAGTCTCTCCAACCTTCACAAAAAAAGTTATTCAAGAATATCTCTTTCTCCTATGTGCTTTCATCCCTAACCCTAACCCTTCCGAAAGTCGGAGAAGCTCAAGGATAGTACCGATCGATGCGCGCTACCCCATTTAGTGGGGGTAGAGCCTACTTGCAAGTCTCTCCGACCTTCACAAA
Organism: Limanda limanda; assembly: GCF_963576545.1. Lineage (NCBI taxonomy): Eukaryota > Metazoa > Chordata > Actinopteri > Pleuronectiformes > Pleuronectidae > Limanda > Limanda limanda. Next base: position 135,898 of record NW_026870444.1, read on the forward strand.
AAAAGTTATTCAAGAATATCTCTTTCTCCTATGTGCTTTCATCCCTTACCCTAACCCTAACCCTTACGAAAGTCGGAGAAGCTCAAGGATGGTACCGATCGATGCGCGCAACCCCATTTAGTGGGGGTAGAGCCTACTTGCAAGTCTCTCCGACCTTCACAAAAAAAGTTATTCAAGAATATCTCCTCAGATTTGGGGGAATTTCGTCGGTCGACCTCTTCCGAAGGTCGTACAAGCTCGGGGATGGTACCAATCGATCCGCAGGACCCAAATTAGTCCAGATGCAACCACTTTCCAAGTCTCTCCGACCTTCACAAAAAAAGTTATTCAAGAATATCTCTTTCTCCTATGTGCTTTCATCCCTAACCCTAACCCTAACCCTTCCGAAAGTCGGAAAAGCTCAAGGATGGTACCGATCGATGCGCGCTACCCCATTTAGTGGGGGTAGAGCCTACTTGCAAGTCTCTCCGACCTTCACAAAAAAAGTTATTCAAGAATATCTCTTTCTCCTATGTGCTTTCATCCCTAACCCTAACCCTAACCCTTCCGAAAGTCGGAGAAGCTCAGGGATGGTACCGATCGATGCGCGCTACCCCATTTAGTGGGGGTAGAGCCTACTTGCAAGTCTCTCCGACCTTCACAAAAAAAGTTATTCAAGAATATCTCCTCAGATTTGGGGGAATTTCGTCGGTCGACCTCTTCCGAAGGTCGTACAAGCTCGGGGATGGTACCAATCGATCCGCAGGACCCAAATTAGTCCAGATGCAACCACTTTCCAAGTCTCTCCAACCTTCACAAAAAAAGTTATTCAAGAATATCTCTTTCTCCTATGTGCTTTCATCCCTAACCCTAACCCTAACCCTTCCGAAAGTCGGAGAAGCTCAAGGATGGTACCGATCGATGCGCGCTACCCCATTTAGTGGGGGTAGAGCCTACTTGCAAGTCTCTCCGACCTTCACAAAAAAAGTTATTCAAGAATATCTCTTTCTCCTATGTGCTTTCATCCCTAACCCTAACCCTAACCCTTCCGAAAGTCGGAGAAGCTCAAGGATGGTACCGATCGATGCGCGCTACCCCATTTAGTGGGGGTAGAGCCTACTTGCAAGTCTCTCCGACCTTCACAAAAAAAGTTATTCAAGAATATCTCTTTCTCCTATGTGCTTTCATCCCTAACCCTAACCCTAACCCTTCCGAAAGTCGGAGAAGCTCAAGGATGGTACTGATCGATGCGCGCAACCCCATTTAGTGGGGGTAGAGCCTACTTGCAAGTCTCTCCGACCTTCACAAAAAAAGTTATTCAAGAATATCTCCTCAGATTTGGGGGAATTTCGTCGGTCGACCTCTTCCGAAGGTCGTACAAGCTCGGGGATGGTACCAATCGATCCGCAGGACCCAAATTAGTCCAAATGCAACCACTTTCCAAGTCTCTCCAACCTTCACAAAAAAAGTTATTCAAGAATATCTCTTTCTCCTATGTGCTTTCATCCCTAACCCTAACCCTTCCGAAAGTCGGAGAAGCTCAAGGATAGTACCGATCGATGCGCGCTACCCCATTTAGTGGGGGTAGAGCCTACTTGCAAGTCTCTCCGACCTTCACAAAAAAAGTTATTCAAGAATATCTCTTTCTCCTATGTGCTTTCATCCCTAACCCTAACCCTAACCCTTCCGAAAGTCGGAGAAGCTCAAGGATGGTACTGATCGATGCGCGCAACCCCATTTAGTGGGGGTAGAGCCTACTTGCAAGTCTCTCCGACCTTCACAAAAAAAGTTATTCAAGAATATCTCCTCAGATTTGGGGGAATTTCGTCGGTCGACCTCTTCCGAAGGTCGTACAAGCTCGGGGATGGTACCAATCGATCCGCAGGACCCAAATTAGTCCAGATGCAACCACTTTCCAAGTCTCTCCGACCTTCACAAAAAAAGTTATTCAAGAATATCTCTTTCTCCTATGTGCTTTCATCCCTAACCCTAACCCTAACCCTTCCGAAAGTCGGAGAAGCTCAAGGATGGTACCGATCGATGCGCGCTACCCCATTTAGTGGGGGTAGAGCCTACTTGCAAGTCTCTCCGACCTTCACAAAAAAAGTTATTCAAGAATATCTCTTTCTCCTATGTGCTTTCATCCCTAACCCTAACCCTAACCCTTCCGAAAGTCGGAGAAGCTCAAGGATGGTACCGATCGATGCGCGCTACCCCATTTAGTGGGGGTAGAGCCTACTTGCAAGTCTCTCCGACCTTCACAAAAAAAGTTATTCAAGAATATCTCTTTCTCCTATGTGCTTTCATCCCTAACCCTAACCCTAACCCTTCCGAAAGTCGGAGAAGCTCAAGGATGGTACCGATCGATGCGCGCTACCCCATTTAGTGGGGGTAGAGCCTACTTGCAAGTCTCTCCGACCTTCACAAAAAAAGTTATTCAAGAATATCTCTTTCTCCTATGTGCTTTCATCCCTAACCCTAACCCTAACCCTTCCGAAAGTCGGAGAAGCTCAAGGATGGTACTGATCGATGCGCGCAACCCCATTTAGTGGGGGTAGAGCCTACTTGCAAGTCTCTCCGACCTTCACAAAAAAAGTTATTCAAGAATATCTCCTCAGATTTGGGGGAATTTCGTCGGTCGACCTCTTCCGAAGGTCGTACAAGCTCGGGGATGGTACCAATCGATCCGCAGGACCCAAATTAGTCCAGATGCAACCACTTTCCAAGTCTCTCCAACCTTCACAAAAAAAGTTATTCAAGAATATCTCTTTCTCCTATGTGCTTTCATCCCTAACCCTAACCCTTCCGAAAGTCGGAGAAGCTCAAGGATAGTACCGATCGATGCGCGCTACCCCATTTAGTGGGGGTAGAGCCTACTTGCAAGTCTCTCCGACCTTCACAAAAAAAGTTATTCAAGAATATCTCTTTCTCCTATGTGCTTTCATCCCTTACCCTAACCCTAACCCTTACGAAAGTCGGAGAAGCTCAAGGATGGTACCGATCGATGCGCGCAACCCCATTTAGTGGGGGTAGAGCCTACTTGCAAGTCTCTCCGACCTTCACAAAAAAAGTTATTCAAGAATATCTCCTCAGATTTGGGGGAATTTCGTCGGTCGACCTCTTCCGAAGGTCGTACAAGCTCGGGGATGGTACCAATCGATCCGCAGGACCCAAATTAGTCCAGATGCAACCACTTTCCAAGTCTCTCCGACCTTCACAAAAAAAGTTATTCAAGAATATCTCTTTCTCCTATGTGCTTTCATCCCTAACCCTAACCCTAACCCTTCCGAAAGTCGGAAAAGCTCAAGGATGGTACCGATCGATGCGCGCTACCCCATTTAGTGGGGGTAGAGCCTACTTGCAAGTCTCTCCGACCTTCACAAAAAAAGTTATTCAAGAATATCTCTTTCTCCTATGTGCTTTCATCCCTAACCCTAACCCTAACCCTTCCGAAAGTCGGAGAAGCTCAGGGATGGTACCGATCGATGCGCGCTACCCCATTTAGTGGGGGTAGAGCCTACTTGCAAGTCTCTCCGACCTTCACAAAAAAAGTTATTCAAGAATATCTCCTCAGATTTGGGGGAATTTCGTCGGTCGACCTCTTCCGAAGGTCGTACAAGCTCGGGGATGGTACCAATCGATCCGCAGGACCCAAATTAGTCCAGATGCAACCACTTTCCAAGTCTCTCCAACCTTCACAAAAAAAGTTATTCAAGAATATCTCTTTCTCCTATGTGCTTTCATCCCTAACCCTAACCCTAACCCTTCCGAAAGTCGGAGAAGCTCAAGGATGGTACCGATCGATGCGCGCTACCCCATTTAGTGGGGGTAGAGCCTACTTGCAAGTCTCTCCGACCTTCACAAAAAAAGTTATTCAAGAATATCTCTTTCTCCTATGTGCTTTCATCCCTAACCCTAACCCTAACCCTTCCGAAAGTCGGAGAAGCTCAAGGATGGTACCGATCGATGCGCGCTACCCCATTTAGTGGGGGTAGAGCCTACTTGCAAGTCTCTCCGACCTTCACAAAAAAAGTTATTCAAGAATATCTCTTTCTCCTATGTGCTTTCATCCCTAACCCTAACCCTAACCCTTCCGAAAGTCGGAGAAGCTCAAGGATGGTACTGATCGATGCGCGCAACCCCATTTAGTGGGGGTAGAGCCTACTTGCAAGTCTCTCCGACCTTCACAAAAAAAGTTATTCAAGAATATCTCCTCAGATTTGGGGGAATTTCGTCGGTCGACCTCTTCCAAAGGTCGTACAAGCTCGGGGATGGTACCAATCGATCCGCAGGACCCAAATTAGTCCAAATGCAACCACTTTCCAAGTCTCTCCAACCTTCACAAAAAAAGTTATTCAAGAATATCTCTTTCTCCTATGTGCTTTCATCCCTAACCCTAACCCTTCCGAAAGTCGGAGAAGCTCAAGGATAGTACCGATCGATGCGCGCTACCCCATTTAGTGGGGGTAGAGCCTACTTGCAAGTCTCTCCGACCTTCACAAAAAAAGTTATTCAAGAATATCTCTTTCTCCTATGTGCTTTCATCCCTTACCCTAACCCTAACCCTTACGAAAGTCGGAGAAGCTCAAGGATGGTACCGATCGATGCGCGCAACCCCATTTAGTGGGGGTAGAGCCTACTTGCAAGTCTCTCCGACCTTCACAAAAAAAGTTATTCAAGAATATCTCCTCAGATTTGGGGGAATTTCGTCGGTCGACCTCTTCCGAAGGTCGTACAAGCTCGGGGATGGTACCAATCGATCCGCAGGACCCAAATTAGTCCAGATGCAACCACTTTCCAAGTCTCTCCGACCTTCACAAAAAAAGTTATTCAAGAATATCTCTTTCTCCTATGTGCTTTCATCCCTAACCCTAACCCTAACCCTTCCGAAAGTCGGAAAAGCTCAAGGATGGTACCGATCGATGCGCGCTACCCCATTTAGTGGGGGTAGAGCCTACTTGCAAGTCTCTCCGACCTTCACAAAAAAAGTTATTCAAGAATATCTCTTTCTCCTATGTGCTTTCATCCCTAACCCTAACCCTAACCCTTCCGAAAGTCGGAGAAGCTCAGGGATGGTACCGATCGATGCGCGCTACCCCATTTAGTGGGGGTAGAGCCTACTTGCAAGTCTCTCCGACCTTCACAAAAAAAGTTATTCAAGAATATCTCCTCAGATTTGGGGGAATTTCGTCGGTCGACCTCTTCCGAAGGTCGTACAAGCTCGGGGATGGTACCAATCGATCCGCAGGACCCAAATTAGTCCAGATGCAACCACTTTCCAAGTCTCTCCAACCTTCACAAAAAAAGTTATTCAAGAATATCTCTTTCTCCTATGTGCTTTCATCCCTAACCCTAACCCTAACCCTTCCGAAAGTCGGAGAAGCTCAAGGATGGTACCGATCGATGCGCGCTACCCCATTTAGTGGGGGTAGAGCCTACTTGCAAGTCTCTCCGACCTTCACAAAAAAAGTTATTCAAGAATATCTCTTTCTCCTATGTGCTTTCATCCCTAACCCTAACCCTAACCCTTCCGAAAGTCGGAGAAGCTCAAGGATGGTACCGATCGATGCGCGCTACCCCATTTAGTGGGGGTAGAGCCTACTTGCAAGTCTCTCCGACCTTCACAAAAAAAGTTATTCAAGAATATCTCCTCAGATTTGGGGGAATTTCGTCGGTCGACCTCTTCCGAAGGTCGTACAAGCTCGGGGATGGTACCAATCGATCCGCAGGACCCAAATTAGTCCAGATGCAACCACTTTCCAAGTCTCTCCGACCTTCACAAAAAAAGTTATTCAAGAATATCTCTTTCTCCTATGTGCTTTCATCCCTAACCCTAACCCTAACCCTTCCGAAAGTCGGAGAAGCTCAAGGATGGTACCGATCGATGCGCGCTACCCCATTTAGTGGGGGTAGAGCCTACTTGCAAGTCTCTCCGACCTTCACAAAAAAAGTTATTCAAGAATATCTCTTTCTCCTATGTGCTTTCATCCCTAACCCTAACCCTAACCCTTCCGAAAGTCGGAGAAGCTCAAGGATGGTACCGATCGATGCGCGCAACCCCATTTAGTGGGGGTAGAGCCTACTTGCAAGTCTCTCCGACCTTCACAAAAAAAGTTATTCAAGAATATCTCCTCAGATTTGGGGGAATTTCGTCGGTCGACCTCTTCCGAAGGTCGTACAAGCTCGGGGATGGTACCAATCGATCCGCAGGACCCAAATTAGTCCAGATGCAACCACTATCAAGTCTCTCCGACCTTCACAAAAAAAGTTATTCAAGAATATCTCTTTCTCCTATGTGCTTTCATCCCTAACCCTAACCCTAACCCTTCCGAAAGTCGGAGAAGCTCAAGGATGGTACCGATCGATGCGCGCAACCCCATTTAGTGGGGGTAGAGCCTACTTGCAAGTCTCTCCGACCTTCACAAAAAAAGTTATTCAAGAATATCTCCTCAGATTTGGGGGAATTTCGTCGGTCGACCTCTTCCGAAGGTCGTACAAGCTCGGGGATGGTACCAATCGATCCGCAGGACCCAAATTAGTCCAGATGCAACCACTTTCCAAGTCTCTCCGACCTTCACAAAAAAAGTTATTCAAGAATATCTCTTTCTCCTATGTGCTTTCATCCCTAACCCTAACCCTAACCCTTCCGAAAGTCGGAAAAGCTCAAGGATGGTACCGATCGATGCGCGCTACCCCATTTAGTGGGGGTAGAGCCTACTTGCAAGTCTCTCCGACCTTCACAAAAAAAGTTATTCAAGAATATCTCTTTCTCCTATGTGCTTTCATCCCTAACCCTAACCCTAACCCTTCCGAAAGTCGGAGAAGCTCAAAGATGGTACCGATCGATGTGCGCTACCCCATTTAGTGGGGGTAGAGCCTACTTGCAAGTCTCTCCGACCTTCACAAAAAAAGTTATTCAAGAATATCTCCTCAGATTTGGGGGAATTTCGTCGGTCGACCTCTTCCGAAGGTCGTACAAGCTCGGGGATGGTACCAATCGATCCGCAGGACCCAAATTAGTCCAGATGCAACCACTTTCCAAGTCTCTCCGACCTTCACAAAAAAAGTTATTCAAGAATATCTCTTTCTCCTATGTGCTTTCATCCCTAACCCTAACCCTAACCCTTCCGAAAGTCGGAGAAGCTCAAGGATGGTACCGATCGATGCGCGCTACCCCATTTAGTGGGGGTAGAGCCTACTTGCAAGTCTCTCCGACCTTCACAAAAAAAGTTATTCAAGAATATCTCTTTCTCCTATGTGCTTTCATCCCTAACCCTAACCCTAACCCTTCCGAAAGTCGGAGAAGCTCAAGGATGGTACCGATCGATGCGCGCTACCCCATTTAGTGGGGGTAGAGCCTACTTGCAAGTCTCTCCGACCTTCACAAAAAAAGTTATTCAAGAATATCTCTTTCTCCTATGTGCTTTCATCCCTAACCCTAACCCTAACCCTTCCGAAAGTCGGAGAAGCTCAAGGATGGTACCGATCGATGCGCGCTACCCCATTTAGTGGGGGTAGAGCCTACTTGCAAGTCTCTCCGACCTTCACAAAAAAAGTTATTCAAGAATATCTCTTTCTCCTATGTGCTTTCATCCCTAACCCTAACCCTAACCCTTCCAAAAGTCGGAGAAGCTCAAGGATGGTACCGATCGATGCGCGCTACCCCATTTAGTGGGGGTAGAGCCTACTTGCAAGTCTCTCCGACCTTCACAAAAAAAGTTATTCAAGAATATCTCTTTCTCCTATGTGCTTTCATCCCTAACCCTAACCCTAACCCTTCCGAAAGTCGGAGAAGCTCAAGGATGGTACCGATCGATGTGCGCTACCCCATTTAGTGGGGGTAGAGCCTACTTGCAAGTCTCTCCGACCTTCACAAAAAAAGTTATTCAAGAATATCTCCTCAGATTTGGGGGAATTTCGTCGGTCGACCTCTTCCGAAGGTCGTACAAGCTCGGGGATGGTACCAATCGATCCGCAGGACCCAAATTAGTCCAGATGCAACCACTTTCCAAGTCTCTCCGACCTTCACAAAAAAAGTTATTCAAGAATATCTCTTTCTCCTATGTGCTTTCATCCCTAACCCTAACCCTAACCCTTCCAAAAGTCGGAGAAGCTCAAGGATGGTACCGATCGATGCGCGCTACCCCATTTAGTGGGGGTAGAGCCTACTTGCAAGTCTCTCCGACCTTCACAAAAAAAGTTATTCAAGAATATCTCTTTCTCCTATGTGCTTTCATCCCTAACCCTAACCCTTCTGAAAGTCGGAGAAGCTCAAGGATGGTACCGATCGATGTGCGCTACCCCATTTAGTGGGGGTAGAGCCTACTTGCAAGTCTCTCCGACCTTCACAAAAAAAGTTATTCAAGAATATCTCCTCAGATTTGGGGGAATTTCGTCGGTCGACCTCTTCCGAAGGTCGTACAAGCTCGGGGATGGTACCAATCGATCCGCAGGACCCAAATTAGTCCAGATGCAACCACTTTCCAAGTCTCTCCGACCTTCACAAAAAAAGTTATTCAAGAATATCTCTTTCTCCTATGTGCTTTCATCCCTAACCCTAACCCTAACCCTTCCGAAAGTCGGAGAAGCTCAAGGATGGTACCGATCGATGCGCGCTACCCCATTTAGTGGGGGTAGAGCCTACTTGCAAGTCTCTCCGACCTTCACAAAAAAAGTTATTCAAGAATATCTCTTTCTCCTATGTGCTTTCATCCCTAACCCTAACCCTAACCCTTCCGAAAGTCGGAGAAGCTCAAGGATGGTACCGATCGATGCGCGCTACCCCATTTAGTGGGGGTAGAGCCTACTTGCAAGTCTCTCCGACTTTCACAAAAAAAGTTATTCAAGAATATCTCTTTCTCCTATGTGCTTTCATCCCTAACCCTAACCCTAACCCTTCCGAAAGTCGGAGAAGCTCAAGGATGGTACCGATCGATGTGCGCTACCCCATTTAGTGGGGGTAGAGCCTACTTGCAAGTCTCTCCGACCTTCACAAAAAAAGTTATTCAAGAATATCTCCTCAGATTTGGGGGAATTTCGTCGGTCGACCTCTTCCGAAGGTCGTACAAGCTTGGGGATGTTACCAATCGATCCGCAGGACCCAAATTAGTCCAGATGCAACCACTTTCCAAGTCTCTCCGACCTTCACAAAAAAAGTTATTCAAGAATATCTCTTTCTCCTATGTGCTTTCATCCCTAACCCTAACCCTTCCGAAAGTCGGAGAAGCTCAAGGATGGTACCGATCGATGCGCGCTACCCCATTTAGTGGGGGTAGAGCCTACTTGCAAGTCTCTCCGACCTTCACAAAAAAAGTTATTCAAGAATATCTCTTTCTCCTATGTGCTTTCATCCCTAACCCTAACCCTAACCCTTCCGAAAGTCGGAGAAGCTCAAGGATGGTACTGATCGATGCGCGCAACCCCATTTAGTGGGGGTAGAGCCTACTTGCAAGTCTCTCCGACCTTCACAAAAAAAGTTATTCAAGAATATCTCCTCAGATTTGGGGGAATTTCGTCGGTCGACCTCTTCCAAAGGTCGTACAAGCTCGGGGATGGTACCAATCGATCCGCAGGACCCAAATTAGTCCAGATGCAACCACTTTCCAAGTCTCTCCGACCTTCACAAAAAAAGTTATTCAAGAATATCTCTTTCTCCTATGTGCTTTCATCCCTAACCCTTCCGAAAGTCGGAGAAGCTCAAGGATGGTACTGATCGATGCGCGCTACCCCATTTAGTGGGGGTAGAGCCTACTTGCAAGTCTCTCCGACCTTCACAAAAAAAGTTATTCAAGAATATCTCTTTCTCCTATGTGCTTTCATCCCTAACCCTAACCCTAACCCTTCCGAAAGTCGGAGAAGCTCAAGGATGGTACCGATCGATGCGCGCTACCCCATTTAGTGGGGGTAGAGCCTACTTGCAAGTCTCTCCGACCTTCACAAAAAAAGTTATTCAAGAATATCTCTTTCTCCTATGTGCTTTAATCCCTAACCCTAACCCTAATCCTTCCAAAAGTCGGAGAAGCTCAAGGATGGTACCGATCGATGCGCGCTACCCCATTTAGTGGGGGTAGAGCCTACTTGCAAGTCTCTCCGACCTTCACAAAAAAAGTTATTCAAGAATATCTCTTTCTCCTATGTGCTTTCATCCCTAACCCTAACCCTAACCCTTCCGAAAGTCGGAGAAGCTCAAGGATGGTACCGATCGATGTGCGCTACCCCATTTAGTGGGGGTAGAGCCTACTTGCAAGTCTCTCCGACCTTCACAAAAAAAGTTATTCAAGAATATCTCTTTCTCCTATGTGCTTTCATCCCTAACCCTAACCCTAACCCTTCCAAAAGTCGGAGAAGCTCAAGGATGGTACCGATCGATGCGCGCTACCCCATTTAGTGGGGGTAGAGCCTACTTGCAAGTCTCTCCGACCTTCACAAAAAAAGTTATTCAAGAATATCTCTTTCTCCTATGTGCTTTCATCCCTAACCCTAACCCTAACCCTTCCGAAAGTCGGAGAAGCTCAAGGATGGTACCGATCGATGTGCGCTACCCCATTTAGTGGGGGTAGAGCCTACTTGCAAGTCTCTCCGACCTTCACAAAAAAAGTTATTCAAGAATATCTCCTCAGATTTGGGGGAATTTCGTCGGTCGACCTCTTCCGAAGGTCGTACAAGCTCGGGGATGGTACCAATCGATCCGCAGGACCCAAATTAGTCCAGATGCAACCACTTTCCAAGTCTCTCCGACCTTCACAAAAAAAGTTATTCAAGAATATCTCTTTCTCCTATGTGCTTTCATCCCTAACCCTAACCCTAACCCTTCCAAAAGTCGGAGAAGCTCAAGGATGGTACCGATCGATGCGCGCTACCCCATTTAGTGGGGGTAGAGCCTACTTGCAAGTCTCTCCGACCTTCACAAAAAAAGTTATTCAAGAATATCTCTTTCTCCTATGTGCTTTCATCCCTAACCCTAACCCTAACCCTTCCGAAAGTCGGAGAAGCTCAAGGATGGTACCGATCGATGTGCGCTACCCCATTTAGTGGGGGTAGAGCCTACTTGCAAGTATCTCCGACCTTCACAAAAAAAGTTATTCAAGAATATCTCCTCAGATTTGGGGGAATTTCGTCGGTCGACCTCTTCCGAAGGTCGTACAAGCTCGGGGATGGTACCAATCGATCTGCAGGACCCAAATTAGTCCAGATGCAACCACTTTCCAAGTCTCTCCGACCTTCACAAAAAAAGTTATTCAAGAATATCTCTTTCTCCTATGTGCTTTCATCCCTAACCCTAACCCTAACCCTTCCGAAAGTCGGAGAAGCTCAAGGATGGTACCGATCGATGCGCGCTACCCCATTTAGTGGGGGTAGAGCCTACTTGCAAGTCTCTCCGACCTTCACAAAAAAAGTTATTCAAGAATATCTCTTTCTCCTATGTGCTTTCATCCCTAACCCTAACCCTAACCCTTCCGAAAGTCGGAGAAGCTCAAGGATGGTACCGATCGATGCGCGCTACCCCATTTAGTGGGGGTAGAGCCTACTTGCAAGTCTCTCCGACCTTCACAAAAAAAGTTATTCAAGAATATCTCTTTCTCCTATGTGCTTTCATCCCTAACCCTAACCCTAACCCTTCCGAAAGACGGAGAAGCTCAAGGATGGTACCGATCGATGCGCGCTACCCCATTTAGTGGGGGTAGAGCCTACTTGCAAGTCTCTCCGACCTTCACAAAAAAAGTTATTCAAGAATATCTCTTTCTCCTATGTGCTTTCATCCCTAACCCTAACCCTAACCCTTCCGAAAGTCGGAGAAGCTCAAGGATGGTACCGATCGATGTGCGCTACCCCATTTAGTGGGGGTAGAGCCTACTTGCAAGTCTCTCCGACCTTCACAAAAAAAGTTATTCAAGAATATCTCCTCAGATTTGGGGGAATTTCGTCGGTCGACCTCTTCCGAAGGTCGTACAAGCTCGGGGATGGTACCAATCGATCCGCAGGACCCAAATTAGTCCAGATGCAACCACTTTCCAAGTCTCTCCGACCTTCACAAAAAAAGTTATTCAAGAATATCTCTTTCTCCTATGTGCTTTCATCCCTAACCCTAACCCTAACCCTTCCAAAAGTCGGAGAAGCTCAAGGATGGTACCGATCGATGCGCGCTACCCCATTTAGTGGGGGTAGAGCCTACTTGCAAGTCTCTCCGACCTTCACAAAAAAAGTTATTCAAGAATATCTCTTTCTCCTATGTGCTTTCATCCCTAACCCTAACCCTAACCCTTCCGAAAGTCGGAGAAGCTCAAGGATGGTACCGATCGATGTGCGCTACCCCATTTAGTGGGGGTAGAGCCTACTTGCAAGTCTCTCCGACCTTCACAAAAAAAGTTATTCAAGAATATCTCCTCAGATTTGGGGGAATTTCGTCGGTCGACCTCTTCCGAAGGTTGTACAAGCTCGGGGATGGTACCAATCGATCTGCAGGACCCAAATTAGTCCAGATGCAACCACTTTCCAAGTCTCTCCGACCTTCACAAAAAAAGTTATTCAAGAATATCTCTTTCTCCTATGTGCTTTCATCCCTAACCCTAACCCTAACCCTTCCGAAAGTCGGAGAAGCTCAAGGATGGTACCGATCGATGTGCGCTACCCCATTTAGTGGGGGTAGAGCCTACTTGCAAGTCTCTCCGACCTTCACAAAAAAAGTTATTCAAGAATATCTCCTCAGATTTGGGGGAATTTCGTCGGTCGACCTCTTCCGAAGGTCGTACAAGCTCGGGGATGGTACCAATCGATCCGCAGGACCCAAATTAGTCCAGATGCAACCACTTTCCAAGTCTCTCCGACCTTCACAAAAAAAGTTATTCAAGAATATCTCTTTCTCCTATGTGCTTTCATCCCTAACCCTAACCCTAACCCTTCCAAAAGTCGGAGAAGCTCAAGGATGGTACCGATCGATGCGCGCTACCCCATTTAGTGGGGGTAGAGCCTACTTGCAAGTCTCTCCGACCTTCACAAAAAAAGTTATTCAAGAATATCTCTTTCTCCTATGTGCTTTCATCCCTAACCCTAACCCTAACCCTTCCGAAAGTCGGAGAAGCTCAAGGATGGTACCGATCGATGTGCGCTACCCCATTTAGTGGGGGTAGAGCCTACTTGCAAGTATCTCCGACCTTCACAAAAAAAGTTATTCAAGAATATCTCCTCAGATTTGGGGGAATTTCGTCGGTCGACCTCTTCCGAAGGTCGTACAAGCTCGGGGATGGTACCAATCGATCTGCAGGACCCAAATTAGTCCAGATGCAACCACTTTCCAAGTCTCTCCGACCTTCACAAAAAAAGTTATTCAAGAATATCTCTTTCTCCTATGTGCTTTCATCCCTAACCCTAACCCTAACCCTTCCGAAAGTCGGAGAAGCTCAAGGATGGTACCGATCGATGCGCGCTACCCCATTTAGTGGGGGTAGAGCCTACTTGCAAGTCTCTCCGACCTTCACAAAAAAAGTTATTCAAGAATATCTCTTTCTCCTATGTGCTTTCATCCCTAACCCTAACCCTAACCCTTCCGAAAGTCGGAGAAGCTCAAGGATGGTACCGATCGATGCGCGCTACCCCATTTAGTGGGGGTAGAGCCTACTTGCAAGTCTCTCCGACCTTCACAAAAAAAGTTATTCAAGAATATCTCCTCAGATTTGGGGGAATTTCGTCGGTCGACCTCTTCCAAAGGTCGTACAAGCTCGGGGATGGTACCAATCGATCCGCAGGACCCAAATTAGTCCAGATGCAACCACTTTCCAAGTCTCTCCGACCTTCACAAAAAAAGTTATTCAAGAATATCTCTTTCTCCTATGTGCTTTCATCCCTAACCCTTCCGAAAGTCGGAGAAGCTCAAGGATGGTACTGATCGATGCGCGCTACCCCATTTAGTGGGGGTAGAGCCTACTTGCAAGTCTCTCCGACCTTCACAAAAAAAGTTATTCAAGAATATCTCTTTCTCCTATGTGCTTTCATCCCTAACCCTAACCCTAACCCTTCCGAAAGTCGGAGAAGCTCAAGGATGGTACCGATCGATGCGCGCTACCCCATTTAGTGGGGGTAGAGCCTACTTGCAAGTCTCTCCGACCTTCACAAAAAAAGTTATTCAAGAATATCTCTTTCTCCTATGTGCTTTAATCCCTAACCCTAACCCTAATCCTTCCAAAAGTCGGAGAAGCTCAAGGATGGTACCGATCGATGCGCGCTACCCCATTTAGTGGGGGTAGAGCCTACTTGCAAGTCTCTCCGACCTTCACAAAAAAAGTTATTCAAGAATATCTCTTTCTCCTATGTGCTTTCATCCCTAACCCTAACCCTAACCCTTCCGAAAGTCGGAGAAGCTCAAGGATGGTACCGATCGATGTGCGCTACCCCATTTAGTGGGGGTAGAGCCTACTTGCAAGTCTCTCCGACCTTCACAAAAAAAGTTATTCAAGAATATCTCTTTCTCCTATGTGCTTTCATCCCTAACCCTAACCCTAACCCTTCCAAAAGTCGGAGAAGCTCAAGGATGGTACCGATCGATGCGCGCTACCCCATTTAGTGGGGGTAGAGCCTACTTGCAAGTCTCTCCGACCTTCACAAAAAAAGTTATTCAAGAATATCTCTTTCTCCTATGTGCTTTCATCCCTAACCCTAACCCTAACCCTTCCGAAAGTCGGAGAAGCTCAAGGATGGTACCGATCGATGTGCGCTACCCCATTTAGTGGGGGTAGAGCCTACTTGCAAGTCTCTCCGACCTTCACAAAAAAAGTTATTCAAGAATATCTCCTCAGATTTGGGGGAATTTCGTCGGTCGACCTCTTCCGAAGGTCGTACAAGCTCGGGGATGGTACCAATCGATCCGCAGGACCCAAATTAGTCCAGATGCAACCACTTTCCAAGTCTCTCCGACCTTCACAAAAAAAGTTATTCAAGAATATCTCTTTCTCCTATGTGCTTTCATCCCTAACCCTAACCCTAACCCTTCCAAAAGTCGGAGAAGCTCAAGGATGGTACCGATCGATGCGCGCTACCCCATTTAGTGGGGGTAGAGCCTACTTGCAAGTCTCTCCGACCTTCACAAAAAAAGTTATTCAAGAATATCTCTTTCTCCTATGTGCTTTCATCCCTAACCCTAACCCTAACCCTTCCGAAAGTCGGAGAAGCTCAAGGATGGTACCGATCGATGTGCGCTACCCCATTTAGTGGGGGTAGAGCCTACTTGCAAGTATCTCCGACCTTCACAAAAAAAGTTATTCAAGAATATCTCCTCAGATTTGGGGGAATTTCGTCGGTCGACCTCTTCCGAAGGTCGTACAAGCTCGGGGATGGTACCAATCGATCTGCAGGACCCAAATTAGTCCAGATGCAACCACTTTCCAAGTCTCTCCGACCTTCACAAAAAAAGTTATTCAAGAATATCTCTTTCTCCTATGTGCTTTCATCCCTAACCCTAACCCTAACCCTTCCGAAAGTCGGAGAAGCTCAAGGATGGTACCGATCGATGCGCGCTACCCCATTTAGTGGGGGTAGAGCCTACTTGCAAGTCTCTCCGACCTTCACAAAAAAAGTTATTCAAGAATATCTCTTTCTCCTATGTGCTTTCATCCCTAACCCTAACCCTAACCCTTCCGAAAGTCGGAGAAGCTCAAGGATGGTACCGATCGATGCGCGCTACCCCATTTAGTGGGGGTAGAGCCTACTTGCAAGTCTCTCCGACCTTCACAAAAAAAGTTATTCAAGAATATCTCTTTCTCCTATGTGCTTTCATCCCTAACCCTAACCCTAACCCTTCCGAAAGACGGAGAAGCTCAAGGATGGTACCGATCGATGCGCGCTACCCCATTTAGTGGGGGTAGAGCCTACTTGCAAGTCTCTCCGACCTTCACAAAAAAAGTTATTCAAGAATATCTCTTTCTCCTATGTGCTTTCATCCCTAACCCTAACCCTAACCCTTCCGAAAGTCGGAGAAGCTCAAGGATGGTACCGATCGATGTGCGCTACCCCATTTAGTGGGGGTAGAGCCTACTTGCAAGTCTCTCCGACCTTCACAAAAAAAGTTATTCAAGAATATCTCCTCAGATTTGGGGGAATTTCGTCGGTCGACCTCTTCCGAAGGTCGTACAAGCTCGGGGATGGTACCAATCGATCCGCAGGACCCAAATTAGTCCAGATGCAACCACTTTCCAAGTCTCTCCGACCTTCACAAAAAAAGTTATTCAAGAATATCTCTTTCTCCTATGTGCTTTCATCCCTAACCCTAACCCTAACCCTTCCAAAAGTCGGAGAAGCTCAAGGATGGTACCGATCGATGCGCGCTACCCCATTTAGTGGGGGTAGAGCCTACTTGCAAGTCTCTCCGACCTTCACAAAAAAAGTTATTCAAGAATATCTCTTTCTCCTATGTGCTTTCATCCCTAACCCTAACCCTAACCCTTCCGAAAGTCGGAGAAGCTCAAGGATGGTACCGATCGATGTGCGCTACCCCATTTAGTGGGGGTAGAGCCTACTTGCAAGTCTCTCCGACCTTCACAAAAAAAGTTATTCAAGAATATCTCCTCAGATTTGGGGGAATTTCGTCGGTCGACCTCTTCCGAAGGTTGTACAAGCTCGGGGATGGTACCAATCGATCTGCAGGACCCAAATTAGTCCAGATGCAACCACTTTCCAAGTCTCTCCGACCTTCACAAAAAAAGTTATTCAAGAATATCTCTTTCTCCTATGTGCTTTCATCCCTAACCCTAACCCTAACCCTTCCGAAAGTCGGAGAAGCTCAAGGATGGTACCGATCGATGCGCGCTACCCCATTTAGTGGGGGTAGAGCCTACTTGCAAGTCTCTCCGACCTTCACAAAAAAAGTTATTCAAGAATATCTCCTCAGATTTGGGGGAATTTCGTCGGTCGACCTCTTCCGAAGGTCGTACAAGCTCGGGGATGGTACTAATCGATCCGCAGGACCCAAATTAGTCCAGATGCAACCACTTTCCAAGTCTCTCCGACCTTCACAAAAAAAGTTATTCAAGAATATCTCTTTCTCCTATGTGCTTTCATCCCTAACCCTAACCCTAACCCTTCCGAAAGTCGGAGAAGCTCAAGGATGGTACCGATCGATGTGCGCTACCCCATTTAGTGGGGGTAGAGCCTACTTGCAAGTCTCTCCGACCTTCACAAAAAACGTTATTCAAGAATATCTTTCTCCTATGTGCTTTCATCCCTAACCCTAACCCTAACCCTTCCGAAAGTCGGAGAAGCTCAAGGATGGTACCGATCGATGCGCGCTACCCCATTTAGTGGGGGTAGAGCCTACTTGCAAGTCTCTCCGACCTTCACAAAAAAAGTTATTCAAGAATATCTCCTCAGATTTGGGGGAATTTCGTCGGTCGACCTCTTCCGAAGGTCGTACAAGCTCGGGGATGGTACCAATCGATCCGCAGGCCCCAAATTAGTCCAGATGCAACCACTTTCCAAGTCTCTCCGACCTTCACAAAAAAAGTTATTCAAGAATATCTCTTTCTCCTATGTGCTTTCATCCCTAACCCTAACCCTTCCAAAAGTCGGAGAAGCTCAAAGATGGTACCGATCGATGCGCGCTACCCCATTTAGTGGGGGTAGAGCCTACTTGCAAGTCTCTCCGACCTTCACAAAAAAAGTTATTCAAGAATATCTCTTTCTCCTATGTGCTTTCATCCCTAACCCTAACCCTAACCCTTCCGAAAGTCGGAGAAGCTCAAGGATGGTACCGATCGATGCGCGCTACCCCATTTAGTGGGGGTAGAGCCTACTTGCAAGTCTCTCCGACCTTCACAAAAAAAGTTATTCAAGAATATCTCCTCAGATTTGGGGGAATTTCGTCGTTCGACCTCTTTCGAAGGTCGTACAAGCTCGGGGATGGTACCAATCGATCCGCAGGACCCAAATTAGTCCATATGCAACCACTTTCCAAGTCTCTCCGACCTTCACAAAAAAAGTTATTCAAGAATATCTCTTTCTCCTATGTGCTTTCATCCCTAACCCTAACCCTAACCCTTCCGAAAGTCGGAGAAGCTCAAGGATGGTACTGATCGATGCGCGCTACCCCATTTAGTGGGGGTAGAGCCTACTTGCAAGTCTCTCCGACCTTCACAAAAAAAGTTATTCAAGAATATCTCTTTCTCCTATGTGCTTTCATCCCTAACCCTAACCCTAACCCTTCCGAAAGTCGGAGAAGCTCAAGGATGGTACCGATCGATGCGCGCTACCCCATTTAGTGGGGGTAGAGCCTACTTGCAAGTCTCTCCGACCTTCACAAAAAAAGTTATTCAAGAATATCTCTTTCTCCTATGTGCTTTCATCCCTAACCCTAACCCTAACCCTTCCGAAAGTCGGAGAAGCTCAAGGATGGTACCGATCGATGCGCGCTACCCCATTTAGTGGGGGTAGAGCCTACTTGCAAGTCTCTCCGACTTTCACAAAAAAAGTTATTCAAGAATATCTCTTTCTCCTATGTGCTTTCATCCCTAACCCTAACCCTAACCCTTCCGAAAGTCGGAGAAGCTCAAGGATGGTACCGATCGATGTGCGCTACCCCATTTAGTGGGGGTAGAGCCTACTTGCAAGTCTCTCCGACCTTCACAAAAAACGTTATTCAAGAATATCTCTTTCTCCTATGTGCTTTCATCCCTAACCCTAACCCTAACCCTTCCGAAAGTCGGAGAAGCTCAAGGATAGT
Organism: Limanda limanda; assembly: GCF_963576545.1. Taxonomy (NCBI): domain Eukaryota; kingdom Metazoa; phylum Chordata; class Actinopteri; order Pleuronectiformes; family Pleuronectidae; genus Limanda; species Limanda limanda. The sequence continues at coordinate 154,580 of NW_026870444.1, forward strand.
ACCGATCGATGCGCGCTACCCCATTTAGTGGGGGTAGAGCCTACTTGCAAGTCTCTCCGACCTTCACAAAAAAAGTTATTCAAGAATATCTCCTCAGATTTGGGGGAATTTCGTCGGTCGACCTCTTCCGAAAGTCGTACAAGCTCGGGGATGGTACCAATCGATCCGCAGGACCCAAATTAGTCCAGATGCAACCACTTTCCAAGTCTCTCCGACCTTCACAAAAAAAGTTATTCAAGAATATCTCTTTCTCCTATGTGCTTTCATCCCTAACCCTAACCCTAACCCTTCCGAAAGTCGGAGAAGCTCAAGGATGGTACCGATCGATGCGCGCTACCCCATTTAGTGGGGGTAGAGCCTACTTGCAAGTCTCTTTGACCTTCACAAAAAAAGTTATTCAAGAATATCTCTTTCTCCTATGTGCTTTCATCCCTAACCCTAACCCTAACCCTTCCGAAAGTCGGAGAAGCTCAAGGATGGTACCGATCGATGCGCGCTACCCCATTTAGTGGGGGTAGAGCCTACTTGCAAGTCTCTCCGACCTTCACAAAAAACGTTATTCAAGAATATCTCTTTCTCCTATGTGCTTTCATCCCTAACCCTAACCCTAACCCTTCCGAAAGTCGGAGAAGCTCAAGGATGGTACCGATCGATGTGCGCTACCCCATTTAGTGGGGGTAGAGCCTACTTGCAAGTCTCTCCGACCTTCACAAAAAAAGTTATTCAAGAATATCTCCTCAGATTTGGGGGAATTTCGTCGGTCGACCTCTTCCGAAGGTCGTACAAGCTCGGGGATGGTACCAATCGATCCGCAGGACCCAAATTAGTCCAGATGCAACCACTTTCCAAGTCTCTCCGACCTTCACAAAAAAAGTTATTCAAGAATATCTCTTTCTCCTATGTGCTTTCATCCCTAACCCTAACCCTAACCCTTCCGAAAGTCGGAGAAGCTCAAGGATGGTACCGATCGATGCGCGCTACCCCATTTAGTGGGGGTAGAGCCTACTTGCAAGTCTCTCCGACCTTCACAAAAAAAGTTATTCAAGAATATCTCTTTCTCCTATGTGCTTTCAACCCTAACCCTAACCCTAACCCTTCCGAAAGTCGGAGAAGCTCAAGGATGGTACCGATCGATGCGCGCTACCCCATTTAGTGGGGGTAGAGCCTACTTGCAAGTCTCTCCGACTTTCACAAAAAAAGTTATTCAAGAATATCTCTTTCTCCTATGTGCTTTCATCCCTAACCCTAACCCTAACCCTTCCGAAAGTCGGAGAAGCTCAAGGATGGTACCGATCGATGTGCGCTACCCCATTTAGTGGGGGTAGAGCCTACTTGCAAGTCTCTCCGACCTTCACAAAAAAAGTTATTCAAGAATATCTCCTCAGATTTGGGGGAATTTCGTCGGTCGACCTCTTCCGAAGGTCGTACAAGCTCGGGGATGGTACCAATCGATCCGCAGGACCCAAATTAGTCCAGATGCAACCACTTTCCAAGTCTCTCCGACCTTCACAAAAAAAGTTATTCAAGAATATCTCTTTCTCCTATGTGCTTTCATCCCTAACCCTAACCCTAACCCTTCCGAAAGTCGGAGAAGCTCAAGGATGGTACCGATCGATGCGCGCTACCCCATTTAGTGGGGGTAGAGCCTACTTGCAAGTCTCTCCGACCTTCACAAAAAAAGTTATTCAAGAATATCTCTTTCTCCTATGTGCTTTCATCCCTAACCCTAACCCTAACCCTTCCGAAAGTCGGAGAAGCTCAAGGATGGTACCGATCGATGCGCGCTACCCCATTTAGTGGGGGTAGAGCCTACTTGCAAGTCTCTCCGACCTTCACAAAAAAAGTTATTCAAGAATATCTCTTTCTCCTATGTGCTTTCATCCCTAACCCTAACCCTAACCCTTCCGAAAGTCGGAGAAGCTCAAGGATGGTACCGATCGATGCGCGCTACCCCATTTAGTGGGGGTAGAGCCTACTTGCAAGTCTCTCCGACCTCCACAAAAAAAGTTATTCAAGAATATCTCCTCAGATTTGGGGGAATTTCGTCGGTCGACCTCTTCCGAAGGTCGTACAAGCTCGGGGATGGTACTAATCGATCCGCAGGACCCAAATTAGTCCAGATGCAACCACTTTCCAAGTCTCTCCGACCTTCACAAAAAAAGTTATTCAAGAATATCTCTTTCTCCTATGTGCTTTCATCCCTAACCCTAACCCTAACCCTTCCGAAAGTCGGAGAAGCTCAAGGATGGTACCGATCGATGCGCGCTACCCCATTTAGTGGGGGTAGAGCCTACTTGCAAGTCTCTCCGACCTTCACAAAAAAAGTTATTCAAGAATATCTCTTTCTCCTATGTGCTTTCATCCCTAACCCTAACCCTAACCCTTCCGAAAGTCGGAGAAGCTCAAGGATGGTACCGATCGATGCGCGCTACCCCATTTAGTGGGGGTAGAGCCTACTTGCAAGTCTCTCCGACCTTCACAAAAAAAGTTATTCAAGAATATCTCTTTCTCCTATGTGCTTTCATCCCTAACCCTAACCCTAACCCTTCCGAAAGTCGGAGAAGCTCAAGGATGGTACCGATCGATGCGCGCTACCCCATTTAGTGGGGGTAGAGCCTACTTGCAAGTCTCTCCGACCTTCACAAAAAAAGTTATTCAAGAATATCTCTTTCTCCTATGTGCTTTCATCCCTAACCCTAACCCTAACCCTTCCGAAAGTCGGAGAAGCTCAAGGATGGTACCGATCGATGCGCGCTACCCCATTTAGTGGGGGTAGAGCCTACTTGCAAGTCTCTCCGACCTTCACAAAAAAAGTTATTCAAGAATATCTCCTCAGATTTGGGGGAATTTCGTCGGTCGACCTCTTCCGAAGGTCGTACAAGCTCGGGGATGTTACCAATCGATCCGCAGGACCCAAATTAGTCCAGATGCAACCACTTTCCAAGTCTCTCCGACCTTCACAAAAAAAGTTATTCAAGAATATCTCTTTCTCCTATGTGCTTTCATCCCTAACCCTAACCCTAACCCTTCCGAAAGTCGGAGAAGCTCAAGGATGGTACCGATCGATGCGCGCTACCCCATTTAGTGGGGGTAGAGCCTACTTGCAAGTCTCTCCGACCTTCACAAAAAAAGTTATTCAAGAATATCTCTTTCTCCTATGTGCTTTCATCCCTAACCCTAACCCTTCCGAAAGTCGGAGAAGCTCAAGGATGGTACCGATCGATGCGCGCAACCCCATTTAGTGGGGGTAGAGCCTACTTGCAAGTCTCTCCGACCTTCACAAAAAAAGTTATTCAAGAATATCTCCTCAGATTTGGGGGAATTTCGTCGGTCGACCTCTTCCGAAGGTCGTACAAGCTCGGGGATGGTACCAATCGATCCGCAGGACCCAAATTAGTCCAGATGCAACCACTTTCCAAGTCTCTCCGACCTTCACAAAAAAAGTTATTCAAGAATATCTCTTTCTCCTATGTGCTTTCATCCCTAACCCTAACCCTAACCCTTCCGAAAGTCGGAGAAGCTCAAGGATGGTACCGATCGATGCGCGCTACCCCATTTAGTGGGGGTAGAGCCTACTTGCAAGTCTCTCCGACCTTCACAAAAAAAGTTATTCAAGAATATCTCTTTCTCCTATGTGCTTTCATCCCTAACCCTAACCCTAACCCTTCCGAAAGTCGGAGAAGCTCAAGGATGGTACCGATCGATGCGCGCTACCCCATTTAGTGGGGGTAGAGCCTACTTGCAAGTCTCTCCGACCTTCACAAAAAAAGTTATTCAAGAATATCTCCTCAGATTTGGGGGAATTTCGTCGGTCGACCTCTTCCGAAGGTCGTACAAGCTCGGGGATGGTACCAATCGATCCGCAGGACCCAAATTAGTCCAGATGCAACCACTTTCCAAGTCTCTCCGACCTTCACAAAAAAAGTTATTCAAGAATATCTCTTTCTCCTATGTGCTTTCATCCCTAACCCTAACCCTAACCCTTCCGAAAGTCGGAGAAGCTCAAGGATGGTACCGATCGATGCGCGCTACCCCATTTAGTGGGGGTAGAGCCTACTTGCAAGTCTCTCCGACCTTCACAAAAAAAGTTATTCAAGAATATCTCTTTCTCCTATGTGCTTTCATCCCTAACCCTAACCCTAACCCTTCCGAAAGTCGGAGAAGCTCAAGGATGGTACCGATCGATGCGCGCTACCCCATTTAGTGGGGGTAGAGCCTACTTGCAAGTCTCTCCGACCTTCACAAAAAAAGTTATTCAAGAATATCTCCTCAGATTTGGGGGAATTTCGTCGGTCGACCTCTTCCGAAGGTCGTACAAGCTCGGGGATGGTACCAATCGATCCGCAGGACCCAAATTAGTCCAGATGCAACCACTTTCCAAGTCTCTCCGACCTTCACAAAAAAAGTTATTCAAGAATATCTCTTTCTCCTATGTGCTTTCATCCCTAACCCTAACCCTAACCCTTCCGAAAGTCGGAGAAGCTCAAGGATGGTACCGATCGATGCGCGCAACCCCATTTAGTGGGGGTAGAGCCTACTTGCAAGTCTCTCCGACCTTCACAAAAAAAGTAATTCAAGAATATCTCCTCAGATTTGGGGGAATTTCGTCGGTCGACCTCTTCCAAAGGTCGTACAAGCTCGGGGATGGTACCAATCGATCTGCAGGACCCATATTAGTCCAGATGCAACCACTTTCCAAGTCTCTCCGACCTTCACAAAAAAACTTATTCAAGAATATCTCTTTCTCCTATGTGCTTTCATCCCTAACCCTAACCCTAACCCTTCCGAAAGTCGGAGAAGCTCAAGGATGGTACCGATCGATGCGCGCTACCCCATTTAGTGGGGGTAGAGCCTACTTGCAAGTCTCTCCGACCTTCACAAAAAAAGTAATTCAAGAATATCTCCTCAGATTTGGGGGAATTTCGTCGGTCGACCTTTTCCGAAGGTCGTACAAGCTCGGGGATGGTACCAATCGATCCGCAGGACCCAAATTAGTCCAGATGCAACCACTTTCCAAGTCTCTCCGACCTTCACAAAAAAACTTATTCAAGAATATCTCTTTCTCCTATGTGCTTTCATCCCTAACCCTAACCCTAACCCTTCCAAAAGTCGGAGAAGCTCAAGGATGGTACCGATCGATGCGCGCTACCCCATTTAGTGGGGGTAGAGCCTACTTGCAAGTCTCTCCGACCTTCACAAAAAAAGTTATTCAAGAATATCTCTTTCTCCTATGTGCTTTCATCCCTAACCCTAACCCTAACCCTTCCGAAAGTCGGAGAAGCTCAAGGATGGTACCGATCGATGCGCGCAACCCCATTTAGTGGGGGTAGAGCCTACTTGCAAGTCTCTCCGACCTTCACAAAAAAAGTTATTCAAGAATATCTCCTCAGATTTGGGGGAATTTCGTCGGTCGACCTCTTCCGAAGGTCGTACAAGCTCGGGGATGGTACCAATCGATCCGCAGGACCCAAATTAGTCCAGATGCAACCACTTTCCAAGTCTCTCCGACCTTCACAAAAAAAGTTATTCAAGAATATCTCTTTCTCCTATGTGCTTTCATCCCTAACCCTAACCCTAACCCTTCCGAAAGTCGGAGAAGCTCAAGGATGGTACCGATCGATGCGCGCTACCCCATTTAGTGGGGGTAGAGCCTACTTGCAAGTCTCTCCGACCTTCACAAAAAAAGTTATTCAAGAATATCTCTTTCTCCTATGTGCTTTCATCCCTAACCCTAACCCTAACCCTTCCGAAAGTCGGAGAAGCTCAAGGATGGTACGGATCGATGCGCGCTACCCCATTTAGTGGGGGTAGAGCCTACTTGCAAGTCTCTCCGACCTTCACAAAAAAAGTTATTCAAGAATATCTCTTTCTCCTATGTGCTTTCATCCCTAACCCTAACCCTAACCCTTCCGAAAGTCGGAGAAGCTCAAGGATGGTACTGATCGATGCGCGCAACCCCATTTAGTGGGGGTAGAGCCTACTTGCAAGTCTCTCCGACCTTCAAAAAAAAGTAATTCAAGAATATCTCCTCAGATTTGGGGGAATTTCGTCGGTCGACCTCTTCCGAAGGTCGTACAAGCTCGGGGATGGTACCAATCGATCCGCAGGACCCAAATTAGTCCAGATGCAACCACTTTCCAAGTCTCTCCGACCTTCACAAAAAAAGTTATTCAAGAATATCTCTTTCTCCTATGTGCTTTCATCCCTAACCCTAACCCTAACCCTTCCGAAAGTCGGAGAAGCTCAAGGATGGTACTGATCGATGCGCGCTACCCCATTTAGTGGGGGTAGAGCCTACTTGCAAGTCTCTCCGACCTTCACAAAAAAAGTTATTCAAGAATATCTCTTTCTCCTATGTGCTTTCATCCCTAACCCTAACCCTAACCCTTCCGAAAGTCGGAGAAGCTCAAGGATGGTACCGATCGATGCGCGCTACCCCATTTAGTGGGGGTAGAGCCTACTTGCAAGTCTCTCCGACCTTCACAAAAAAAGTTATTCAAGAATATCTCTTTCTCCTATGTGCTTTCATCCCTAACCCTAACCCTAACCCTTCCGAAAGTCGGAGAAGCTCAAGGATGGTACCGATCGATGCGCGCTACCCCATTTAGTGGGGGTAGAGCCTACTTGCAAGTCTCTCCGACTTTCACAAAAAAAGTTATTCAAGAATATCTCTTTCTCCTATGTGCTTTCATCCCTAACCCTAACCCTAACCCTTCCGAAAGTCGGAGAAGCTCAAGGATGGTACCGATCGATGTGCGCTACCCCATTTAGTGGGGGTAGAGCCTACTTGCAAGTCTCTCCGACCTTCACAAAAAACGTTATTCAAGAATATCTCTTTCTCCTATGTGCTTTCATCCCTAACCCTAACCCTAACCCTTCCGAAAGTCGGAGAAGCTCAAGGATAGTACCGATCGATGCGCGCTACCCCATTTAGTGGGGGTAGAGCCTACTTGCAAGTCTCTCCGACCTTCACAAAAAAAGTTATTCAAGAATATCTCCTCAGATTTGGGGGAATTTCGTCGGTCGACCTCTTCCGAAAGTCGTACAAGCTCGGGGATGGTACCAATCGATCCGCAGGACCCAAATTAGTCCAGATGCAACCACTTTCCAAGTCTCTCCGACCTTCACAAAAAAAGTTATTCAAGAATATCTCTTTCTCCTATGTGCTTTCATCCCTAACCCTAACCCTAACCCTTCCGAAAGTCGGAGAAGCTCAAGGATGGTACCGATCGATGCGCGCTACCCCATTTAGTGGGGGTAGAGCCTACTTGCAAGTCTCTTTGACCTTCACAAAAAAAGTTATTCAAGAATATCTCTTTCTCCTATGTGCTTTCATCCCTAACCCTAACCCTAACCCTTCCGAAAGTCGGAGAAGCTCAAGGATGGTACCGATCGATGCGCGCTACCCCATTTAGTGGGGGTAGAGCCTACTTGCAAGTCTCTCCGACCTTCACAAAAAACGTTATTCAAGAATATCTCTTTCTCCTATGTGCTTTCATCCCTAACCCTAACCCTAACCCTTCCGAAAGTCGGAGAAGCTCAAGGATGGTACCGATCGATGTGCGCTACCCCATTTAGTGGGGGTAGAGCCTACTTGCAAGTCTCTCCGACCTTCACAAAAAAAGTTATTCAAGAATATCTCCTCAGATTTGGGGGAATTTCGTCGGTCGACCTCTTCCGAAGGTCGTACAAGCTCGGGGATGGTACCAATCGATCCGCAGGACCCAAATTAGTCCAGATGCAACCACTTTCCAAGTCTCTCCGACCTTCACAAAAAAAGTTATTCAAGAATATCTCTTTCTCCTATGTGCTTTCATCCCTAACCCTAACCCTAACCCTTCCGAAAGTCGGAGAAGCTCAAGGATGGTACCGATCGATGCGCGCTACCCCATTTAGTGGGGGTAGAGCCTACTTGCAAGTCTCTCCGACCTTCACAAAAAAAGTTATTCAAGAATATCTCTTTCTCCTATGTGCTTTCAACCCTAACCCTAACCCTAACCCTTCCGAAAGTCGGAGAAGCTCAAGGATGGTACCGATCGATGCGCGCTACCCCATTTAGTGGGGGTAGAGCCTACTTGCAAGTCTCTCCGACTTTCACAAAAAAAGTTATTCAAGAATATCTCTTTCTCCTATGTGCTTTCATCCCTAACCCTAACCCTAACCCTTCCGAAAGTCGGAGAAGCTCAAGGATGGTACCGATCGATGTGCGCTACCCCATTTAGTGGGGGTAGAGCCTACTTGCAAGTCTCTCCGACCTTCACAAAAAAAGTTATTCAAGAATATCTCCTCAGATTTGGGGGAATTTCGTCGGTCGACCTCTTCCGAAGGTCGTACAAGCTCGGGGATGGTACCAATCGATCCGCAGGACCCAAATTAGTCCAGATGCAACCACTTTCCAAGTCTCTCCGACCTTCACAAAAAAAGTTATTCAAGAATATCTCTTTCTCCTATGTGCTTTCATCCCTAACCCTAACCCTAACCCTTCCGAAAGTCGGAGAAGCTCAAGGATGGTACCGATCGATGCGCGCTACCCCATTTAGTGGGGGTAGAGCCTACTTGCAAGTCTCTCCGACCTTCACAAAAAAAGTTATTCAAGAATATCTCTTTCTCCTATGTGCTTTCATCCCTAACCCTAACCCTAACCCTTCCGAAAGTCGGAGAAGCTCAAGGATGGTACCGATCGATGCGCGCTACCCCATTTAGTGGGGGTAGAGCCTACTTGCAAGTCTCTCCGACCTTCACAAAAAAAGTTATTCAAGAATATCTCTTTCTCCTATGTGCTTTCATCCCTAACCCTAACCCTAACCCTTCCGAAAGTCGGAGAAGCTCAAGGATGGTACCGATCGATGCGCGCTACCCCATTTAGTGGGGGTAGAGCCTACTTGCAAGTCTCTCCGACCTCCACAAAAAAAGTTATTCAAGAATATCTCCTCAGATTTGGGGGAATTTCGTCGGTCGACCTCTTCCGAAGGTCGTACAAGCTCGGGGATGGTACTAATCGATCCGCAGGACCCAAATTAGTCCAGATGCAACCACTTTCCAAGTCTCTCCGACCTTCACAAAAAAAGTTATTCAAGAATATCTCTTTCTCCTATGTGCTTTCATCCCTAACCCTAACCCTAACCCTTCCGAAAGTCGGAGAAGCTCAAGGATGGTACCGATCGATGCGCGCTACCCCATTTAGTGGGGGTAGAGCCTACTTGCAAGTCTCTCCGACCTTCACAAAAAAAGTTATTCAAGAATATCTCTTTCTCCTATGTGCTTTCATCCCTAACCCTAACCCTAACCCTTCCGAAAGTCGGAGAAGCTCAAGGATGGTACCGATCGATGCGCGCTACCCCATTTAGTGGGGGTAGAGCCTACTTGCAAGTCTCTCCGACCTTCACAAAAAAAGTTATTCAAGAATATCTCTTTCTCCTATGTGCTTTCATCCCTAACCCTAACCCTAACCCTTCCGAAAGTCGGAGAAGCTCAAGGATGGTACCGATCGATGCGCGCTACCCCATTTAGTGGGGGTAGAGCCTACTTGCAAGTCTCTCCGACCTTCACAAAAAAAGTTATTCAAGAATATCTCTTTCTCCTATGTGCTTTCATCCCTAACCCTAACCCTAACCCTTCCGAAAGTCGGAGAAGCTCAAGGATGGTACCGATCGATGCGCGCTACCCCATTTAGTGGGGGTAGAGCCTACTTGCAAGTCTCTCCGACCTTCACAAAAAAAGTTATTCAAGAATATCTCCTCAGATTTGGGGGAATTTCGTCGGTCGACCTCTTCCGAAGGTCGTACAAGCTCGGGGATGTTACCAATCGATCCGCAGGACCCAAATTAGTCCAGATGCAACCACTTTCCAAGTCTCTCCGACCTTCACAAAAAAAGTTATTCAAGAATATCTCTTTCTCCTATGTGCTTTCATCCCTAACCCTAACCCTAACCCTTCCGAAAGTCGGAGAAGCTCAAGGATGGTACCGATCGATGCGCGCTACCCCATTTAGTGGGGGTAGAGCCTACTTGCAAGTCTCTCCGACCTTCACAAAAAAAGTTATTCAAGAATATCTCTTTCTCCTATGTGCTTTCATCCCTAACCCTAACCCTTCCGAAAGTCGGAGAAGCTCAAGGATGGTACCGATCGATGCGCGCAACCCCATTTAGTGGGGGTAGAGCCTACTTGCAAGTCTCTCCGACCTTCACAAAAAAAGTTATTCAAGAATATCTCCTCAGATTTGGGGGAATTTCGTCGGTCGACCTCTTCCGAAGGTCGTACAAGCTCGGGGATGGTACCAATCGATCCGCAGGACCCAAATTAGTCCAGATGCAACCACTTTCCAAGTCTCTCCGACCTTCACAAAAAAAGTTATTCAAGAATATCTCTTTCTCCTATGTGCTTTCATCCCTAACCCTAACCCTAACCCTTCCGAAAGTCGGAGAAGCTCAAGGATGGTACCGATCGATGCGCGCTACCCCATTTAGTGGGGGTAGAGCCTACTTGCAAGTCTCTCCGACCTTCACAAAAAAAGTTATTCAAGAATATCTCTTTCTCCTATGTGCTTTCATCCCTAACCCTAACCCTAACCCTTCCGAAAGTCGGAGAAGCTCAAGGATGGTACCGATCGATGCGCGCTACCCCATTTAGTGGGGGTAGAGCCTACTTGCAAGTCTCTCCGACCTTCACAAAAAAAGTTATTCAAGAATATCTCCTCAGATTTGGGGGAATTTCGTCGGTCGACCTCTTCCGAAGGTCGTACAAGCTCGGGGATGGTACCAATCGATCCGCAGGACCCAAATTAGTCCAGATGCAACCACTTTCCAAGTCTCTCCGACCTTCACAAAAAAAGTTATTCAAGAATATCTCTTTCTCCTATGTGCTTTCATCCCTAACCCTAACCCTAACCCTTCCGAAAGTCGGAGAAGCTCAAGGATGGTACCGATCGATGCGCGCTACCCCATTTAGTGGGGGTAGAGCCTACTTGCAAGTCTCTCCGACCTTCACAAAAAAAGTTATTCAAGAATATCTCTTTCTCCTATGTGCTTTCATCCCTAACCCTAACCCTAACCCTTCCGAAAGTCGGAGAAGCTCAAGGATGGTACCGATCGATGCGCGCTACCCCATTTAGTGGGGGTAGAGCCTACTTGCAAGTCTCTCCGACCTTCACAAAAAAAGTTATTCAAGAATATCTCCTCAGATTTGGGGGAATTTCGTCGGTCGACCTCTTCCGAAGGTCGTACAAGCTCGGGGATGGTACCAATCGATCCGCAGGACCCAAATTAGTCCAGATGCAACCACTTTCCAAGTCTCTCCGACCTTCACAAAAAAAGTTATTCAAGAATATCTCTTTCTCCTATGTGCTTTCATCCCTAACCCTAACCCTAACCCTTCCGAAAGTCGGAGAAGCTCAAGGATGGTACCGATCGATGCGCGCAACCCCATTTAGTGGGGGTAGAGCCTACTTGCAAGTCTCTCCGACCTTCACAAAAAAAGTAATTCAAGAATATCTCCTCAGATTTGGGGGAATTTCGTCGGTCGACCTCTTCCAAAGGTCGTACAAGCTCGGGGATGGTACCAATCGATCTGCAGGACCCATATTAGTCCAGATGCAACCACTTTCCAAGTCTCTCCGACCTTCACAAAAAAACTTATTCAAGAATATCTCTTTCTCCTATGTGCTTTCATCCCTAACCCTAACCCTAACCCTTCCGAAAGTCGGAGAAGCTCAAGGATGGTACCGATCGATGCGCGCTACCCCATTTAGTGGGGGTAGAGCCTACTTGCAAGTCTCTCCGACCTTCACAAAAAAAGTAATTCAAGAATATCTCCTCAGATTTGGGGGAATTTCGTCGGTCGACCTTTTCCGAAGGTCGTACAAGCTCGGGGATGGTACCAATCGATCCGCAGGACCCAAATTAGTCCAGATGCAACCACTTTCCAAGTCTCTCCGACCTTCACAAAAAAACTTATTCAAGAATATCTCTTTCTCCTATGTGCTTTCATCCCTAACCCTAACCCTAACCCTTCCAAAAGTCGGAGAAGCTCAAGGATGGTACCGATCGATGCGCGCTACCCCATTTAGTGGGGGTAGAGCCTACTTGCAAGTCTCTCCGACCTTCACAAAAAAAGTTATTCAAGAATATCTCTTTCTCCTATGTGCTTTCATCCCTAACCCTAACCCTAACCCTTCCGAAAGTCGGAGAAGCTCAAGGATGGTACCGATCGATGCGCGCAACCCCATTTAGTGGGGGTAGAGCCTACTTGCAAGTCTCTCCGACCTTCACAAAAAAAGTTATTCAAGAATATCTCCTCAGATTTGGGGGAATTTCGTCGGTCGACCTCTTCCGAAGGTCGTACAAGCTCGGGGATGGTACCAATCGATCCGCAGGACCCAAATTAGTCCAGATGCAACCACTTTCCAAGTCTCTCCGACCTTCACAAAAAAAGTTATTCAAGAATATCTCTTTCTCCTATGTGCTTTCATCCCTAACCCTAACCCTAACCCTTCCGAAAGTCGGAGAAGCTCAAGGATGGTACCGATCGATGCGCGCTACCCCATTTAGTGGGGGTAGAGCCTACTTGCAAGTCTCTCCGACCTTCACAAAAAAAGTTATTCAAGAATATCTCTTTCTCCTATGTGCTTTCATCCCTAACCCTAACCCTAACCCTTCCGAAAGTCGGAGAAGCTCAAGGATGGTACGGATCGATGCGCGCTACCCCATTTAGTGGGGGTAGAGCCTACTTGCAAGTCTCTCCGACCTTCACAAAAAAAGTTATTCAAGAATATCTCTTTCTCCTATGTGCTTTCATCCCTAACCCTAACCCTAACCCTTCCGAAAGTCGGAGAAGCTCAAGGATGGTACTGATCGATGCGCGCAACCCCATTTAGTGGGGGTAGAGCCTACTTGCAAGTCTCTCCGACCTTCAAAAAAAAGTAATTCAAGAATATCTCCTCAGATTTGGGGGAATTTCGTCGGTCGACCTCTTCCGAAGGTCGTACAAGCTCGGGGATGGTACCAATCGATCCGCAGGACCCAAATTAGTCCAGATGCAACCACTTTCCAAGTCTCTCCGACCTTCACAAAAAAAGTTATTCAAGAATATCTCTTTCTCCTATGTGCTTTCATCCCTAACCCTAACCCTAACCCTTCCGAAAGTCGGAGAAGCTCAAGGATGGTACTGATCGATGCGCGCTACCCCATTTAGTGGGGGTAGAGCCTACTTGCAAGTCTCTCCGACCTTCACAAAAAAAGTTATTCAAGAATATCTCTTTCTCCTATGTGCTTTCATCCCTAACCCTAACCCTAACCCTTCCGAAAGTCGGAGAAGCTCAAGGATGGTACCGATCGATGCGCGCTACCCCATTTAGTGGGGGTAGAGCCTACTTGCAAGTCTCTCCGACCTTCACAAAAAAAGTTATTCAAGAATATCTCTTTCTCCTATGTGCTTTCATCCCTAACCCTAACCCTAACCCTTCCGAAAGTCGGAGAAGCTCAAGGATGGTACCGATCGATGCGCGCTACCCCATTTAGTGGGGGTAGAGCCTACTTGCAAGTCTCTCCGACTTTCACAAAAAAAGTTATTCAAGAATATCTCTTTCTCCTATGTGCTTTCATCCCTAACCCTAACCCTAACCCTTCCGAAAGTCGGAGAAGCTCAAGGATGGTACCGATCGATGTGCGCTACCCCATTTAGTGGGGGTAGAGCCTACTTGCAAGTCTCTCCGACCTTCACAAAAAACGTTATTCAAGAATATCTCTTTCTCCTATGTGCTTTCATCCCTAACCCTAACCCTAACCCTTCCGAAAGTCGGAGAAGCTCAAGGATAGTACCGATCGATGCGCGCTACCCCATTTAGTGGGGGTAGAGCCTACTTGCAAGTCTCTCCGACCTTCACAAAAAAAGTTATTCAAGAATATCTCCTCAGATTTGGGGGAATTTCGTCGGTCGACCTCTTCCGAAAGTCGTACAAGCTCGGGGATGGTACCAATCGATCCGCAGGACCCAAATTAGTCCAGATGCAACCACTTTCCAAGTCTCTCCGACCTTCACAAAAAAAGTTATTCAAGAATATCTCTTTCTCCTATGTGCTTTCATCCCTAACCCTAACCCTAACCCTTCCGAAAGTCGGAGAAGCTCAAGGATGGTACCGATCGATGCGCGCTACCCCATTTAGTGGGGGTAGAGCCTACTTGCAAGTCTCTTTGACCTTCACAAAAAAAGTTATTCAAGAATATCTCTTTCTCCTATGTGCTTTCATCCCTAACCCTAACCCTAACCCTTCCGAAAGTCGGAGAAGCTCAAGGATGGTACCGATCGATGCGCGCTACCCCATTTAGTGGGGGTAGAGCCTACTTGCAAGTCTCTCCGACCTTCACAAAAAACGTTATTCAAGAATATCTCTTTCTCCTATGTGCTTTCATCCCTAACCCTAACCCTAACCCTTCCGAAAGTCGGAGAAGCTCAAGGATGGTACCGATCGATGTGCGCTACCCCATTTAGTGGGGGTAGAGCCTACTTGCAAGTCTCTCCGACCTTCACAAAAAAAGTTATTCAAGAATATCTCCTCAGATTTGGGGGAATTTCGTCGGTCGACCTCTTCCGAAGGTCGTACAAGCTCGGGGATGGTACCAATCGATCCGCAGGACCCAAATTAGTCCAGATGCAACCACTTTCCAAGTCTCTCCGACCTTCACAAAAAAAGTTATTCAAGAATATCTCTTTCTCCTATGTGCTTTCATCCCTAACCCTAACCCTAACCCTTCCGAAAGTCGGAGAAGCTCAAGGATGGTACCGATCGATGCGCGCTACCCCATTTAGTGGGGGTAGAGCCTACTTGCAAGTCTCTCCGACCTTCACAAAAAAAGTTATTCAAGAATATCTCTTTCTCCTATGTGCTTTCAACCCTAACCCTAACCCTAACCCTTCCGAAAGTCGGAGAAGCTCAAGGATGGTACCGATCGATGCGCGCTACCCCATTTAGTGGGGGTAGAGCCTACTTGCAAGTCTCTCCGACTTTCACAAAAAAAGTTATTCAAGAATATCTCTTTCTCCTATGTGCTTTCATCCCTAACCCTAACCCTAACCCTTCCGAAAGTCGGAGAAGCTCAAGGATGGTACCGATCGATGTGCGCTACCCCATTTAGTGGGGGTAGAGCCTACTTGCAAGTCTCTCCGACCTTCACAAAAAAAGTTATTCAAGAATATCTCCTCAGATTTGGGGGAATTTCGTCGGTCGACCTCTTCCGAAGGTCGTACAAGCTCGGGGATGGTACCAATCGATCCGCAGGACCCAAATTAGTCCAGATGCAACCACTTTCCAAGTCTCTCCGACCTTCACAAAAAAAGTTATTCAAGAATATCTCTTTCTCCTATGTGCTTTCATCCCTAACCCTAACCCTAACCCTTCCGAAAGTCGGAGAAGCTCAAGGATGGTACCGATCGATGCGCGCTACCCCATTTAGTGGGGGTAGAGCCTACTTGCAAGTCTCTCCGACCTTCACAAAAAAAGTTATTCAAGAATATCTCTTTCTCCTATGTGCTTTCATCCCTAACCCTAACCCTAACCCTTCCGAAAGTCGGAGAAGCTCAAGGATGGTACCGATCGATGCGCGCTACCCCATTTAGTGGGGGTAGAGCCTACTTGCAAGTCTCTCCGACCTTCACAAAAAAAGTTATTCAAGAATATCTCTTTCTCCTATGTGCTTTCATCCCTAACCCTAACCCTAACCCTTCCGAAAGTCGGAGAAGCTCAAGGATGGTACCGATCGATGCGCGCTACCCCATTTAGTGGGGGTAGAGCCTACTTGCAAGTCTCTCCGACCTCCACAAAAAAAGTTATTCAAGAATATCTCCTCAGATTTGGGGGAATTTCGTCGGTCGACCTCTTCCGAAGGTCGTACAAGCTCGGGGATGGTACTAATCGATCCGCAGGACCCAAATTAGTCCAGATGCAACCACTTTCCAAGTCTCTCCGACCTTCACAAAAAAAGTTATTCAAGAATATCTCTTTCTCCTATGTGCTTTCATCCCTAACCCTAACCCTAACCCTTCCGAAAGTCGGAGAAGCTCAAGGATGGTACCGATCGATGCGCGCTACCCCATTTAGTGGGGGTAGAGCCTACTTGCAAGTCTCTCCGACCTTCACAAAAAAAGTTATTCAAGAATATCTCTTTCTCCTATGTGCTTTCATCCCTAACCCTAACCCTAACCCTTCCGAAAGTCGGAGAAGCTCAAGGATGGTACCGATCGATGCGCGCTACCCCATTTAGTGGGGGTAGAGCCTACTTGCAAGTCTCTCCGACCTTCACAAAAAAAGTTATTCAAGAATATCTCTTTCTCCTATGTGCTTTCATCCCTAACCCTAACCCTAACCCTTCCGAAAGTCGGAGAAGCTCAAGGATGGTACCGATCGATGCGCGCTACCCCATTTAGTGGGGGTAGAGCCTACTTGCAAGTCTCTCCGACCTTCACAAAAAAAGTTATTCAAGAATATCTCTTTCTCCTATGTGCTTTCATCCCTAACCCTAACCCTAACCCTTCCGAAAGTCGGAGAAGCTCAAGGATGGTACCGATCGATGCGCGCTACCCCATTTAGTGGGGGTAGAGCCTACTTGCAAGTCTCTCCGACCTTCACAAAAAAAGTTATTCAAGAATATCTCCTCAGATTTGGGGGAATTTCGTCGGTCGACCTCTTCCGAAGGTCGTACAAGCTCGGGGATGTTACCAATCGATCCGCAGGACCCAAATTAGTCCAGATGCAACCACTTTCCAAGTCTCTCCGACCTTCACAAAAAAAGTTATTCAAGAATATCTCTTTCTCCTATGTGCTTTCATCCCTAACCCTAACCCTAACCCTTCCGAAAGTCGGAGAAGCTCAAGGATGGTACCGATCTATGCGCGCTACCCCATTTAGTGGGGGTAGAGCCTACTTGCAAGTCTCTCCGACCTTCACAAAAAAAGTTATTCAAGAATATCTCTTTCTCCTATGTGCTTTCATCCCTAACCCTAACCCTTCCGAAAGTCGGAGAAGCTCAAGGATGGTACCGATCGATGCGCGCAACCCCATTTAGTGGGGGTAGAGCCTACTTGCAAGTCTCTCCGACCTTCACAAAAAAAGTTATTCAAGAATATCTCCTCAGATTTGGGGGAATTTCGTCGGTCGACCTCTTCCGAAGGTCGTACAAGCTCGGGGATGGTACCAATCGATCCGCAGGACCCAAATTAGTCCAGATGCAACCACTTTCCAAGTCTCTCCGACCTTCACAAAAAAAGTTATTCAAGAATATCTCTTTCTCCTATGTGCTTTCATCCCTAACCCTAACCCTAACCCTTCCGAAAGTCGGAGAAGCTCAAGGATGGTACCGATCGATGCGCGCTACCCCATTTAGTGGGGGTAGAGCCTACTTGCAAGTCTCTCCGACCTTCACAAAAAAAGTTATTCAAGAATATCTCTTTCTCCTATGTGCTTTCATCCCTAACCCTAACCCTAACCCTTCCGAAAGTCGGAGAAGCTCAAGGATGGTACCGATCGATGCGCGCTACCCCATTTAGTGGGGGTAGAGCCTACTTGCAAGTCTCTCCGACCTTCACAAAAAAAGTTATTCAAGAATATCTCCTCAGATTTGGGGGAATTTCGTCGGTCGACCTCTTCCGAAGGTCGTACAAGCTCGGGGATGGTACCAATCGATCCGCAGGACCCAAATTAGTCCAGATGCAACCACTTTCCAAGTCTCTCCGACCTTCACAAAAAAAGTTATTCAAGAATATCTCTTTCTCCTATGTGCTTTCATCCCTAACCCTAACCCTAACCCTTCCGAAAGTCGGAGAAGCTCAAGGATGGTACCGATCGATGCGCGCTACCCCATTTAGTGGGGGTAGAGCCTACTTGCAAGTCTCTCCGACCTTCACAAAAAAAGTTATTCAAGAATATCTCTTTCTCCTATGTGCTTTCATCCCTAACCCTAACCCTAACCCTTCCGAAAGTCGGAGAAGCTCAAGGATGGTACCGATCGATGCGCGCTACCCCATTTAGTGGGGGTAGAGCCTACTTGCAAGTCTCTCCGACCTTCACAAAAAAAGTTATTCAAGAATATCTCCTCAGATTTGGGGGAATTTCGTCGGTCGACCTCTTCCGAAGGTCGTACAAGCTCGGGGATGGTACCAATCGATCCGCAGGACCCAAATTAGTCCAGATGCAACCACTTTCCAAGTCTCTCCGACCTTCACAAAAAAAGTTATTCAAGAATATCTCTTTCTCCTATGTGCTTTCATCCCTAACCCTAACCCTAACCCTTCCGAAAGTCGGAGAAGCTCAAGGATGGTACCGATCGATGCGCGCTACCCCATTTAGTGGGGGTAGAGCCTACTTGCAAGTCTCTCCGACCTTCACAAAAAAAGTTATTCAAGAATATCTCTTTCTCCTATGTGCTTTCATCCCTAACCCTAACCCTTCCGAAAGTCGGAGAAGCTCAAGGATGGTACCGATCGATGCGCGCAACCCCATTTAGTGGGGGTAGAGCCTACTTGCAAGTCTCTCCGACCTTCACAAAAAAAGTTATTCAAGAATATCTCCTCAGATTTGGGGGAATTTCGTCGGTCGACCTCTTCCGAAGGTCGTACAAGCTCGGGGATGGTACCAATCGATCCGCAGGACCCAAATTAGTCCAGATGCAACCACTTTCCAAGTCTCTCCGACCTTCACAAAAAAAGTTATTCAAGAATATCTCTTTCTCCTATGTGCTTTCATCCCTAACCCTAACCCTAACCCTTCCGAAAGTCGGAGAAGCTCAAGGATGGTACCGATCGATGCGCGCTACCCCATTTAGTGGGGGTAGAGCCTACTTGCAAGTCTCTCCGACCTTCACAAAAAAAGTTATTCAAGAATATCTCTTTCTCCTATGTGCTTTCATCCCTAACCCTAACCCTAACCCTTCCGAAAGTCGGAGAAGCTCAAGGATGGTACCGATCGATGCGCGCTACCCCATTTAGTGGGGGTAGAGCCTACTTGCAAGTCTCTCCGACCTTCACAAAAAAAGTTATTCAAGAATATCTCCTCAGATTTGGGGGAATTTCGTCGGTCGACCTCTTCCGAAGGTCGTACAAGCTCGGGGATGGTACCAATCGATCCGCAGGACCCAAATTAGTCCAGATGCAACCACTTTCCAAGTCTCTCCGACCTTCACAAAAAAAGTTATTCAAGAATATCTCTTTCTCCTATGTGCTTTCATCCCTAACCCTAACCCTAACCCTTCCGAAAGTCGGAGAAGCTCAAGGATGGTACCGATCGATGCGCGCTACCCCATTTAGTGGGGGTAGAGCCTACTTGCAAGTCTCTCCGACCTTCACAAAAAAAGTTATTCAAGAATATCTCTTTCTCCTATGTGCTTTCATCCCTAACCCTAACCCTTCCGAAAGTCGGAGAAGCTCAAGGATGGTACCGATCGATGCGCGCAACCCCATTTAGTGGGGGTAGAGCCTACTTGCAAGTCTCTCCGACCTTCACAAAAAAAGTTATTCAAGAATATCTCCTCAGATTTGGGGGAATTTCGTCGGTCGACCTCTTCCGAAGGTCGTACAAGCTCGGGGATGGTACCAATCGATCCGCAGGACCCAAATTAGTCCAGATGCAACCACTTTCCAAGTCTCTCCGACCTTCACAAAAAAAGTTATTCAAGAATATCTCTTTCTCCTATGTGCTTTCATCCCTAACCCTAACCCTAACCCTTCCGAAAGTCGGAGAAGCTCAAGGATGGTACCGATCGATGCGCGCTACCCCATTTAGTGGGGGTAGAGCCTACTTGCAAGTCTCTCCGACCTTCACAAAAAAAGTTATTCAAGAATATCTCTTTCTCCTATGTGCTTTCATCCCTAACCCTAACCCTAACCCTTCCGAAAGTCGGAGAAGCTCAAGGATGGTACCGATCGATGCGCGCTACCCCATTTAGTGGGGGTAGAGCCTACTTGCAAGTCTCTCCGACCTTCACAAAAAAAGTTATTCAAGAATATCTCCTCAGATTTGGGGGAATTTCGTCGGTCGACCTCTTCCGAAGGTCGTACAAGCTCGGGGATGGTACCAATCGATCCGCAGGACCCAAATTAGTCCAGATGCAACCACTTTCCAAGTCTCTCCGACCTTCACAAAAAAAGTTATTCAAGAATATCTCTTTCTCCTATGTGCTTTCATCCCTAACCCTAACCCTAACCCTTCCGAAAGTCGGAGAAGCTCAAGGATGGTACCGATCGATGCGCGCTACCCCATTTAGTGGGGGTAGAGCCTACTTGCAAGTCTCTCCGACCTTCACAAAAAAAGTTATTCAAGAATATCTCTTTCTCCTATGTGCTTTCATCCCTAACCCTAACCCTAACCCTTCCGAAAGTCGGAGAAGCTCAAGGATGGTACCGATCGATGCGCGCTACCCCATTTAGTGGGGGTAGAGCCTACTTGCAAGTCTCTCCGACCTTCACAAAAAAAGTTATTCAAGAATATCTCCTCAGATTTGGGGGAATTTCGTCGGTCGACCTCTTCCGAAGGTCGTACAAGCTCGGGGATGGTACCAATCGATCCGCAGGACCCAAATTAGTCCAGATGCAACCACTTTCCAAGTCTCTCCGACCTTCACAAAAAAAGTTATTCAAGAATATCTCTTTCTCCTATGTGCTTTCATCCCTAACCCTAACCCTAACCCTTCCGAAAGTCGGAGAAGCTCAAGGATGGTACCGATCGATGCGCGCTACCCCATTTAGTGGGGGTAGAGCCTACTTGCAAGTCTCTCCGACCTTCACAAAAAAAGTTATTCAAGAATATCTCTTTCTCCTATGTGCTTTCATCCCTAACCCTAACCCTAACCCTTCCGAAAGTCGGAGAAGCTCAAGGATGGTACCGATCGATGCGCGCTACCCCATTTAGTGGGGGTAGAGCCTACTTGCAAGTCTCTCCGACCTTCACAAAAAAAGTTATTCAAGAATATCTCCTCAGATTTGGGGGAATTTCGTCGGTCGACCTCTTCCGAAGGTCGTACAAGCTCGGGGATGGTACCAATCGATCCGCAGGACCCAAATTAGTCCAGATGCAACCACTTTCCAAGTCTCTCCGACCTTCACAAAAAAAGTTATTCAAGAATATCTCTTTCTCCTATGTGCTTTCATCCCTAACCCTAACCCTAACCCTTCCGAAAGTCGGAGAAGCTCAAGGATGGTACCGATCGATGCGCGCTACCCCATTTAGTGGGGGTAGAGCCTACTTGCAAGTCTCTCCGACCTTCACAAAAAAAGTTATTCAAGAATATCTCTTTCTCCTATGTGCTTTCAACCCTAACCCTAACCCTAACCCTTCCGAAAGTCGGAGAAGCTCAAGGATGGTACCGATCGATGCGCGCTACCCCATTTAGTGGGGGTAGAGCCTACTTGCAAGTCTCTCCGACTTTCACAAAAAAAGTTATTCAAGAATATCTCTTTCTCCTATGTGCTTTCATCCCTAACCCTAACCCTAACCCTTCCGAAAGTCGGAGAAGCTCAAGGATGGTACCGATCGATGTGCGCTACCCCATTTAGTGGGGGTAGAGCCTACTTGCAAGTCTCTCCGACCTTCACAAAAAAAGTTATTCAAGAATATCTCCTCAGATTTGGGGGAATTTCGTCGGTCGACCTCTTCCGAAGGTCGTACAAGCTCGGGGATGGTACCAATCGATCCGCAGGACCCAAATTAGTCCAGATGCAACCACTTTCCAAGTCTCTCCGACCTTCACAAAAAAAGTTATTCAAGAATATCTCTTTCTCCTATGTGCTTTCATCCCTAACCCTAACCCTAACCCTTCCGAAAGTCGGAGAAGCTCAAGGATGGTACCGATCGATGCGCGCTACCCCATTTAGTGGGGGTAGAGCCTACTTGCAAGTCTCTCCGACCTTCACAAAAAAAGTTATTCAAGAATATCTCTTTCTCCTATGTGCTTTCATCCCTAACCCTAACCCTAACCCTTCCGAAAGTCGGAGAAGCTCAAGGATGGTACCGATCGATGCGCGCTACCCCATTTAGTGGGGGTAGAGCCTACTTGCAAGTCTCTCCGACCTTCACAAAAAAAGTTATTCAAGAATATCTCTTTCTCCTATGTGCTTTCATCCCTAACCCTAACCCTAACCCTTCCGAAAGTCGGAGAAGCTCAAGGATGGTACCGATCGATGCGCGCTACCCCATTTAGTGGGGGTAGAGCCTACTTGCAAGTCTCTCCGACCTCCACAAAAAAAGTTATTCAAGAATATCTCCTCAGATTTGGGGGAATTTCGTCGGTCGACCTCTTCCGAAGGTCGTACAAGCTCGGGGATGGTACTAATCGATCCGCAGGACCCAAATTAGTCCAGATGCAACCACTTTCCAAGTCTCTCCGACCTTCACAAAAAAACTTATTCAAGAATATCTCTTTCTCCTATGTGCTTTCATCCCTAACCCTAACCCTAACCCTTCCGAAAGTCGGAGAAGCTCAAGGATGGTACCGATCGATGCGCGCTACCCCATTTAGTGGGGGTAGAGCCTACTTGCAAGTCTCTCCGACCTTCACAAAAAAAGTTATTCAAGAATATCTCTTTCTCCTATGTGCTTTCATCCCTAACCCTAACCCTAACCCTTCCGAAAGTCGGAGAAGCTCAAGGATGGTACCGATCGATGCGCGCTACCCCATTTAGTGGGGGAAGCGCCTACTTGCAAGTCTCTCCGACCTTCACAAAAAAAGTTATTCAAGAATATCTCTTTCTCCTATGTGCTTTCATCCCTAACCCTAACCCTAACCCTTCCGAAAGTCGGAGAAGCTCAAGGATGGTACCGATCGATGCGCGCTACCCCATTTAGTGGGGGTAGAGCCTACTTGCAAGTCTCTCCGACCTCCACAAAAAAAGTTATTCAAGAATATCTCCTCAGATTTGGGGGAATTTCGTCGGTCGACCTCTTCCGAAGGTCGTACAAGCTCGGGGATGGTACTAATCGATCCGCAGGACCCAAATTAGTCCAGATGCAACCACTTTCCAAGTCTCTCCGACCTTCACAAAAAAACTTATTCAAGAATATCTCTTTCTCCTATGTGCTTTCATCCCTAACCCTAACCCTAACCCTTCCGAAAGTCGGAGAAGCTCAAGGATGGTACCGATCGATGCGCGCTACCCCATTTAGTGGGGGTAGAGCCTACTTGCAAGTCTCTCCGACCTTCACAAAAAAAGTAATTCAAGAATATCTCCTCAGATTTGGGGGAATTTCGTCGGTCGACCTTTTCCGAAGGTCGTACAAGCTCGGGGATGGTACCAATCGATCCGAAGGACCCAAATTAGTCCAGATGCAACCACTTTCCAAGTCTCTCCGACCTTCACAAAAAAACTTATTCAAGAATATCTCTTTCTCCTATGTGCTTTCATCCCTAACCCTAACCCTAACCCTTCCAAAAGTCGGAGAAGCTCAAGGATGGTACCGATCGATGCGCGCTACCCCATTTAGTGGGGGTAGAGCCTACTTGCAAGTCTCTCCGACCTTCACAAAAAAAGTTATTCAAGAATATCTCTTTCTCCTATGTGCTTTCATCCCTAACCCTAACCCTAACCCTTCCGAAAGTCGGAGAAGCTCAAGGATGGTACCGATCGATGCGCGCAACCCCATTTAGTGGGGGTAGAGCCTACTTGCAAGTCTCTCCGACCTTCACAAAAAAAGTTATTCAAGAATATCTCCTCAGATTTGGGGGAATTTCGTCGGTCGACCTCTTCCGAAGGTCGTACAAGCTCGGGGATGGTACCAATCGATCCGCAGGACCCAAATTAGTCCAGATGCAACCACTTTCCAAGTCTCTCCGACCTTCACAAAAAAAGTTATTCAAGAATATCTCTTTCTCCTATGTGCTTTCATCCCTAACCCTAACCCTAACCCTTCCGAAAGTCGGAGAAGCTCAAGGATGGTACCGATCGATGCGCGCTACCCCATTTAGTGGGGGTAGAGCCTACTTGCAAGTCTCTCCGACCTTCACAAAAAAAGTTATTCAAGAATATCTCTTTCTCCTATGTGCTTTCATCCCTAACCCTAACCCTAACCCTTCCGAAAGTCGGAGAAGCTCAAGGATGGTACGGATCGATGCGCGCTACCCCATTTAGTGGGGGTAGAGCCTACTTGCAAGTCTCTCCGACCTTCACAAAAAAAGTTATTCAAGAATATCTCTTTCTCCTATGTGCTTTCATCCCTAACCCTAACCCTAACCCTTCCGAAAGTCGGAGAAGCTCAAGGATGGTACTGATCGATGCGCGCAACCCCATTTAGTGGGGGTAGAGCCTACTTGCAAGTCTCTCCGACCTTCACAAAAAAAGTAATTCAAGAATATCTCCTCAGATTTGGGGGAATTTCGTCGGTCGACCTCTTCCGAAGGTCGTACAAGCTCGGGGATGGTACCAATCGATCCGCAGGACCCAAATTAGTCCAGATGCAACCACTTTCCAAGTCTCTCCGACCTTCACAAAAAAACTTATTCAAGAATATCTCTTTCTCCTATGTGCTTTCATCCCTAACCCTAACCCTAACCCTTCCGAAAGTCGGAGAAGCTCAAGGATGGTACCGATCGATGCGCGCTACCCCATTTAGTGGGGGTAGAGCCTACTTGCAAGTCTCTCCGACCTTCACAAAAAAAGTTATTCAAGAATATCTCCTCAGATTTGGGGGAATTTCGTCGGTCGACCTCTTCCGAAGGTCGTACAAGCTCGGGGATGGTACCAATCGATCTGCAGGACCCAAATTAGTCCAGATGCAACCACTTTCCAAGTCTCTCCGACCTTCACAAAAAAAGTTATTCAAGAATATCTCTTTCTCCTATGTGCTTTCATCCCTAACCCTAACCCTAACCCTTCCGAAAGTCGGAGAAGCTCAAGGATGGTACCGATCGATGCGCGCTACCCCATTTAGTGGGGGCAGAGCCTACTTGCAAGTCTCTCCGACCTTCACAAAAAAAGTTATTCAAGAATATCTCTTTCTCCTATGTGCTTTCATCCCTAACCCTAACCCTAACCCTTCCGAAAGTCGGAGAAGCTCAAGGATGGTACTGATCGATGCGCGCTACCCCATTTAGTGGGGGTAGAGCCTACTTGCAAGTCTCTCCGACCTTCACAAAAAAAGTTATTCAAGAATATCTCTTTCTCCTATGTGCTTTCATCCCTAACCCTAACCCTAACCCTTCCGAAAGTCGGAGAAGCTCAAGGATGGTACCGATCGATGCGCGCATCCCCATTTAGTGGGGGTAGAGCCTACTTGCAAGTCTCTCCGACCTTCACAAAAAAAGTTATTCAAGAATATCTCCTCAGATTTGGGGGAATTTCGTCGGTCGACCTCTTCCGAAGGTCGTACAAGCTCGGGGATGGTACCAATCGATCCGCAGGACCCAAATTAGTCCAGATGCAACCACTTTCCAAGTCTCTCCGACCTTCACAAAAAAAGTTATTCAAGAATATCTCTTTCTCCTATGTGCTTTCATCCCTAACCCTAACCCTAACCCTTCCGAAAGTCGGAGAAGCTCAAGGATGGTACCGATCGATGCGCGCTACCCCATTTAGTGGGGGTAGAGCCTACTTGCAAGTCTCTCCGACCTTCACAAAAAAAGTTATTCAAGAATATCTCTTTCTCCTATGTGCTTTCATCCCTAACCCTAACCCTAACCCTTCCGAAAGTCGGAAAAGCTCAAGGATGGTACCGATCGATGCGCGCTACCCCATTTAGTGGGGGTAGAGCCTACTTGCAAGTCTCTCCGACCTTCACAAAAAAAGTTATTCAAGAATATCTCCTCAGATTTGGGGGAATTTCGTCGGTCGACCTCTTCCGAAGGTCGTACAAGCTCGGGGATGGTACCAATCGATCCGCAGGACCCAAATTAGTCCAGATGCAACCACTTTCCAAGTCTCTCCGACCTTCACAAAAAAACTTATTCAAGAATATCTCTTTCTCCTATGTGCTTTCATCCCTAACCCTAACCCTAACCCTTCCGAAA
Organism: Limanda limanda; assembly: GCF_963576545.1. Lineage (NCBI taxonomy): Eukaryota > Metazoa > Chordata > Actinopteri > Pleuronectiformes > Pleuronectidae > Limanda > Limanda limanda. The sequence continues at coordinate 180,556 of NW_026870444.1, forward strand.
GTCGGAGAAGCTCAAGGATGGTACCGATCGATGCGCGCTACCCCATTTAGTGGGGGTAGAGCCTACTTGCAAGTCTCTCCGACCTTCACAAAAAAAGTTATTCAAGAATATCTCTTTCTCCTATGTGCTTTCAACCCTAACCCTAACCCTTCCGAAAGTCGGAGAAGCTCAAGGATGGTACCGATCGATGCGCGCAACCCCATTTAGTGGGGGTAGAGCCTACTTGCAAGTCTCTCCGACCTTCACAAAAAAAGTTATTCAAGAATATCTCCTCAGATTTGGGGGAATTTCGTCGGTCGACCTCTTCCGAAGGTCGTACAAGCTCGGGGATGGTACCAATCGATCTGCAGGACCCAAATTAGTCCAGATGCAACCACTTTCCAAGTCTCTCCGACCTTCACAAAAAAAGTTATTCAAGAATATCTCTTTCTCCTATGTGCTTTCATCCCTAACCCTAACCCTAACCCTTCCGAAAGTCAAAGAAGCTCAAGGATGGTACCGATCGATGCGCGCTACCCCATTTAGTGGGGGCAGAGCCTACTTGCAAGTCTCTCCGACCTTCACAAAAAAAGTTATTCAAGAATATCTCTTTCTCCTATGTGCTTTCATCCCTAACCCTAACCCTAACCCTTCCGAAAGTCGGAGAAGCTCAAGGATGGTACCGATCGATGCGCGCTACCCCATTTAGTGGGGGTAGAGCCTACTTGCAAGTCTCTCCGACCTTCACAAAAAAAGTTATTCAAGAATATCTCTTTCTCCTATGTGCTTTCATCCCTAACCCTAACCCTAACCCTTCCGAAAGTCGGAGAAGCTCAAAGATGGTACCGATCGATGCGCGCTACCCCATTTAGTGGGGGTAGAGCCTACTTGCAAGTCTCTCCGACCTTCACAAAAAAAGTTATTCAAGAATATCTCTTTCTCCTATGTGCTTTCATCCCTAACCCTAACCCTAACCCTTCCGAAAGTCGGAAAAGCTCAAGGATGGTACCGATCGATGCGCGCAACCCCATTTAGTGGGGGTAGAGCCTACTTGCAAGTCTCTCCGACCTTCACAAAAAAAGTTATTCAAGAATATCTCCTCAGATTTGGGGGAATTTCGTCGGTCGACCTCTTCCGAAGGTCGTACAAGCTCGGGGATGGTACCAATCGATCCGCAGGACCCAAATTAGTCCAGATGCAACCACTTTCCAAGTCTCTCCGACCTTCACAAAAAAAGTTATTCAAGAATATCTCTTTCTCCTATGTGCTTTCATCCCTAACCCTAACCCTAACCCTTCCGAAAGTCGGAGAAGCTCAAGGATGGTACCGATCGATGCGCGCTACCCCATTTAGTGGGGGTAGAGCCTACTTGCAAGTCTCTCCGACCTTCACAAAAAAAGTTATTCAAGAATATCTCTTTCTCCTATGTGCTTTCATCCCTAACCCTAACCCTAACCCTTCCGAAAGTCGGAGAAGCTCAAGGATGGTACCGATCGATGCGCGCTACCCCATTTAGTGGGGGTAGAGCCTACTTGCAAGTCTCTCCGACCTCCACAAAAAAAGTTATTCAAGAATATCTCCTCAGATTTGGGGGAATTTCGTCGGTCGACCTCTTCCGAAGGTCGTACAAGCTCGGGGATGGTACTAATCGATCCGCAGGACCCAAATTAGTCCAGATGCAACCACTTTCCAAGTCTCTCCGACCTTCACAAAAAAACTTATTCAAGAATATCTCTTTCTCCTATGTGCTTTCATCCCTAACCCTAACCCTAACCCTTCCGAAAGTCGGAGAAGCTCAAGGATGGTACCGATCGATGCGCGCTACCCCATTTAGTGGGGGTAGAGCCTACTTGCAAGTCTCTCCGACCTTCACAAAAAAAGTAATTCAAGAATATCTCCTCAGATTTGGGGGAATTTCGTCGGTCGACCTTTTCCGAAGGTCGTACAAGCTCGGGGATGGTACCAATCGATCCGCAGGACCCAAATTAGTCCAGATGCAACCACTTTCCAAGTCTCTCCGACCTTCACAAAAAAACTTATTCAAGAATATCTCTTTCTCCTATGTGCTTTCATCCCTAACCCTAACCCTAACCCTTCCAAAAGTCGGAGAAGCTCAAGGATGGTACCGATCGATGCGCGCTACCCCATTTAGTGGGGGTAGAGCCTACTTGCAAGTCTCTCCGACCTTCACAAAAAAAGTTATTCAAGAATATCTCTTTCTCCTATGTGCTTTCATCCCTAACCCTAACCCTAACCCTTCCGAAAGTCGGAGAAGCTCAAGGATGGTACCGATCGATGCGCGCAACCCCATTTAGTGGGGGTAGAGCCTACTTGCAAGTCTCTCCGACCTTCACAAAAAAAGTTATTCAAGAATATCTCCTCAGATTTGGGGGAATTTCGTCGGTCGACCTCTTCCGAAGGTCGTACAAGCTCGGGGATGGTACCAATCGATCCGCAGGACCCAAATTAGTCCAGATGCAACCACTTTCCAAGTCTCTCCGACCTTCACAAAAAAAGTTATTCAAGAATATCTCTTTCTCCTATGTGCTTTCATCCCTAACCCTAACCCTAACCCTTCCGAAAGTCGGAGAAGCTCAAGGATGGTACCGATCGATGCGCGCTACCCCATTTAGTGGGGGTAAAGCCTACTTGCAAGTCTCTCCGACCTTCACAAAAAAAGTTATTCAAGAATATCTCTTTCTCCTATGTGCTTTCATCCCTAACCCTAACCCTAACCCTTCCGAAAGTCGGAGAAGCTCAAGGATGGTACGGATCGATGCGCGCTACCCCATTTAGTGGGGGTAGAGCCTACTTGCAAGTCTCTCCGACCTTCACAAAAAAAGTTATTCAAGAATATCTCTTTCTCCTATGTGCTTTCATCCCTAACCCTAACCCTAACCCTTCCGAAAGTCGGAGAAGCTCAAGGATGGTACTGATCGATGCGCGCAACCCCATTTAGTGGGGGTAGAGCCTACTTGCAAGTCTCTCCGACCTTCACAAAAAAAGTAATTCAAGAATATCTCCTCAGATTTGGGGGAATTTCGTCGGTCGACCTCTTCCGAAGGTCGTACAAGCTCGGGGATGGTACCAATCGATCCGCAGGACCCAAATTAGTCCAGATGCAACCACTTTCCAAGTCTCTCCGACCTTCACAAAAAAACTTATTCAAGAATATCTCTTTCTCCTATGTGCTTTCATCCCTAACCCTAACCCTAACCCTTCCGAAAGTCGGAGAAGCTCAAGGATGGTACCGATCGATGCGCGCTACCCCATTTAGTGGGGGTAGAGCCTACTTGCAAGTCTCTCCGACCTTCACAAAAAAAGTTATTCAAGAATATCTCCTCAGATTTGGGGGAATTTCGTCGGTCGACCTCTTCCGAAGGTCGTACAAGCTCGGGGATGGTACCAATCGATCTGCAGGACCCAAATTAGTCCAGATGCAACCACTTTCCAAGTCTCTCCGACCTTCACAAAAAAAGTTATTCAAGAATATCTCTTTCTCCTATGTGCTTTCATCCCTAACCCTAACCCTAACCCTTCCGAAAGTCGGAGAAGCTCAAGGATGGTACCGATCGATGCGCGCTACCCCATTTAGTGGGGGCATAGCCTACTTGCAAGTCTCTCCGACCTTCACAAAAAAAGTTATTCAAGAATATCTCTTTCTCCTATGTGCTTTCATCCCTAACCCTAACCCTAACCCTTCCGAAAGTCGGAGAAGCTCAAGGATGGTACTGATCGATGCGCGCTACCCCATTTAGTGGGGGTAGAGCCTACTTGCAAGTCTCTCCGACCTTCACAAAAAAAGTTATTCAAGAATATCTCTTTCTCCTATGTGCTTTCATCCCTAACCCTAACCCTAACCCTTCCGAAAGTCGGAGAAGCTCAAGGATGGTACCGATCGATGCGCGCATCCCCATTTAGTGGGGGTAGAGCCTACTTGCAAGTCTCTCCGACCTTCACAAAAAAAGTTATTCAAGAATATCTCCTCAGATTTGGGGGAATTTCGTCGGTCGACCTCTTCCGAAGGTCGTACAAGCTCGGGGATGGTACCAATCGATCCGCAGGACCCAAATTAGTCCAGATGCAACCACTTTCCAAGTCTCTCCGACCTTCACAAAAAAAGTTATTCAAGAATATCTCTTTCTCCTATGTGCTTTCATCCCTAACCCTAACCCTAACCCTTCCGAAAGTCGGAGAAGCTCAAGGATGGTACCGATCGATGCGCGCTACCCCATTTAGTGGGGGTAGAGCCTACTTGCAAGTCTCTCCGACCTTCACAAAAAAAGTTATTCAAGAATATCTCTTTCTCCTATGTGCTTTCATCCCTAACCCTAACCCTAACCCTTCCGAAAGTCGGAAAAGCTCAAGGATGGTACCGATCGATGCGCGCTACCCCATTTAGTGGGGGTAGAGCCTACTTGCAAGTCTCTCCGACCTTCACAAAAAAAGTTATTCAAGAATATCTCCTCAGATTTGGGGGAATTTCGTCGGTCGACCTCTTCCGAAGGTCGTACAAGCTCGGGGATGGTACCAATCGATCCGCAGGACCCAAATTAGTCCAGATGCAACCACTTTCCAAGTCTCTCCGACCTTCACAAAAAAACTTATTCAAGAATATCTCTTTCTCCTATGTGCTTTCATCCCTAACCCTAACCCTAACCCTTCCGAAAGTCGGAGAAGCTCAAGGATGGTACCGATCGATGCGCGCTACCCCATTTAGTGGGGGTAGAGCCTACTTGCAAGTCTCTCCGACCTTCACAAAAAAAGTTATTCAAGAATATCTCTTTCTCCTATGTGCTTTCAACCCTAACCCTAACCCTTCCGAAAGTCGGAGAAGCTCAAGGATGGTACCGATCGATGCGCGCTACCCCATTTAGTGGGGGTAGAGCCTACTTGCAAGTCTCTCCGACCTTCACAAAAAAAGTTATTCAAGAATATCTCCTCAGATTTGGGGGAATTTCGTCGGTCGACCTCTTCCGAAGGTCGTACAAGCTCGGGGATGGTACCAATCGATCCGCAGGACCCAAATTAGTCCAGATGCAACCACTTTCCAAGTCTCTCCGACCTTCACAAAAAAAGTTATTCAAGAATATCTCTTTCTCCTATGTGCTTTCATCCCTAACCCTAACCCTTCCGAAAGTCGGAGAAGCTCAAGGATGGTACCGATCGATGCGCGCTACCCCATTTAGTGGGGGTAGAGCCTACTTGCAAGTCTCTCCGACCTTCACAAAAAAAGTTATTCAAGAATATCTCCTCAGATTTGGGGGAATTTCGTCGGTCGACCTCTTCCGAAGGTCGTACAAGCTCGGGGATGGTACCAATCGATCTGCAGGACCCAAATTAGTCCAGATGCAACCACTTTCCAAGTCTCTCCGACCTTCACAAAAAAAGTTATTCAAGAATATCTCTTTCTCCTATGTGCTTTCATCCCTAACCCTAACCCTAACCCTTCCGAAAGTCAAAGAAGCTCAAGGATGGTACCGATCGATGCGCGCTACCCCATTTAGTGGGGGCAGAGCCTACTTGCAAGTCTCTCCGACCTTCACAAAAAAAGTTATTCAAGAATATCTCTTTCTCCTATGTGCTTTCATCCCTAACCCTAACCCTAACCCTTCCGAAAGTCGGAGAAGCTCAAGGATGGTACCGATCGATGCGCGCTACCCCATTTAGTGGGGGTAGAGCCTACTTGCAAGTCTCTCCGACCTTCACAAAAAAAGTTATTCAAGAATATCTCTTTCTCCTATGTGCTTTCATCCCTAACCCTAACCCTAACCCTTCCGAAAGTCGGAGAAGCTCAAAGATGGTACCGATCGATGCGCGCTACCCCATTTAGTGGGGGTAGAGCCTACTTGCAAGTCTCTCCGACCTTCACAAAAAAAGTTATTCAAGAATATCTCTTTCTCCTATGTGCTTTCATCCCTAACCCTAACCCTAACCCTTCCGAAAGTCGGAAAAGCTCAAGGATGGTACCGATCGATGCGCGCAACCCCATTTAGTGGGGGTAGAGCCTACTTGCAAGTCTCTCCGACCTTCACAAAAAAAGTTATTCAAGAATATCTCCTCAGATTTGGGGGAATTTCGTCGGTCGACCTCTTCCGAAGGTCGTACAAGCTCGGGGATGGTACCAATCGATCCGCAGGACCCAAATTAGTCCAGATGCAACCACTTTCCAAGTCTCTCCGACCTTCACAAAAAAAGTTATTCAAGAATATCTCTTTCTCCTATGTGCTTTCATCCCTAACCCTAACCCTAACCCTTCCGAAAGTCGGAGAAGCTCAAGGATGGTACCGATCGATGCGCGCTACCCCATTTAGTGGGGGTAGAGCCTACTTGCAAGTCTCTCCGACCTTCACAAAAAAAGTTATTCAAGAATATCTCTTTCTCCTATGTGCTTTCATCCCTAACCCTAACCCTAACCCTTCCGAAAGTCGGAGAAGCTCAAGGATGGTACCGATCGATGCGCGCAACCCCATTTAGTGGGGGTAGAGCCTACTTGCAAGTCTCTCCGACCTTCACAAAAAAAGTTATTCAAGAATATCTCCTCAGATTTGGGGGAATTTCGTCGGTCGACCTCTTCCGAAGGTCGTACAAGCTCGGGGATGGTACCAATCGATCCGCAGGACCCAAATTAGTCCAGATGCAACCACTTTCCAAGTCTCTCCGACCTTCACAAAAAAAGTTATTCAAGAATATCTCTTTCTCCTATGTGCTTTCATCCCTAACCCTAACCCTAACCCTTCCGAAAGTCGGAGAAGCTCAAGGATGGTACCGATCGATGCGCGCTACCCCATTTAGTGGGGGTAGAGCCTACTTGCAAGTCTCTCCGACCTTCACAAAAAAAATTATTCAAGAATATCTCTTTCTCCTATGTGCTTTCATCCCTAACCCTAACCCTAACCCTTCCGAAAGTCGGAGAAGCTCAAAGATGGTACCGATCGATGCGCGCAACCCCATTTAGTGGGGGTAGAGCCTACTTGCAAGTCTCTCCGACCTTCACAAAAAAAGTTATTCAAGAATATCTCCTCAGATTTGGGGGAATTTCGTCGGTCGACCTCTTCCGAAGGTCGTACAAGCTCGGGGATGGTACCAATCGATCCGCAGGACCCAAATTAGTCCAGATGCAACCACTTTCCAAGTCTCTCCGACCTTCACAAAAAAAGTTATTCAAGAATATCTCTTTCTCCTATGTGCTTTCATCCCTAACCCTAACCCTAACCCTTCCGAAAGTCGGAGAAGCTCAAGGATGGTACCGATCGATGCGTGCTACCCCATTTAGTGGGGGTAGAGCCTACTTGCAAGTCTCTCCGACCTTCACAAAAAAAGTTATTCAAGAATATCTCTTTCTCCTATGTGCTTTCATCCCTAACCCTAACCCTAACCCTTCCGAAAGTCGGAGAAGCTCAAGGATGGTACCGATCGATGCGCGCAACCCCATTTAGTGGGGGTAGAGCCTACTTGCAAGTCTCTCCGACCTTCACAAAAAAAGTTATTCAAGAATATCTCCTCAGATTTGGGGGAATTTCGTCGGTCGACCTCTTCCGAAGGTTGTACAAGCTCGGGGATGGTACCAATCGATCTGCAGGACCCAAATTAGTCCAGATGCAACCACTTTCCAAGTCTCTCCGACCTTCACAAAAAAAGTTATTCAAGAATATCTCTTTCTCCTATGTGCTTTCATCCCTAACCCTAACCCTAACCCTTCCGAAAGTCGGAGAAGCTCAAGGATGGTACCGATCGATGCGCGCTACCCCATTTAGTGGGAGTAGAGCCTACTTGCAAGTCTCTCCGACCTTCACAAAAAAAGTTATTCAAGAATATCTCTTTCTCCTATGTGCTTTCATCCCTAACCCTAACCCTAACCCTTCCGAAAGTCGGAGAAGCTCAAGGATGGTACCGATCGATGCGCGCTACCCCATTTAGTGGGGGTAGAGCCTACTTGCAAGTCTCTCCGACCTTCACAAAAAAAGTTATTCAAGAATATCTCCTCAGATTTGGGGGAATTTCGTCGGTCGACCTCTTCCGAAGGTCGTACAAGCTCGGGGATGGTACCAATCGATCCGCAGGACCCAAATTAGTCCAGATGCAACCACTTTCCAAGTCTCTCCGACCTTCACAAAAAAACTTATTCAAGAATATCTCTTTCTCCTATGTGCTTTCATCCCTAACCCTAACCCTAACCCTTCCGAAAGTCGGAGAAGCTCAAGGATGGTACCGATCGATGCGCGCTACCCCATTTAGTGGGGGCAGAGCCTACTTGCAAGTCTCTCCGACCTTCACAAAAAAAGTTATTCAAGAATATCTCTTTCTCCTATGTGCTTTCATCCCTAACCCTAACCCTAACCCTTCCGAAAGTCGGAGAAGCTCAAGGATGGTACCGATCGATGCGCGCTACCCCATTTAGTGGGGGTAGAGCCTACTTGCAAGTCTCTCCGACCTTCACAAAAAAAGTTATTCAAGAATATCTCTTTCTCCTATGTGCTTTCATCCCTAACCCTAACCCTAACCCTTCCGAAAGTCGGAGAAGCTCAAGGATGGTACCGATCGATGCGCGCTACCCCATTTAGTGGGGGTAGAGCCTACTTGCAAGTCTCTCCGACCTTCACAAAAAAGGTTATTCAAGAATATCTCTTTCTCCTATGTGCTTTCATCCCTAACCCTAACCCTTCCGAAAGTCGGAGAAGCTCAAGGATGGTACCGATCGATGCGCGCAACCCCATTTAGTGGGGGTAGAGCCTACTTGCAAGTCTCTCCGACCTTCACAAAAAAAGTTATTCAAGAATATCTCCTCAGATTTGGGGGAATTTCGTCGGTCGACCTCTTCCGAAGGTCGTACAAGCTCGGGGATGGTACCAATCGATCCGCAGGACCCAAATTAGTCCAGATGCAACCACTTTCCAAGTCTCTCCGACCTTCACAAAAAAAGTTATTCAAGAATATCTCTTTCTCCTATGTGCTTTCATCCCTAACCCTAACCCTTCCGAAAGTCGGAGAAGCTCAAGGATGGTACCGATCGATGCGCGCTACCCCATTTAGTGGGGGTAGAGCCTACTTGCAAGTCTCTCCGACCTTCACAAAAAAAGTTATTCAAGAATATCTCCTCAGATTTGGGGGAATTTCGTCGGTCGACCTCTTCCGAAGGTCGTACAAGCTCGGGGATGGTACCAATCGATCCGCAGGACCCAAATTAGTCCAGATGCAACCACTTTCCAAGTCTCTCCGACCTTCACAAAAAAGGTTATTCAAGAATATCTCTTTCTCCTATGTGCTTTCATCCCTAACCCTAACCCTAACCCTTCCGAAAGTCAGAGAAGCTCAAGGATGGTACCGATCGATGCGCGCTACCCCATTTAGTGGGGGTAGAGCCTACTTGCAAGTCTCTCCGACCTTCACAAAAAAAGTTATTCAAGAATATCTCTTTCTCCTATGTGCTTTCATCCCTAACCCTAACCCTAACCCTTCCGAAAGTCGGAGAAGCTCAAGGATGGTACCGATCGATGCGCGCTACCCCATTTAGTGGGGGTAGAGCCTACTTGCAAGTCTCTCCGACCTTCACAAAAAAAGTTATTCAAGAATATCTCTTTCTCCTATGTGCTTTCATCCCTAACCCTAACCCTAACCCTTCCGAAAGTCGGAGAAGCTCAAAGATGGTACCGATCGATGCGCGCTACCCCATTTAGTGGGGGTAGAGCCTACTTGCAAGTCTCTCCGACCTTCACAAAAAAAGTTATTCAAGAATATCTCTTTCTCCTATGTGCTTTCATCCCTAACCCTAACCCTAACCCTTCCGAAAGTCGGAGAAGCTCAAGGATGGTACCGATCGATGCGCGCAACCCCATTTAGTGGGGGTAGAGCCTACTTGCAAGTCTCTCCGACCTTCACAAAAAAAGTTATTCAAGAATATCTCCTCAGATTTGGGGGAATTTCGTCGGTCGACCTCTTCCGAAGGTCGTACAAGCTCGGGGATGGTACCAATCGATCCGCAGGACCCAAATTAGTCCAGATGCAACCACTTTCCAAGTCTCTCCGACCTTCACAAAAAAAGTTATTCAATAATATCTCTTTCTCCTATGTGCTTTCATCCCTAACCCTAACCCTAACCCTTCCGAAAGTCGGAGAAGCTCAAGGATGGTACCGATCGATGCGCGCTACCCCATTTAGTGGGGGTAGAGCCTACTTGCAAGTCTCTCCGACCTTCACAAAAAAAGTTATTCAAGAATATCTCTTTCTCCTATGTGCTTTCATCCCTAACCCTAACCCTAACCCTTCCGAAAGTCGGAGAAGCTCAAGGATGGTACCGATCGATGCGCGCAACCCCATTTAGTGGGGGTAGAGCCTACTTGCAAGTCTCTCCGACCTTCACAAAAAAAGTTATTCAAGAATATCTCCTCAGATTTGGGGGAATTTCGTCGGTCGACCTCTTCCGAAGGTCGTACAAGCTCGGGGATGGTACCAATCGATCCGCAGGACCCAAATTAGTCCAGATGCAACCACTTTCCAAGTCTCTCCGACCTTCACAAAAAAAGTTATTCAAGAATATCTCTTTCTCCTATGTGCTTTCATCCCTAACCCTAACCCTAACCCTTCCGAAAGTCGGAGAAGCTCAAGGATGGTACCGATCGATGCGCGCTACCCCATTTAGTGGGGGTAGAGCCTACTTGCAAGTCTCTCCGACCTTCACAAAAAAAGTTATTCAAGAATATCTCTTTCTCCTATGTGCTTTCATCCCTAACCCTAACCCTAACCCTTCCGAAAGTCGGAGAAGCTCAAGGATGGTACCGATCGATGCGCGCTACCCCATTTAGTGGGGGTAGAGCCTACTTGCAAGTCTCTCCGACCTTCACAAAAAAAGTTATTCAAGAATATCTCTTTCTCCTATGTGCTTTCATCCCTAACCCTAACCCTAACCCTTCCGAAAGTCGGAGAAGCTCAAGGATGGTACCGATCGATGCGCGCTACCCCATTTAGTGGGGGTAGAGCCTACTTGCAAGTCTCTCCGACCTTCACAAAAAAAGTTATTCAAGAATATCTCCTCAGATTTGGGGGAATTTCGTCGGTCGACCTCTTCCGAAGGTCGTACAAGCTCGGGGATGGTACCAATCGATCCGCAGGACCCAAATTAGTCCAGATGCAACCACTTTCCAAGTCTCTCCGACCTTCACAAAAAAACTTATTCAAGAATATCTCTTTCTCCTATGTGCTTTCATCCCTAGCCCTAACCCTAACCCTTCCGAAAGTCGGAGAAGCTCAAGGATGGTACCGATCGATGCGCGCTACCCCATTTAGTGGGGGCAGAGCCTACTTGCAAGTCTCTCCGACCTTCACAAAAAAAGTTATTCAAGAATATCTCTTTCTCCTATGTGCTTTCATCCCTAACCCTAACCCTAACCCTTCCGAAAGTCGGAGAAGCTCAAGGATGGTACCGATCGATGCGCGCTACCCCATTTAGTGGGGGTAGAGCCTACTTGCAAGTCTCTCCGACCTTCACAAAAAAAGTTATTCAAGAATATCTCTTTCTCCTATGTGCTTTCATCCCTAACCCTAACCCTAACCCTTCCGAAAGTCGGAGAAGCTCAAGGATGGTACCGATCGATGCGCGCTACCCCATTTAGTGGGGGTAGAGCCTACTTGCAAGTCTCTCCGACCTTCACAAAAAAAGTTATTCAAGAATATCTCTTTCTCCTATGTGCTTTCATCCCTAACCCTAACCCTTCCGAAAGTCGGAGAAGCTCAAGGATGGTACCGATCGATGCGCGCAACCCCATTTAGTGGGGGTAGAGCCTACTTGCAAGTCTCTCCGACCTTCACAAAAAAAGTTATTCAAGAATATCTCCTCAGATTTGGGGGAATTTCGTCGGTCGACCTCTTCCGAAGGTCGTACAAGCTCGGGGATGGTACCAATCGATCCGCAGGACCCAAATTAGTCCAGATGCAACCACTTTCCAAGTCTCTCCGACCTTCACAAAAAAAGTTATTCAAGAATATCTCTTTCTCCTATGTGCTTTCATCCCTAACCCTAACCCTTCCGAAAGTCGGAGAAGCTCAAGGATGGTACCGATCGATGCGTGCTACCCCATTTAGTGGGGGTAGAGCCTACTTGCAAGTCTCTCCGACCTTCACAAAAAAAGTTATTCAAGAATATCTCTTTCTCCTATGTGCTTTCATCCCTAACCCTAACCCTAACCCTTCCGAAAGTCGGAGAAGCTCAAGGATGGTACCGATCGATGCGCGCAACCCCATTTAGTGGGGGTAGAGCCTACTTGCAAGTCTCTCCGACCTTCACAAAAAAAGTTATTCAAGAATATCTCCTCAGATTTGGGGGAATTTCGTCGGTCGACCTCTTCCGAAGGTTGTACAAGCTCGGGGATGGTACCAATCGATCTGCAGGACCCAAATTAGTCCAGATGCAACCACTTTCCAAGTCTCTCCGACCTTCACAAAAAAAGTTATTCAAGAATATCTCTTTCTCCTATGTGCTTTCATCCCTAACCCTAACCCTAACCCTTCCGAAAGTCGGAGAAGCTCAAGGATGGTACCGATCGATGCGCGCTACCCCATTTAGTGGGGGTAGAGCCTACTTGCAAGTCTCTCCGACCTTCACAAAAAAAGTTATTCAAGAATATCTCTTTCTCCTATGTGCTTTCATCCCTAACCCTAACCCTAACCCTTCCGAAAGTCGGAGAAGCTCAAGGATGGTACCGATCGATGCGCGCTACCCCATTTAGTGGGGGTAGAGCCTACTTGCAAGTCTCTCCGACCTTCACAAAAAAAGTTATTCAAGAATATCTCCTCAGATTTGGGGGAATTTCGTCGGTCGACCTCTTCCGAAGGTCGTACAAGCTCGGGGATGGTACCAATCGATCCGCAGGACCCAAATTAGTCCAGATGCAACCACTTTCCAAGTCTCTCCGACCTTCACAAAAAAACTTATTCAAGAATATCTCTTTCTCCTATGTGCTTTCATCCCTAACCCTAACCCTAACCCTTCCGAAAGTCGGAGAAGCTCAAGGATGGTACCGATCGATGCGCGCTACCCCATTTAGTGGGGGCAGAGCCTACTTGCAAGTCTCTCCGACCTTCACAAAAAAAGTTATTCAAGAATATCTCTTTCTCCTATGTGCTTTCATCCCTAACCCTAACCCTAACCCTTCCGAAAGTCGGAGAAGCTCAAGGATGGTACCGATCGATGCGCGCTACCCCATTTAGTGGGGGTAGAGCCTACTTGCAAGTCTCTCCGACCTTCACAAAAAAAGTTATTCAAGAATATCTCTTTCTCCTATGTGCTTTCATCCCTAACCCTAACCCTAACCCTTCCGAAAGTCGGAGAAGCTCAAGGATGGTACCGATCGATGCGCGCTACCCCATTTAGTGGGGGTAGAGCCTACTTGCAAGTCTCTCCGACCTTCACAAAAAAGGTTATTCAAGAATATCTCTTTCTCCTATGTGCTTTCATCCCTAACCCTAACCCTTCCGAAAGTCGGAGAAGCTCAAGGATGGTACCGATCGATGCGCGCAACCCCATTTAGTGGGGGTAGAGCCTACTTGCAAGTCTCTCCGACCTTCACAAAAAAAGTTATTCAAGAATATCTCCTCAGATTTGGGGGAATTTCGTCGGTCGACCTCTTCCGAAGGTCGTACAAGCTCGGGGATGGTACCAATCGATCCGCAGGACCCAAATTAGTCCAGATGCAACCACTTTCCAAGTCTCTCCGACCTTCACAAAAAAAGTTATTCAAGAATATCTCTTTCTCCTATGTGCTTTCATCCCTAACCCTAACCCTTCCGAAAGTCGGAGAAGCTCAAGGATGGTACCGATCGATGCGCGCTACCCCATTTAGTGGGGGTAGAGCCTACTTGCAAGTCTCTCCGACCTTCACAAAAAAAGTTATTCAAGAATATCTCCTCAGATTTGGGGGAATTTCGTCGGTCGACCTCTTCCGAAGGTCGTACAAGCTCGGGGATGGTACCAATCGATCCGCAGGACCCAAATTAGTCCAGATGCAACCACTTTCCAAGTCTCTCCGACCTTCACAAAAAAAGTTATTCAAGAATATCTCTTTCTCCTATGTGCTTTCATCCCTAACCCTAACCCTAACCCTTCCGAAAGTCAGAGAAGCTCAAGGATGGTACCGATCGATGCGCGCTACCCCATTTAGTGGGGGTAGAGCCTACTTGCAAGTCTCTCCGACCTTCACAAAAAAAGTTATTCAAGAATATCTCTTTCTCCTATGTGCTTTCATCCCTAACCCTAACCCTAACCCTTCCGAAAGTCGGAGAAGCTCAAGGATGGTACCGATCGATGCGCGCTACCCCATTTAGTGGGGGTAGAGCCTACTTGCAAGTCTCTCCGACCTTCACAAAAAAAGTTATTCAAGAATATCTCTTTCTCCTATGTGCTTTCATCCCTAACCCTAACCCTAACCCTTCCGAAAGTCGGAGAAGCTCAAAGATGGTACCGATCGATGCGCGCTACCCCATTTAGTGGGGGTAGAGCCTACTTGCAAGTCTCTCCGACCTTCACAAAAAAAGTTATTCAAGAATATCTCTTTCTCCTATGTGCTTTCATCCCTAACCCTAACCCTAACCCTTCCGAAAGTCGGAGAAGCTCAAGGATGGTACCGATCGATGCGCGCAACCCCATTTAGTGGGGGTAGAGCCTACTTGCAAGTCTCTCCGACCTTCACAAAAAAAGTTATTCAAGAATATCTCCTCAGATTTGGGGGAATTTCGTCGGTCGACCTCTTCCGAAGGTCGTACAAGCTCGGGGATGGTACCAATCGATCCGCAGGACCCAAATTAGTCCAGATGCAACCACTTTCCAAGTCTCTCCGACCTTCACAAAAAAAGTTATTCAATAATATCTCTTTCTCCTATGTGCTTTCATCCCTAACCCTAACCCTAACCCTTCCGAAAGTCGGAGAAGCTCAAGGATGGTACCGATCGATGCGCGCTACCCCATTTAGTGGGGGTAGAGCCTACTTGCAAGTCTCTCCGACCTTCACAAAAAAAGTTATTCAAGAATATCTCTTTCTCCTATGTGCTTTCATCCCTAACCCTAACCCTAACCCTTCCGAAAGTCGGAGAAGCTCAAGGATGGTACCGATCGATGCGCGCAACCCCATTTAGTGGGGGTAGAGCCTACTTGCAAGTCTCTCCGACCTTCACAAAAAAAGTTATTCAAGAATATCTCCTCAGATTTGGGGGAATTTCGTCGGTCGACCTCTTCCGAAGGTCGTACAAGCTCGGGGATGGTACCAATCGATCCGCAGGACCCAAATTAGTCCAGATGCAACCACTTTCCAAGTCTCTCCGACCTTCACAAAAAAAGTTATTCAAGAATATCTCTTTCTCCTATGTGCTTTCATCCCTAACCCTAACCCTAACCCTTCCGAAAGTCGGAGAAGCTCAAGGATGGTACCGATCGATGCGCGCTACCCCATTTAGTGGGGGTAGAGCCTACTTGCAAGTCTCTCCGACCTTCACAAAAAAAGTTATTCAAGAATATCTCTTTCTCCTATGTGCTTTCATCCCTAACCCTAACCCTAACCCTTCCGAAAGTCGGAGAAGCTCAAGGATGGTACCGATCGATGCGCGCTACCCCATTTAGTGGGGGTAGAGCCTACTTGCAAGTCTCTCCGACCTTCACAAAAAAAGTTATTCAAGAATATCTCTTTCTCCTATGTGCTTTCATCCCTAACCCTAACCCTAACCCTTCCGAAAGTCGGAGAAGCTCAAGGATGGTACCGATCGATGCGCGCTACCCCATTTAGTGGGGGTAGAGCCTACTTGCAAGTCTCTCTGACCTTCACAAAAAAAGTTATTCAAGAATATCTCCTCAGATTTGGGGGAATTTCGTCGGTCGACCTCTTCCGAAGGTCGTACAAGCTCGGGGATGGTACCAATCGATCCGCAGGACCCAAATTAGTCCAGATGCAACCACTTTCCAAGTCTCTCCGACCTTCACAAAAAAACTTATTCAAGAATATCTCTTTCTCCTATGTGCTTTCATCCCTAACCCTAACCCTAACCCTTCCGAAAGTCGGAGAAGCTCAAGGATGGTACCGATCGATGCGCGCTACCCCATTTAGTGGGGGCAGAGCCTACTTGCAAGTCTCTCCGACCTTCACAAAAAAAGTTATTCAAGAATATCTCTTTCTCCTATGTGCTTTCATCCCTAACCCTAACCCTAACCCTTCCGAAAGTCGGAGAAGCTCAAGGATGGTACTGATCGATGCGCGCTACCCCATTTAGTGGGGGTAGAGCCTACTTGCAAGTCTCTCCGACCTTCACAAAAAAAGTTATTCAAGAATATCTCTTTCTCCTATGTGCTTTCATCCCTAACCCTAACCCTAACCCTTCCGAAAGTCGGAGAAGCTCAAGGATGGTACCGATCGATGCGCGCTACCCCATTTAGTGGGGGTAGAGCCTACTTGCAAGTCTCTCCGACCTTCACAAAAAAAGTTATTCAAGAATATCTCTTTCTCCTATGTGCTTTCATCCCTAACCCTAACCCTTCCGAAAGTCGGAGAAGCTCAAGGATGGTACCGATCGATGCGCGCAACCCCATTTAGTGGGGGTAGAGCCTACTTGCAAGTCTCTCCGACCTTCACAAAAAAAGTTATTCAAGAATATCTCCTCAGATTTGGGGGAATTTCGTCGGTCGACCTCTTCCGAAGGTCGTACAAGCTCGGGGATGGTACCAATCGATCCGCAGGACCCAAATTAGTCCAGATGCAACCACTTTCCAAGTCTCTCCGACCTTCACAAAAAAAGTTATTCAAGAATATCTCTTTCTCCTATGTGCTTTCATCCCTAACCCTAACCCTTCCGAAAGTCGGAGAAGCTCAAGGATGGTACCGATCGATGCGCGCTACCCCATTTAGTGGGGGTAGAGCCTACTTGCAAGTCTCTCCGACCTTCACAAAAAAAGTTATTCAAGAATATCTACTCAGATTTGGGGGAATTTCGTCGGTCGACCTCTTCCGAAGGTCGTACAAGCTCGGGGATGGTACCAATCGATCCGCAGGACCCAAATTAGTCCAGATGCAACCACTTTCCAAGTCTCTCCGACCTTCACAAAAAAAGTTATTCAAGAATATCTCTTTCTCCTATGTGCTTTCATCCCTAACCCTAACCCTAACCCTTCCGAAAGTCAGAGAAGCTCAAGGATGGTACCGATCGATGCGCGCTACCCCATTTAGTGGGGGTAGAGCCTACTTGCAAGTCTCTCCGACCTTCACAAAAAAAGTTATTCAAGAATATCTCTTTCTCCTATGTGCTTTCATCCCTAACCCTAACCCTTCCGAAAGTCGGAGAAGCTCAAGGATGGTACCGATCGATGCGCGCTACCCCATTTAGTGGGGGTAGAGCCTACTTGCAAGTCTCTCCGACCTTCACAAAAAAAGTTATTCAAGAATATCTCTTTCTCCTATGTGCTTTCATCCCTAACCCTAACCCTAACCCTTCCGAAAGTCGGAGAAGCTCAAAGATGGTACCGATCGATGCGCGCTACCCCATTTAGTGGGGGTAGAGCCTACTTGCAAGTCTCTCCGACCTTCACAAAAAAAGTTATTCAAGAATATCTCTTTCTCCTATGTGCTTTCATCCCTAACCCTAACCCTAACCCTTCCGAAAGTCGGAGAAGCTCAAGGATGGTACCGATCGATGCGCGCAACCCCATTTAGTGGGGGTAGAGCCTACTTGCAAGTCTCTCCGACCTTCACAAAAAAAGTTATTCAAGAATATCTCCTCAGATTTGGGGGAATTTCGTCGGTCGACCTCTTCCGAAGGTCGTACAAGCTCGGGGATGGTACCAATCGATCCGCAGGACCCAAATTAGTCCAGATGCAACCACTTTCCAAGTCTCTCCGACCTTCACAAAAAAAGTTATTCAATAATATCTCTTTCTCCTATGTGCTTTCATCCCTAACCCTAACCCTAACCCTTCCGAAAGTCGGAGAAGCTCAAGGATGGTACTGATCGATGCGCGCTACCCCATTTAGTGGGGGTAGAGCCTACTTGCAAGTCTCTCCGACCTTCACAAAAAAAGTTATTCAAGAATATCTCTTTCTCCTATGTGCTTTCATCCCTAACCCTAACCCTAACCCTTCCGAAAGTCGGAGAAGCTCAAGGATGGTACCGATCGATGCGCGCAACCCCATTTAGTGGGGGTAGAGCCTACTTGCAAGTCTCTCCGACCTTCACAAAAAAAGTTATTCAAGAATATCTCCTCAGATTTGGGGGAATTTCGTCGGTCGACCTCTTCCGAAGGTCGTACAAGCTCGGGGATGGTACCAATCGATCCGCAGGACCCAAATTAGTCCAGATGCAACCACTTTCCAAGTCTCTCCGACCTTCACAAAAAAAGTTATTCAAGAATATCTCTTTCTCCTATGTGCTTTCATCCCTAACCCTAACCCTAACCCTTCCGAAAGTCGGAGAAGCTCAAGGATGGTACCGATCGATGCGCGCTACCCCATTTAGTGGGGGTAGAGCCTACTTGCAAGTCTCTCCGACCTTCACAAAAAAAGTTATTCAAGAATATCTCTTTCTCCTATGTGCTTTCATCCCTAACCCTAACCCTAACCCTTCCGAAAGTCGGAGAAGCTCAAGGATGGTACCGATCGATGCGTGCAACCCCATTTAGTGGGGGTAGAGCCTACTTGCAAGTCTCTCCGACCTTCACAAAAAAAGTTATTCAAGAATATCTCCTCAGATTTGGGGGAATTTCGTCGGTCGACCTCTTCCAAAGGTCGTACAAGCTCGGGGATGGTACCAATCGATCCGCAGGACCCAAATTAGTCCAGATGCAACCACTTTCCAAGTCTCTCCGACCTTCACAAAAAAAGTTATTCAAGAATATCTCTTTCTCCTATGTGCTTTCATCCCTAACCCTAACCCTAACCCTTCCGAAAGTCGGAGAAGCTCAAGGATGGTACCGATCGATGCGCGCTACCCCATTTAGTGGGGGTAGAGCCTACTTGCAAGTCTCTCCGACCTTCACAAAAAAAGTTATTCAAGAATATCTCTTTCTCCTATGTGCTTTCATCCCTAACCCTAACCCTAACCCTTCCGAAAGTCGGAGAAGCTCAAGGATGGTACCGATCGATGCGCGCAACCCCATTTAGTGGGGGTAGAGCCTACTTGCAAGTCTCTCCGACCTTCACAAAAAAAGTTATTCAAGAATATCTCCTCAGATTTGGGGGAATTTCGTCGGTCGACCTCTTCCGAAGGTCGTACAAGCTCGGGGATGGTACCAATCGATCCGCAGGACCCAAATTAGTCCAGATGCAACCACTTTCCAAGTCTCTCCGACCTTCACAAAAAAAGTTATTCAAGAATATCTCTTTCTCCTATGTGCTTTCATCCCTAACCCTAACCCTAACCCTTCCGAAAGTCGGAGAAGCTCAAGGATGGTACCGATCGATGTGCGCTACCCCATTTAGTGGGGGTAGAGCCTACTTGCAAGTCTCTCCGACCTTCACAAAAAAAGTTATTCAAGAATATCTCTTTCTCCTATGTGCTTTCATCCCTAACCCTAACCCTTCCGAAAGTCGGAGAAGCTCAAGGATGGTACCGATCGATGCGCGCTACCCCATTTAGTGGGGGTAGAGCCTACTTGCAAGTCTCTCCGACCTTCACAAAAAAAGTTATTCAAGAATATCTCCTCAGATTTGGGGGAATTTCGTCGGTCGACCTCTTCCGAAGGTCGTACAAGCTCGGGGATGGTACCAATCGATCCGCAGGACCCAAATTAGTCCAGATGCAACCACTTTCCAAGTCTCTCCGACCTTCACAAAAAAACTTATTCAAGAATATCTCTTTCTCCTATGTGCTTTCATCCCTAACCCTAACCCTAACCCTTCCGAAAGTCGGAGAAGCTCAAGGATGGTACCGATCGATGCGCGCTACCCCATTTAGTGGGGGTAGACCCTACTTGCAAGTCTCTCCGACCTTCACAAAAAAAGTTATTCAAGAATATCTCTTTCTCCTATGTGCTTTCATCCCTAACCCTAACCCTAACCCTTCCGAAAGTCGGAGAAGCTCAAGGATGGTACCGATCGATGCGCGCAACCCCATTTAGTGGGGGTAGAGCCTACTTGCAAGTCTCTCCGACCTTCACAAAAAAAGTAATTCAAGAATATCTCCTCAGATTTGGGGGAATTTCGTCGGTCGACCTCTTCCGAAGGTCGTACAAGCTCGGGGATGGTACCAATCGATCCGCAGGACCCAAATTAGTCCAGATGCAACCACTTTCCAAGTCTCTCCGACCTTCACAAAAAAACTTATTCAAGAATATCTCTTTCTCCTATGTGCTTTCATCCCTAACCCTAACCCTAACCCTTCCGAAAGTCGGAGAAGCTCAAGGATGGTACTGATCGATGCGCGCTACCCCATTTAGTGGGGGTAGAGCCTACTTGCAAGTCTCTCCGACCTTCACAAAAAAAGTTATTCAAGAATATCTCCTCAGATTTGGGGGAATTTCGTCGGTCGACCTCTTCCGAAGGTCGTACAAGCTCGGGGATGGTACCAATCGATCCGCAGGACCCAAATTAGTCCAGATGCAACCACTTTCCAAGTCTCTCCGACCTTCACAAAAAAAGTTATTCAAGAATATCTCTTTCTCCTATGTGCTTTCATCCCTAACCCTAACCCTAACCCTTCCGAAGGTCGGAGAAGCTCAAGGATGGTACCGATCGATGCGCGCTACCCCATTTAGTGGGGGCAGAGCCTACTTGCAAGTCTCTCCGACCTTCACAAAAAAAGTTATTCAAGAATATCTCTTTCTCCTATGTGCTTTCATCCCTAACCCTAACCCTAACCCTTCCGAAAGTCGGAGAAGCTCAAGGATGGTACCGATCGATGCGCGCTACCCCATTTAGTGGGGGTAGAGCCTACTTGCAAGTCTCTCCGACCTTCACAAAAAAAGTTATTCAAGAATATCTCTTTCTCCTATGTGCTTTCATCCCTAACCCTAACCCTAACCCTTCCGAAAGTCGGAGAAGCTCAAGGATGGTACCGATCGATGCGCGCTACCCCATTTAGTGGGGGTAGAGCCTACTTGCAAGTCTCTCCGACCTTCACAAAAAAAGTTATTCAAGAATATCTCTTTCTCCTATGTGCTTTCATCCCTAACCCTAACCCTAACCCTTCCGAAAGTCGGAGAAGCTCAAGGATGGTACCGATCGATGCGCGCAACCCCATTTAGTGGGGGTAGAGCCTACTTGCAAGTCTCTCCGACCTTCACAAAAAAAGTTATTCAAGAATATCTCCTCAGATTTGGGGGAATTTCGTCGGTCGACCTCTTCCGAAGGTCGTACAAGCTCGGGGATGGTACCAATCGATCCGCAGGACCCAAATTAGTCCAGATGCAACCACTTTCCAAGTCTCTCCGACCTTCACAAAAAAAGTTATTCAAGAATATCTCTTTCTCCTATGTGCTTTCATCCCTAACCCTAACCCTAACCCTTCCGAAAGTCGGAGAAGCTCAAGGATGGTACCGATCGATGCGCGCTACCCCATTTAGTGGGGGTAGAGCCTACTTGCAAGTCTCTCCGACCTTCACAAAAAAAGTTATTCAAGAATATCTCTTTCTCCTATGTGCTTTCATCCCTAACCCTAACCCTTCCGAAAGTCGGAGAAGCTCAAGGATGGTACCGATCGATGCGCGCTACCCCATTTAGTGGGGGTAGAGCCTACTTGCAAGTCTCTCCGACCTTCACAAAAAAAGTTATTCAAGAATATCTCCTCAGATTTGGGGGAATTTCGTCGGTCGACCTCTTCCGAAGGTCGTACAAGCTCGGGGATGGTACCAATCGATCTGCAGGACCCAAATTAGTCCAGATGCAACCACTTTCCAAGTCTCTCCGACCTTCACAAAAAAACTTATTCAAGAATATCTCTTTCTCCTATGTGCTTTCATCCCTAACCCTAACCCTAACCCTTCCGAAAGTCGGAGAAGCTCAAGGATGGTACCGATCGATGCGCGCTACCCCATTTAGTGGGGGTAGACCCTACTTGCAAGTCTCTCCGACCTTCACAAAAAAAGTTATTCAAGAATATCTCTTTCTCCTATGTGCTTTCATCCCTAACCCTAACCCTAACCCTTCCGAAAGTCGGAGAAGCTCAAGGATGGTACCGATCGATGCGCGCAACCCCATTTAGTGGGGGTACAGCCTACTTGCAAGTCTCTCCGACCTTCACAAAAAAAGTAATTCAAGAATATCTCCTCAGATTTGGGGGAATTTCGTCGGTCGACCTCTTCCGAAGGTCGTACAAGCTCGGGGATGGTACCAATCGATCCGCAGGACCCAAATTAGTCCAGATGCAACCACTTTCCAAGTCTCTCCGACCTTCACAAAAAAACTTATTCAAGAATATCTCTTTCTCCTATGTGCTTTCATCCCTAACCCTAACCCTAACCCTTCCGAAAGTCGGAGAAGCTCAAGGATGGTACTGATCGATGCGCGCTACCCCATTTAGTGGGGGTAGAGCCTACTTGCAAGTCTCTCCGACCTTCACAAAAAAAGTTATTCAAGAATATCTCCTCAGATTTGGGGGAATTTCGTCGGTCGACCTCTTCCGAAGGTCGTACAAGCTCGGGGATGGTACCAATCGATCCGCAGGACCCAAATTAGTCCAGATGCAACCACTTTCCAAGTCTCTCCGACCTTCACAAAAAAAGTTATTCAAGAATATCTCTTTCTCCTATGTGCTTTCATCCCTAACCCTAACCCTAACCCTTCCGAAAGTCGGAGAAGCTCAAGGATGGTACCGATCGATGCGCGCTACCCCATTTAGTGGGGGCAGAGCCTACTTGCAAGTCTCTCCGACCTTCACAAAAAAAGTTATTCAAGAATATCTCTTTCTCCTATGTGCTTTCATCCCTAACCCTAACCCTAACCCTTCCGAAAGTCGGAGAAGCTCAAGGATGGTACCGATCGATGCGCGCTACCCCATTTAGTGGGGGTAGAGCCTACTTGCAAGTCTCTCCGACCTTCACAAAAAAAGTTATTCAAGAATATCTCTTTCTCCTATGTGCTTTCATCCCTAACCCTAACCCTAACCCTTCCGAAAGTCGGAGAAGCTCAAGGATGGTACCGATCGATGCGCGCTACCCCATTTAGTGGGGGTAGAGCCTACTTGCAAGTCTCTCCGACCTTCACAAAAAAAGTTATTCAAGAATATCTCTTTCTCCTATGTGCTTTCATCCCTAACCCTAACCCTAACCCTTCCGAAAGTCGGAGAAGCTCAAGGATGGTACCGATCGATGCGCGCAACCCCATTTAGTGGGGGTAGAGCCTACTTGCAAGTCTCTCCGACCTTCACAAAAAAAGTTATTCAAGAATATCTCCTCAGATTTGGGGGAATTTCGTCGGTCGACCTCTTCCGAAGGTCGTACAAGCTCGGGGATGGTACCAATCGATCCGCAGGACCCAAATTAGTCCAGATGCAACCACTTTCCAAGTCTCTCCGACCTTCACAAAAAAAGTTATTCAAGAATATCTCTTTCTCCTATGTGCTTTCATCCCTAACCCTAACCCTAACCCTTCCGAAAGTCGGAGAAGCTCAAGGATGGTACCGATCGATGCGCGCTACCCCATTTAGTGGGGGTAGAGCCTACTTGCAAGTCTCTCCGACCTTCACAAAAAAAGTTATTCAAGAATATCTCTTTCTCCTATGTGCTTTCATCCCTAACCCTAACCCTAACCCTTCCGAAAGTCGGAGAAGCTCAAGGATGGTACCGATCGATGCGCGCTACCCCATTTAGTGGGGGTAGAGCCTACTTGCAAGTCTCTCCGACCTTCACAAAAAAAGTTATTCAAGAATATCTGCTCAGATTTGGGGGAATTTCGTCGGTCGACCTCTTCCGAAGGTCGTACAAGCTCGGGGATGGTACCAATCGATCCGCAGGACCCAAATTAGTCCAGATGCAACCACTTTCCAAGTCTCTCCGACCTTCACAAAAAAACTTATTCAAGAATATCTCTTTCTCCTATGTGCTTTCATCCCTAACCCTAACCCTAACCCTTCCGAAAGTCGGAGAAGCTCAAGGATGGTACTGATCGATGCGCGCTACCCCATTTAGTGGGGGTAGAGCCTACTTGCAAGTCTCTCCGACCTTCACAAAAAAAGTTATTCAAGAATATCTCTTTCTCCTATGTGCTTTCATCCCTAACCCTAACCCTAACCCTTCCGAAAGTCGGAGAAGCTCAAGGATGGTACCGATCGATGCGCGCAACCCCATTTAGTGGGGGTAGAGCCTACTTGCAAGTCTCTCCGACCTTCACAAAAAAAGTTATTCAAGAATATCTCCTCAGATTTGGGGGAATTTCGTCGGTCGACCTCTTCCGAAGGTCGTACAAGCTCGGGGATGGTACCAATCGATCCGCAGGACCCAAATTAGTCCAGATGCAACCACTTTTCAAGTCTCTCCGACCTTCACAAAAAAAGTTATTCAAGAATATCTCTTTCTCCTATGTGCTTTCATCCCTAACCCTAACCCTTCCGAAAGTCGGAGAAGCTCAAGGATGGTACC
Source organism: Limanda limanda (assembly GCF_963576545.1). NCBI lineage: Eukaryota > Metazoa > Chordata > Actinopteri > Pleuronectiformes > Pleuronectidae > Limanda > Limanda limanda. The sequence goes on from NW_026870444.1 coordinate 205,070, forward strand.
GATCGATGCGCGCTACCCCATTTAGTGGGGGTAGAGCCTACTTGCAAGTCTCTCCGACCTTCACAAAAAAAGTTATTCAAGAATATCTCCTCAGATTTGGGGGAATTTCGTCGGTCGACCTCTTCCGAAGGTCGTACAAGCTCGGGGATGGTACCAATCGATCCGCAGGACCCAAATTAGTCCAGATGCAACCACTTTCCAAGTCTCTCCGACCTTCACAAAAAAAGTTATTCAAGAATATCTCTTTCTCCTATGTGCTTTCATCCCTAACCCTAACCCTAACCCTTCCGAAAGTCAGAGAAGCTCAAGGATGGTACCGATCGATGCGCGCTACCCCATTTAGTGGGGGCAGAGCCTACTTGCAAGTCTCTCCGACCTTCACAAAAAAAGTTATTCAAGAATATCTCTTTCTCCTATGTGCTTTCATCCCTAACCCTAACCCTAACCCTTCCGAAAGTCGGAGAAGCTCAAGGATGGTACCGATCGATGCGCGCTACCCCATTTAGTGGGGGTAGAGCCTACTTGCAAGTCTCTCCGACCTTCACAAAAAAAGTTATTCAAGAATATCTCTTTCTCCTATGTGCTTTCATCCCTAACCCTAACCCTAACCCTTCCGAAAGTCGGAGAAGCTCAAAGATGGTACCGATCGATGCGCGCTACCCCATTTAGTGGGGGTAGAGCCTACTTGCAAGTCTCTCCGACCTTCACAAAAAAAGTTATTCAAGAATATCTCTTTCTCCTATGTGCTTTCATCCCTAACCCTAACCCTAACCCTTCCGAAAGTCGGAGAAGCTCAAGGATGGTACCGATCGATGCGCGCAACCCCATTTAGTGGGGGTAGAGCCTACTTGCAAGTCTCTCCGACCTTCACAAAAAAAGTTATTCAAGAATATCTCCTCAGATTTGGGGGAATTTCGTCGGTCGACCTCTTCCGAAGGTCGTACAAGCTCGGGGATGGTACCAATCGATCCGCAGGACCCAAATTAGTCCAGATGCAACCACTTTCCAAGTCTCTCCGACCTTCACAAAAAAAGTTATTCAAGAATATCTCTTTCTCCTATGTGCTTTCATCCCTAACCCTAACCCTAACCCTTCCGAAAGTCGGAGAAGCTCAAGGATGGTACCGATCGATGCGCGCTACCCCATTTAGTGGGGGTAGAGCCTACTTGCAAGTCTCTCCGACCTTCACAAAAAAAGTTATTCAAGAATATCTCTTTCTCCTATGTGCTTTCATCCCTAACCCTAACCCTAACCCTTCCGAAAGTCGGAGAAGCTCAAGGATGGTACCGATCGATGCGCGCAACCCCATTTAGTGGGGGTAGAGCCTACTTGCAAGTCTCTCCGACCTTCACAAAAAAAGTTATTCAAGAATATCTCCTCAGATTTGGGGGAATTTCGTCGGTCGACCTTTTCCGAAGGTCGTACAAGCTCGGGGATGGTACCAATCGATCCGCAGGACCCAAATTAGTCCAGATGCAACCACTTTCCAAGTCTCTCCGACCTTCACAAAAAAAGTTATTCAAGAATATCTCTTTCTCCTATGTGCTTTCATCCCTAACCCTAACCCTAACCCTTCCGAAAGTCGGAGAAGCTCAAGGATGGTACCGATCGATGCGCGCTACCCCATTTAGTGGGGGTAGAGCCTACTTGCAAGTCTTTCCGACCTTCACAAAAAAAGTTATTCAAGAATATCTCCTCAGATTTGGGGGAATTTCGTCGGTCGACCTCTTCCGAAGGTCGTACAAGCTCGGGGATGGTACCAATCGATCCGCAGGACCCAAATTAGTCCAGATGCAACCACTTTCCAAGTCTCTCCGACCTTCACAAAAAAACTTATTCAAGAATATCTCTTTCTCCTATGTGCTTTCATCCCTAACCCTAACCCTAACCCTTCCGAAAGTCGGAGAAGCTCAAGGATGGTACCGATCGATGCGCGCTACCCCATTTAGTGGGGGTAGAGCCTACTTGCAAGTCTCTCCGACCTTCACAAAAAAAGTTATTCAAGAATATCTCTTTCTCCTATGTGCTTTCATCCCTAACCCTAACCCTAACCCTTCCGAAAGTCGGAGAAGCTCAAGGATGGTACCGATCGATGCGCGCAACCCCATTTAGTGGGGGTAGAGCCTACTTGCAAGTCTCTCCGACCTTCACAAAAAAAGTTATTCAAGAATATCTCCTCAGATTTGGGGGAATTTCGTCGGTCGACCTCTTCCGAAGGTCGTACAAGCTCGGGGATGGTACCAATCGATCCGCAGGACCCAAATTAGTCCAGATGCAACCACTTTCCAAGTCTCTCCGACCTTCACAAAAAAAGTTATTCAAGAATATCTCTTTCTCCTATGTGCTTTCATCCCTAACCCTAACCCTTCCGAAAGTCGGAGAAGCTCAAGGATGGTACCGATCGATGCGCGCTACCCCATTTAGTGGGGGTAGAGCCTACTTGCAAGTCTCTCCGACCTTCACAAAAAAAGTTATTCAAGAATATCTCCTCAGATTTGGGGGAATTTCGTCGGTCGACCTCTTCCGAAGGTCGTACAAGCTCGGGGATGGTACCAATCGATCCGCAGGACCCAAATTAGTCCAGATGCAACCACTTTCCAAGTCTCTCCGACCTTCACAAAAAAAGTTATTCAAGAATATCTCTTTCTCCTATGTGCTTTCATCCCTAACCCTAACCCTAACCCTTCCGAAAGTCGGAGAAGCTCAAGGATGGTACTGATCGATGCGCGCTACCCCATTTAGTGGGGGTAGAGCCTACTTGCAAGTCTCTCCGACCTTCACAAAAAAAGTTATTCAAGAATATCTCCTCAGATTTGGGGGAATTTCGTCGGTCGACCTCTTCCGAAGGTCGTACAAGCTCGGGGATGGTACCAATCCATCCGCAGGACCCAAATTAGTCCAGATGCAACCACTTTCCAAGTCTCTCCGACCTTCACAAAAAAAGTTATTCAAGAATATCTCTTTCTCCTATGTGCTTTCATCCCTAACCCTAACCCTAACCCTTCCGAAAGTCGGAGAAGCTCAAGGATGGTACCGATCGATGCGCGCTACCCCATTTAGTGGGGGCAGAGCCTACTTGCAAGTCTCTCCGACCTTCACAAAAAAAGTTATTCAAGAATATCTCTTTCTCCTATGTGCTTTCATCCCTAACCCTAACCCTAACCCTTCCGAAAGTCGGAGAAGCTCAAGGATGGTACCGATCGATGCGCGCTACCCCATTTAGTGGGGGTAGAGCCTACTTGCAAGTCTCTCCGACCTTCACAAAAAAAGTTATTAAAGAATATCTCTTTCTCCTATGTGCTTTCATCCCTAACCCTAACCCTAACCCTTCCGAAAGTCGGAGAAGCTCAAGGATGGTACCGATCGATGCGCGCAACCCCATTTAGTGGGGGTAGAGCCTACTTGCAAGTCTCTCCGACCTTCACAAAAAAAGTTATTCAAGAATATCTCCTCAGATTTGGGGGAATTTCGTCGGTCGACCTCTTCCGAAGGTCGTACAAGCTCGGGGATGGTACCAATCGATCCGCAGGACCCAAATTAGTCCAGATGCAACCACTTTCCAAGTCTCTCCGACCTTCACAAAAAAAGTTATTCAAGAATATCTCTTTCTCCTATGTGCTTTCATCCCTAACCCTAACCCTAACCCTTCCGAAAGTCGGAGAAGCTCAAGGATGGTACCGATCGATGCGCGCTACCCCATTTAGTGGGGGTAGAGCCTACTTGCAAGTCTCTCCGACCTTCACAAAAAAAGTTATTCAAGAATATCTCTTTCTCCTATGTGCTTTCATCCCTAACCCTAACCCTAACCCTTCCGAAAGTCGGAGAAGCTCAAGGATGGTACCGATCGATGCGCGCAACCCCATTTAGTGGGGGTAGAGCCTACTTGCAAGTCTCTCCGACCTTCACAAAAAAAGTTATTCAAGAATATCTCCTCAGATTTGGGGGAATTTCGTCGGTCGACCTTTTCCGAAGGTCGTACAAGCTCGGGGATGGTACCAATCGATCCGCAGGACCCAAATTAGTCCAGATGCAACCACTTTCCAAGTCTCTCCGACCTTCACAAAAAAAGTTATTCAAGAATATCTCTTTCTCCTATGTGCTTTCATCCCTAACCCTAACCCTAACCCTTCCGAAAGTCGGAGAAGCTCAAGGATGGTACCGATCGATGCGCGCTACCCCATTTAGTGGGGGTAGAGCCTACTTGCAAGTCTTTCCGACCTTCACAAAAAAAGTTATTCAAGAATATCTCCTCAGATTTGGGGGAATTTCGTCGGTCGACCTCTTCCGAAGGTCGTACAAGCTCGGGGATGGTACCAATCGATCCGCAGGACCCAAATTAGTCCAGATGCAACCACTTTCCAAGTCTCTCCGACCTTCACAAAAAAACTTATTCAAGAATATCTCTTTCTCCTATGTGCTTTCATCCCTAACCCTAACCCTAACCCTTCCGAAAGTCGGAGAAGCTCAAGGATGGTACCGATCGATGCGCGCTACCCCATTTAGTGGGGGTAGAGCCTACTTGCAAGTCTCTCCGACCTTCACAAAAAAAGTTATTCAAGAATATCTCTTTCTCCTATGTGCTTTCATCCCTAACCCTAACCCTAACCCTTCCGAAAGTCGGAGAAGCTCAAGGATGGTACCGATCGATGCGCGCAACCCCATTTAGTGGGGGTAGAGCCTACTTGCAAGTCTCTCCGACCTTCACAAAAAAAGTTATTCAAGAATATCTCCTCAGATTTGGGGGAATTTCGTCGGTCGACCTCTTCCGAAGGTCGTACAAGCTCGGGGATGGTACCAATCGATCCGCAGGACCCAAATTAGTCCAGATGCAACCACTTTCCAAGTCTCTCCGACCTTCACAAAAAAAGTTATTCAAGAATATCTCTTTCTCCTATGTGCTTTCATCCCTAACCCTAACCCTTCCGAAAGTCGGAGAAGCTCAAGGATGGTACCGATCGATGCGCGCTACCCCATTTAGTGGGGGTAGAGCCTACTTGCAAGTCTCTCCGACCTTCAAAAAAAAGTTATTCAAGAATATCTCCTCAGATTTGGGGGAATTTCGTCGGTCGACCTCTTCCGAAGGTCGTACAAGCTCGGGGATGGTACCAATCGATCCGCAGGACCCAAATTAGTCCAGATGCAACCACTTTCCAAGTCTCTCCGACCTTCACAAAAAAAGTTATTCAAGAATATCTCTTTCTCCTATGTGCTTTCATCCCTAACCCTAACCCTAACCCTTCCGAAAGTCGGAGAAGCTCAAGGATGGTACTGATCGATGCGCGCTACCCCATTTAGTGGGGGTAGAGCCTACTTGCAAGTCTCTCCGACCTTCACAAAAAAAGTTATTCAAGAATATCTCCTCAGATTTGGGGGAATTTCGTCGGTCGACCTCTTCCGAAGGTCGTACAAGCTCGGGGATGGTACCAATCGATCCGCAGGACCCAAATTAGTCCAGATGCAACCACTTTCCAAGTCTCTCCGACCTTCACAAAAAAAGTTATTCAAGAATATCTCTTTCTCCTATGTGCTTTCATCCCTAACCCTAACCCTAACCCTTCCGAAAGTCGGAGAAGCTCAAGGATGGTACCGATCGATGCGCGCTACCCCATTTAGTGGGGGCAGAGCCTACTTGCAAGTCTCTCCGACCTTCACAAAAAAAGTTATTCAAGAATATCTCTTTCTCCTATGTGCTTTCATCCCTAACCCTAACCCTAACCCTTCCGAAAGTCGGAGAAGCTCAAGGATGGTACCGATCGATGCGCGCTACCCCATTTAGTGGGGGTAGAGCCTACTTGCAAGTCTCTCCGACCTTCACAAAAAAAGTTATTCAAGAATATCTCTTTCTCCTATGTGCTTTCATCCCTAACCCTAACCCTAACCCTTCCGAAAGTCGGAGAAGCTCAAGGATGGTACCGATCGATGCGCGCTACCCCATTTAGTGGGGGTAGAGCCTACTTGCAAGTCTCTCCGACCTTCACAAAAAAACTTATTCAAGAATATCTCTTTCTCCTATGTGCTTTCATCCCTAACCCTAACCCTAACCCTTCCGAAAGTCGGAGAAGCTCAAGGATGGTACCGATCGATGCGCGCTACCCCATTTAGTGGGGGCAGAGCCTACTTGCAAGTCTCTCCGACCTTCACAAAAAAAGTTATTCAAGAATATCTCTTTCTCCTATGTGCTTTCATCCCTAACCCTAACCCTAACCCTTCCGAAAGTCGGAGAAGCTCAAGGATGGTACCGATCGATGCGCGCTACCCCATTTAGTGGGGGTAGAGCCTACTTGCAAGTCTCTCCGACCTTCACAAAAAAAGTTATTCAAGAATATCTCTTTCTCCTATGTGCTTTCATCCCTAACCCTAACCCTAACCCTTCCGAAAGTCGGAGAAGCTCAAAGATGGTACCGATCGATGCGCGCTACCCCATTTAGTGGGGGTAGAGCCTACTTGCAAGTCTCTCCGACCTTCACAAAAAAAGTTATTCAAGAATATCTCCTCAGATTTGGGGGAATTTCGTCGGTCGACCTCTTCCGAAGGTCGTACAAGCTCGGGGATGGTACCAATCGATCCGCAGGACCCAAATTAGTCCAGATGCAACCACTTTCCAAGTCTCTCCGACCTTCACAAAAAAAGTTATTCAAGAATATCTCTTTCTCCTATGTGCTTTCATCCCTAACCCTAACCCTAACCCTTCCGAAAGTCGGAAAAGCTCAAGGATGGTACCGATCGATGCGCGCTACCCCATTTAGTGGGGGTAGAGCCTACTTGCAAGTCTCTCCGACCTTCACAAAAAAAGTTATTCAAGAATATCTCTTTCTCCTATGTGCTTTCATCCCTAACCCTAACCCTAACCCTTCCGAAAGTCGGAGAAGCTCAAAGATGGTACCGATCGATGCGCGCAACCCCATTTAGTGGGAGTAGAGCCTACTTGCAAGTCTCTCCGACCTTCACAAAAAAAGTTATTCAAGAATATCTCCTCAGATTTGGGGGAATTTCGTCGGTCGACCTCTTCCGAAGGTCGTACAAGCTCGGGGATGGTACCAATCGATCCGCAGGACCCAAATTAGTCCAGATGCAACCACTTTCCAAGTCTCTCCGACCTTCACAAAAAAAGTTATTCAAGAATATCTCTTTCTCCTATGTGCTTTCATCCCTAACCCTAACCCTAACCCTTCCGAAAGTCGGAGAAGCTCAAGGATGGTACCGATCGATGCGCGCTACCCCATTTAGTGGGGGTAGAGCCTACTTGCAAGTCTCTCCGACCTTCACAAAAAAAGTTATTCAAGAATATCTCCTCAGATTTGGGGGAATTTCGTCGGTCGACCTGTTCCGAAGGTCGTACAAGCTCGGGGATGGTACCAATCGATCCGCAGGACCCAAATTAGTCCAGATGCAACCACTTTCCAAGTCTCTCCGACCTTCACAAAAAAACTTATTCAAGAATATCTCTTTCTCCTATGTGCTTTCATCCCTAACCCTAACCCTAACCCTTCCGAAAGTCGGAGAAGCTCAAGGATGGTACCGATCGATGCGCGCTACCCCATTTAGTGGGGGTAGAGCCTACTTGCAAGTCTCTCCGACCTTCACAAAAAAAGTTATTCAAGAATATCTCTTTCTCCTATGTGCTTTCATCCCTAACCCTAACCCTAACCCTTCCGAAAGTCGGAGAAGCTCAAGGATGGTACCGATCGATGCGCGCAACCCCATTTAGTGGGGGTAGAGCCTACTTGCAAGTCTCTCCGACCTTCACAAAAAAAGTTATTCAAGAATATCTCCTCAGATTTGGGGGAATTTCGTCGGTCGACCTCTTTCGAAGGTCGTACAAGCTCGGGGATGGTACCAATCGATCCGCAGGACCCAAATTAGTCCAGATGCAACCACTTTCCAAGTCTCTCCGACCTTCACAAAAAAAGTTATTCAAGAATATCTCTTTCTCCTATGTGCTTTCATCCCTAACCCTAACCCTTCCGAAAGTCGGAGAAGCTCAAGGATGGTACCGATCGATGCGCGCTACCCCATTTAGTGGGGGTAGAGCCTACTTGCAAGTCTCTCCGACCTTCACAAAAAAAGTTATTCAAGAATATCTCCTCAGATTTGGGGGAATTTCGTCGGTCGACCTCTTCCGAAGGTCGTACAAGCTCGGGGATGGTACCAATCGATCCGCAGGACCCAAATTAGTCCAGATGCAACCACTTTCCAAGTCTCTCCGACCTTCACAAAAAAAGTTATTCAAGAATATCTCTTTCTCCTATGTGCTTTCATCCCTAACCCTAACCCTAACCCTTCCGAAAGTCAGAGAAGCTCAAGGATGGTACCGATCGATGCGCGCTACCCCATTTAGTGGGTGCAGAGCCTACTTGCAAGTCTCTCCGACCTTCACAAAAAAAGTTATTCAAGAATATCTCTTTCTCCTATGTGCTTTCATCCCTAACCCTAACCCTAACCCTTCCGAAAGTCGGAGAAGCTCAAGGATGGTACCGATCGATGCGCGCTACCCCATTTAGTGGGGGTAGAGCCTACTTGCAAGTCTCTCCGACCTTCACAAAAAAAGTTATTCAAGAATATCTCTTTCTCCTATGTGCTTTCATCCCTAACCCTAACCCTAACCCTTCCGAAAGTCGGAGAAGCTCAAAGATGGTACCGATCGATGCGCGCTACCCCATTTAGTGGGGGTAGAGCCTACTTGCAAGTCTCTCCGACCTTCACAAAAAAAGTTATTCAAGAATATCTCTTTCTCCTATGTGCTTTCATCCCTAACCCTAACCCTAACCCTTCCGAAAGTCGGAGAAGCTCAAGGATGGTACCGATCGATGCGCGCAAGCCCATTTAGTGGGGGTAGAGCCTACTTGCAAGTCTCTCCGACCTTCACAAAAAAAGTTATTCAAGAATATCTCCTCAGATTTGGGGGAATTTCGTCGGTCGACCTCTTCCGAAGGTCGTACAAGCTCGGGGATGGTACCAATCGATCCGCAGGACCCAAATTAGTCCAGATGCAACCACTTTCCAAGTCTCTCCGACCTTCACAAAAAAAGTTATTCAAGAATATCTCTTTCTCCTATGTGCTTTCATCCCTAACCCTAACCCTAACCCTTCCGAAAGTCGGAGAAGCTCAAGGATGGTACCGATCGATGCGCGCTACCCCATTTAGTGGGGGTAGAGCCTACTTGCAAGTCTCTCCGACCTTCACAAAAAAAGTTATTCAAGAATATCTCTTTCTCCTATGTGCTTTCATCCCTAACCCTAACCCTAACCCTTCCGAAAGTCGGAGAAGCTCAAGGATGGTACCGATCGATGCGCGCAACCCCATTTAGTGGGGGTAGAGCCTACTTGCAAGTCTCTCCGACCTTCACAAAAAAAGTTATTCAAGAATATCTCCTCAGATTTGGGGGAATTTCGTCGGTCGACCTCTTCCGAAGGTCGTACAAGCTCGGGGATGGTACCAATCGATCCGCAGGACCCAAATTAGTCCAGATGCAACCACTTTCCAAGTCTCTCCGACCTTCACAAAAAAAGTTATTCAAGAATATCTCTTTCTCCTATGTGCTTTCATCCCTAACCCTAACCCTAACCCTTCCGAAAGTCGGAGAAGCTCAAGGATGGTACCGATCGATGCGCGCAACCCCATTTAGTGGGGGTAGAGCCTACTTGCAAGTCTCTCCGACCTTCACAAAAAAAGTTATTCAAGAATATCTCCTCAGATTTGGGGGAATTTCGTCGGTCGACCTCTTCCGAAGGTCGTACAAGCTCGGGGATGGTACCAATCGATCCGCAGGACCCAAATTAGTCCAGATGCAACCACTTTCCAAGTCTCTCCGACCTTCACAAAAAAAGTTATTCAAGAATATCTCTTTCTCCTATGTGCTTTCATCCCTAACCCTAACCCTAACCCTTCCGAAAGTCGGAGAAGCTCAAGGATGGTACCGATCGATGCGCGCTACCCCATTTAGTGGGGGTAGAGCCTACTTGCAAGTCTCTCCGACCTTCACAAAAAAAGTTATTCAAGAATATCTCTTTCTCCTATGTGCTTTCATCCCTAACCCTAACCCTAACCCTTCCGAAAGTCGGAGAAGCTCAAGGATGGTACCGATCGATGCGCGCAACCCCATTTAGTGGGGGTAGAGCCTACTTGCAAGTCTCTCCGACCTTCACAAAAAAAGTTATTCAAGAATATCTCCTCAGATTTGGGGGAATTTCGTCGGTCGACCTCTTCCGAAGGTCGTACAAGCTCGGGGATGGTACCAATCGATCCGCAGGACCCAAATTAGTCCAGATGCAACCACTTTCCAAGTCTCTCCGACCTTCACAAAAAAAGTTATTCAAGAATATCTCTTTCTCCTATGTGCTTTCATCCCTAACCCTAACCCTAACCCTTCCGAAAGTCGGAGAAGCTCAAGGATGGTACCGATCGATGCGCGCTACCCCATTTAGTGGGAGTAGAGCCTACTTGCAAGTCTCTCCGACCTTCACAAAAAAAGTTATTCAAGAATATCTCTTTCTCCTATGTGCTTTCATCCCTAACCCTAACCCTAACCCTTCCGAAAGTCGGAGAAGCTCAAGGATGGTACCGATCGATGCGCGTTACCCCATTTAGTGGGGGTAGAGCCTACTTGCAAGTCTCTCCGACCTTCACAAAAAAAGTTATTCAAGAATATCTCCTCAGATTTGGGGGAATTTCGTCGGTCGACCTCTTCCGAAGGTCGTACAAGCTCGGGGATGGTACCAATCGATCCGCAGGACCCAAATTAGTCCAGATGCAACCACTTTCCAAGTCTCTCCGACCTTCACAAAAAAACTTATTCAAGAATATCTCTTTCTCCTATGTGCTTTCATCCCTAACCCTAACCCTAACCCTTCCGAAAGTCGGAGAAGCTCAAGGATGGTACCGATCGATGCGCGCTACCCCATTTAGTGGGGGTAGAGCCTACTTGCAAGTCTCTCCGACCTTCACAAAAAAAGTTATTCAAGAATATCTCTTTCTCCTATGTGCTTTCATCCCTAACCCTAACCCTAACCCTTCCGAAAGTCGGAGAAGCTCAAGGATGGTACCGATCGATGCGCGCAACCCCATTTAGTGGGGGTAGAGCCTACTTGCAAGTCTCTCCGACCTTCACAAAAAAAGTAATTCAAGAATATCTCCTCAGATTTGGGGGAATTTCGTCGGTCGACCTCTTCCGAAGGTCGTACAAGCTCGGGGATGGTACCAATCGATCCGCAGGACCCAAATTAGTCCAGATGCAACCACTTTCCAAGTCTCTCCGACCTTCACAAAAAAACTTATTCAAGAATATCTCTTTCTCCTATGTGCTTTCATCCCTAACCCTAACCCTAACCCTTCCGATAGTCGGAGAAGCTCAAGGATGGTACCGATCGATGCGCGCTACCCCATTTAGTGGGGGTAGAGCCTACTTGCAAGTCTCTCCGACCTTCACAAAAAAAGTTATTCAAGAATATCTCCTCAGATTTGGGGGAATTTCGTCGGTCGACCTCTTCCGAAGGTCGTACAAGCTCGGGGATGGTACCAATCGATCCACAGGACACAAATTAGTCCAGATGCAACCACTTTCCAAGTCTCTCCGACCTTCACAAAAAAAGTTATTCAAGAATATCTCTTTCTCCTATGTGCTTTCATCCCTAACCCTAACCCTAACCCTTCCGAAAGTCGGAGAAGCTCAAGGATGGTACCGATCGATGCGCGCTACCCCATTTAGTGGGGGCAGAGCCTACTTGCAAGTCTCTCCGACCTTCACAAAAAAAGTTATTCAAGAATATCTCTTTCTCCTATGTGCTTTCATCCCTAACCCTAACCCTAACCCTTCCGAAAGTCGGAGAAGCTCAAGGATGGTACCGATCGATGCGCGCTACCCCATTTAGTGGGGGTAGAGCCTACTTGCAAGTCTCTCCGACCTTCACAAAAAAAGTTATTCAAGAATATCTCTTTCTCCTATGTGCTTTCATCCCTAACCCTAACCCTAACCCTTCCGAAAGTCGGAGAAGCTCAAAGATGGTACCGATCGATGCGCGCTACCCCATTTAGTGGGGGTAGAGCCTACTTGCAAGTCTCTCCGACCTTCACAAAAAAAGTTATTCAAGAATATCTCTTTCTCCTATGTGCTTTCATCCCTAACCCTAACCCTAACCCTTCCGAAAGTCGGAGAAGCTCAAGGATGGTACCGATCGATGCGCGCAAGCCCATTTAGTGGGGGTAGAGCCTACTTGCAAGTCTCTCCGACCTTCACAAAAAAAGTTATTCAAGAATATCTCCTCAGATTTGGGGGAATTTCGTCGGTCGACCTCTTCCGAAGGTCGTACAAGCTCGGGGATGGTACCAATCGATCCGCAGGACCCAAATTAGTCCAGATGCAACCACTTTCCAAGTCTCTCCGACCTTCACAAAAAAAGTTATTCAAGAATATCTCTTTCTCCTATGTGCTTTCATCCCTAACCCTAACCCTAACCCTTCCGAAAGTCGGAGAAGCTCAAGGATGGTACCGATCGATGCGCGCTACCCCATTTAGTGGGGGTAGAGCCTACTTGCAAGTCTCTCCGACCTTCACAAAAAAAGTTATTCAAGAATATCTCTTTCTCCTATGTGCTTTCATCCCTAACCCTAACCCTAACCCTTCCGAAAGTCGGAGAAGCTCAAGGATGGTACCGATCGATGCGCGCAACCCCATTTAGTGGGGGTAGAGCCTACTTGCAAGTCTCTCCGACCTTCACAAAAAAAGTTATTCAAGAATATCTCCTCAGATTTGGGGGAATTTCGTCGGTCGACCTCTTCCGAAGGTCGTACAAGCTCGGGGATGGTACCAATCGATCCGCAGGACCCAAATTAGTCCAGATGCAACCACTTTCCAAGTCTCTCCGACCTTCACAAAAAAAGTTATTCAAGAATATCTCTTTCTCCTATGTGCTTTCATCCCTAACCCTAACCCTAACCCTTCCGAAAGTCGGAGAAGCTCAAGGATGGTACCGATCGATGCGCGTTACCCCATTTAGTGGGGGTAGAGCCTACTTGCAAGTCTCTCCGACCTTCACAAAAAAAGTTATTCAAGAATATCTCTTTCTCCTATGTGCTTTCATCCCTAACCCTAACCCTAACCCTTCCGAAAGTCGGAGAAGCTCAAGGATGGTACCGATCGATGCGCGCAACCCCATTTAGTGGGGGTAGAGCCTACTTGCAAGTCTCTCCGACCTTCACAAAAAAAGTTATTCAAGAATATCTCCTCAGATTTGGGGGAATTTCGTCGGTCGACCTCTTTCGAAGGTCGTACAAGCTCGGGGATGGTACCAATCGATCCGCAGGACCCAAATTAGTCCAGATGCAACCACTTTCCAAGTCTCTCCGACCTTCACAAAAAAAGTTATTCAAGAATATCTCTTTCTCCTATGTGCTTTCATCCCTAACCCTAACCCTAACCCTTCCGAAAGTCGGAGAAGCTCAAGGATGGTACCGATCGATGCGCGCTACCCCATTTAGTGGGGGTAGAGCCTACTTGCAAGTCTCTCCGACCTTCACAAAAAAAGTTATTCAAGAATATCTCTTTCTCCTATGTGCTTTCATCCCTAACCCTAACCCTAACCCTTCCGAAAGTCGGAGAAGCTCAAGGATGGTACCGATCGATGCGCGCAACCCCATTTAGTGGGGGTAGAGCCTACTTGCAAGTCTCTCCGACCTTCACAAAAAAAGTTATTCAAGAATATCTCCTCAGATTTGGGGGAATTTCGTCGGTCGACCTCTTCCGAAGGTCGTACAAGCTCGGGGATGGTACCAATCGATCCGCAGGACCCAAATTAGTCCAGATGCAACCACTTTCCAAGTCTCTCCGACCTTCACAAAAAAAGTTATTCAAGAATATCTCTTTCTCCTATGTGCTTTCATCCCTAACCCTAACCCTAACCCTTCCGAAAGTCGGAGAAGCTCAAGGATGGTACCGATCGATGCGCGTTACCCCATTTAGTGGGGGTAGAGCCTACTTGCAAGTCTCTCCGACCTTCACAAAAAAAGTTATTCAAGAATATCTCTTTCTCCTATGTGCTTTCATCCCTAACCCTAACCCTAACCCTTCCGAAAGTCGGAGAAGCTCAAGGATGGTACCGATCGATGCGCGCAACCCCATTTAGTGGGGGTAGAGCCTACTTGCAAGTCTCTCCGACCTTCACAAAAAAAGTTATTCAAGAATATCTCCTCAGATTTGGGGGAATTTCGTCGGTCGACCTCTTTCGAAGGTCGTACAAGCTCGGGGATGGTACCAATCGATCCGCAGGACCCAAATTAGTCCAGATGCAACCACTTTCCAAGTCTCTCCGACCTTCACAAAAAAAGTTATTCAAGAATATCTCTTTCTCCTATGTGCTTTCATCCCTAACCCTAACCCTAACCCTTCCGAAAGTCGGAGAAGCTCAAGGATGGTACCGATCGATGCGCGCTACCCCATTTAGTGGGGGTAGAGCCTACTTGCAAGTCTCTCCGACCTTCACAAAAAAAGTTATTCAAGAATATCTCTTTCTCCTATGTGCTTTCATCCCTAACCCTAACCCTAACCCTTCCGAAAGTCGGAGAAGCTCAAGGATGGTACCGATCGATGCGCGCAACCCCATTTAGTGGGGGTAGAGCCTACTTGCAAGTCTCTCCGACCTTCACAAAAAAAGTTATTCAAGAATATCTCCTCAGATTTGGGGGAATTTCGTCGGTCGACCTCTTCCGAAGGTCGTACAAGCTCGGGGATGGTACCAATCGATCCGCAGGACCCAAATTAGTCCAGATGCAACCACTTTCCAAGTCTCTCCGACCTTCACAAAAAAAGTTATTCAAGAATATCTCTTTCTCCTATGTGCTTTCATCCCTAACCCTAACCCTAACCCTTCCGAAAGTCGGAGAAGCTCAAGGATGGTACCGATCGATGCGCGCTACCCCATTTAGTGGGAGTAGAGCCTACTTGCAAGTCTCTCCGACCTTCACAAAAAAAGTTATTCAAGAATATCTCTTTCTCCTATGTGCTTTCATCCCTAACCCTAACCCTAACCCTTCCGAAAGTCGGAGAAGCTCAAGGATGGTACCGATCGATGCGCGCTACCCCATTTAGTGGGGGTAGAGCCTACTTGCAAGTCTCTCCGACCTTCACAAAAAAAGTTATTCAAGAATATCTCCTCAGATTTGGGGGAATTTCGTCGGTCGACCTCTTCCGAAGGTCGTACAAGCTCGGGGATGGTACCAATCGATCCGCAGGACCCAAATTAGTCCAGATGCAACCACTTTCCAAGTCTCTCCGACCTTCACAAAAAAACTTATTCAAGAATATCTCTTTCTCCTATGTGCTTTCATCCCTAACCCTAACCCTAACCCTTCCGAAAGTCGGAGAAGCTCAAGGATGGTACCGATCGATGCGCGCTACCCCATTTAGTGGGGGTAGAGCCTACTTGCAAGTCTCTCCGACCTTCACAAAAAAAGTTATTCAAGAATATCTCTTTCTCCTATGTGCTTTCATCCCTAACCCTAACCCTAACCCTTCCGAAAGTCGGAGAAGCTCAAGGATGGTACCGATCGATGCGCGCAACCCCATTTAGTGGGGGTAGAGCCTACTTGCAAGTCTCTCCGACCTTCACAAAAAAAGTAATTCAAGAATATCTCCTCAGATTTGGGGGAATTTCGTCGGTCGACCTCTTCCGAAGGTCGTACAAGCTCGGGGATGGTACCAATCGATCCGCAGGACCCAAATTAGTCCAGATGCAACCACTTTCCAAGTCTCTCCGACCTTCACAAAAAAACTTATTCAAGAATATCTCTTTCTCCTATGTGCTTTCATCCCTAACCCTAACCCTAACCCTTCCGATAGTCGGAGAAGCTCAAGGATGGTACCGATCGATGCGCGCTACCCCATTTAGTGGGGGTAGAGCCTACTTGCAAGTCTCTCCGACCTTCACAAAAAAAGTTATTCAAGAATATCTCCTCAGATTTGGGGGAATTTCGTCGGTCGACCTCTTCCGAAGGTCGTACAAGCTCGGGGATGGTACCAATCGATCCACAGGACCCAAATTAGTCCAGATGCAACCACTTTCCAAGTCTCTCCGACCTTCACAAAAAAAGTTATTCAAGAATATCTCTTTCTCCTATGTGCTTTCATCCCTAACCCTAACCCTAACCCTTCCGAAAGTCGGAGAAGCTCAAGGATGGTACCGATCGATGCGCGCTACCCCATTTAGTGGGGGCAGAGCCTACTTGCAAGTCTCTCCGACCTTCACAAAAAAAGTTATTCAAGAATATCTCTTTCTCCTATGTGCTTTCATCCCTAACCCTAAGCCTTCCGAAAGTCGGAGAAGCTCAAGGATGGTACCGATCGATGCGCGCTACCCCATTTAGTGGGGGTAGAGCCTACTTGCAAGTCTCTCCGACCTTCACAAAAAAAGTTATTCAAGAATATCTCTTTCTCCTATGTGCTTTCAGCCCTAACCCTAACCCTTCCGAAAGTCGGAGAAGCTCAAGGATGGTACCGATCGATGCGCGCTACCCCATTTAGTGGGGGTAGAGCCTACTTGCAAGTCTCTCCGACCTTCACAAAAAAAGTTATTCAAGAATATCTCTTTCTCCTATGTGCTTTCATCCCTAACCCTAACCCTAACCCTTCCGAAAGTCGGAGAAGCTCAAGGATGGTACCGATCGATGCGCGCAACCCCATTTAGTGGGGGTAGAGCCTACTTGCAAGTCTCTCCGACCTTCACAAAAAAAGTTATTCAAGAATATCTCCTCAGATTTGGGGGAATTTCGTCGGTCGACCTCTTCCGAAGGTCGTACAAGCTCGGGGATGGTACCAATCGATCCGCAGGACCCAAATTAGTCCAGATGCAACCACTTTCCAAGTCTCTCCGACCTTCACAAAAAAAGTTATTCAAGAATATCTCTTTCTCCTATGTGCTTTCATCCCTAACCCTAACCCTAACCCTTCCGAAAGTCGGAGAAGCTCAAGGATGGTACCGATCGATGCGCGCTACCCCATTTAGTGGGGGTAGAGCCTACTTGCAAGTCTCTCCGACCTTCACAAAAAAAGTTATTCAAGAATATCTCTTTCTCCTATGTGCTTTCAGCCCTAACCCTAACCCTTCCGAAAGTCGGAGAAGCTCAAGGATGGTACCGATCGATGCGCGCTACCCCATTTAGTGGGGGTAGAGCCTACTTGCAAGTCTCTCCGACCTTCACAAAAAAAGTTATTCAAGAATATCTCTTTCTCCTATGTGCTTTCATCCCTAACCCTAACCCTAACCCTTCCGAAAGTCGGAGAAGCTCAAGGATGGTACCGATCGATGCGCGCAACCCCATTTAGTGGGGGTAGAGCCTACTTGCAAGTCTCTCCGACCTTCACAAAAAAAGTTATTCAAGAATATCTCCTCAGATTTGGGGGAATTTCGTCGGTCGACCTCTTCCGAAGGTCGTACAAGCTCGGGGATGGTACCAATCGATCCGCAGGACCCAAATTAGTCCAGATGCAACCACTTTCCAAGTCTCTCCGACCTTCACAAAAAAAGTTATTCAAGAATATCTCTTTCTCCTATGTGCTTTCATCCCTAACCCTAACCCTAACCCTTCCGAAAGTCGGAGAAGCTCAAGGATGGTACCGATCGATGCGCGCTACCCCATTTAGTGGGGGTAGAGCCTACTTGCAAGTCTCTCCGACCTTCACAAAAAAAGTTATTCAAGAATATCTCTTTCTCCTATGTGCTTTCATCCCTAACCCTAACCCTAACCCTTCCGAAAGTCGGAGAAGCTCAAGGATGGTACCGATCGATGCGCGCAACCCCATTTAGTGGGGGTAGAGCCTACTTGCAAGTCTCTCCGACCTTCACAAAAAAAGTTATTCAAGAATATCTCCTCAGATTTGGGGGAATTTCGTCGGTCGACCTCTTCCGAAGGTCGTACAAGCTCGGGGATGGTACCAATCGATCCGCAGGACCCAAATTAGTCCAGATGCAACCACTTTCCAAGTCTCTCCGACCTTCACAAAAAAAGTTATTCAAGAATATCTCTTTCTCCTATGTGCTTTCATCCCTAACCCTAACCCTAACCCTTCCGAAAGTCGGAGAAGCTCAAGGATGGTACCGATCGATGCGCGCTACCCCATTTAGTGGGGGCAGAGCCTACTTGCAAGTCTCTCCGACCTTCACAAAAAAAGTTATTCAAGAATATCTCTTTCTCCTATGTGCTTTCATCCCTAACCCTAACCCTAACCCTTCCGAAAGTCGGAGAAGCTCAAGGATGGTACCGATCGATGCGCGCTACCCCATTTAGTGGGGGTAGAGCCTACTTGCAAGTCTCTCCGACCTTCACAAAAAAAGTTATTCAAGAATATCTCTTTCTCCTATGTGCTTTCATCCCTAACCCTAACCCTAACCCTTCCGAAAGTCGGAGAAGCTCAAGGATGGTACCGATCGATGCGCGCTACCCCATTTAGTGGGGGTAGAGCCTACTTGCAAGTCTCTCCGACCTTCACAAAAAAAGTTATTCAAGAATATCTCCTCAGATTTGGGGGAATTTCGTCGGTCGACCTCTTCCGAAGGTCGTACAAGCTCGGGGATGGTACCAATCGATCCGCAGGACCCAAATTAGTCCAGATGCAACCACTTTCCAAGTCTCTCCGACCTTCACAAAAAAAGTTATTCAAGAATATCTCTTTCTCCTATGTGCTTTCATCCCTAACCCTAACCCTAACCCTTCCGAAAGTCGGAGAAGCTCAAGGATGGTACCGATCGATGCGCACTACCCCATTTAGTGGGGGTAGAGCCTACTTGCAAGTCTCTCCGACCTTCACAAAAAAAGTTATTCAAGAATATCTCTTTCTCCTATGTGCTTTCATCCCTAACCCTAACCCTAACCCTTCCGAAAGTCGGAGAAGCTCAAGGATGGTACCGATCGATGCGCGCAACCCCATTTAGTGGGGGTAGAGCCTACTTGCAAGTCTCTCCGACCTTCACAAAAAAAGTAATTCAAGAATATCTCCTCAGATTTGGGGGAATTTCGTCGGTCGACCTCTTCCGAAGGTCGTACAAGCTCGGGGATGGTACCAATCGATCCGCAGGACCCAAATTAGTCCAGATGCAACCACTTTCCAAGTCTCTCCGACCTTCACAAAAAAACTTATTCAAGAATATCTCTTTCTCCTATGTGCTTTCATCCCTAACCCTAACCCTAACCCTTCCGATAGTCGGAGAAGCTCAAGGATGGTACCGATCGATGCGCGCAACCCCATTTAGTGGGGGTAGAGCCTACTTGCAAGTCTCTCCGACCTTCACAAAAAAAGTTATTCAAGAATATCTCCTCAGATTTGGGGGAATTTCGTCGGTCGACCTCTTCCGAAGGTCGTACAAGCTCGGGGATGGTACCAATCGATCCACAGGACACAAATTAGTCCAGATGCAACCACTTTCCAAGTCTCTCCGACCTTCACAAAAAAAGTTATTCAAGAATATCTCTTTCTCCTATGTGCTTTCATCCCTAACCCTAACCCTAACCCTTCCGAAAGTCGGAGAAGCTCAAGGATGGTACCGATCGATGCGCGCTACCCCATTTAGTGGGGGCAGAGCCTACTTGCAAGTCTCTCCGACCTTCACAAAAAAAGTTATTCAAGAATATCTCTTTCTCCTATGTGCTTTCATCCCTAACCCTAACCCTAACCCTTCCGAAAGTCGGAGAAGCTCAAGGATGGTACCGATCGATGCGCGCTACCCCATTTAGTGGGGGTAGAGCCTACTTGCAAGTCTCTCCGACCTTCACAAAAAAAGTTATTCAAGAATATCTCTTTCTCCTATGTGCTTTCATCCCTAACCCTAACCCTAACCCTTCCGAAAGTCGGAGAAGCTCAAGGATGGTACCGATCGATGCGCGCTACCCCATTTAGTGGGGGTAGAGCCTACTTGCAAGTCTCTCCGACCTTCACAAAAAAAGTTATTCAAGAATATCTCTTTCTCCTATGTGCTTTCATCCCTAACCCTAACCCTAACCCTTCCGAAAGTCGGAGAAGCTCAAGGATGGTACCGATCGATGCGCGCAACCCCATTTAGTGGGGGTAGAGCCTACTTGCAAGTCTCTCCGACCTTCACAAAAAAAGTTATTCAAGAATATCTCCTCAGATTTGGGGGAATTTCGTCGGTCGACCTCTTCCGAAGGTCGTACAAGCTCGGGGATGGTACCAATCGATCCGCAGGACCCAAATTAGTCCAGATGCAACCACTTTCCAAGTCTCTCCGACCTTCACAAAAAAAGTTATTCAAGAATATCTCTTTCTCCTATGTGCTTTCATCCCTAACCCTAACCCTAACCCTTCCGAAAGTCGGAGAAGCTCAAGGATGGTACCGATCGATGCGCGCTACCCCATTTAGTGGGGGTAGAGCCTACTTGCAAGTCTCTCCGACCTTCACAAAAAAAGTTATTCAAGAATATCTCTTTCTCCTATGTGCTTTCATCCCTAACCCTAACCCTAACCCTTCCGAAAGTCGGAGAAGCTCAAGGATGGTACCGATCGATGCGCGCAACCCCATTTAGTGGGGGTAGAGCCTACTTGCAAGTCTCTCCGACCTTCACAAAAAAAGTTATTCAAGAATATCTCCTCAGATTTGGGGGAATTTCGTCGGTCGACCTCTTCCGAAGGTCGTACAAGCTCGGGGATGGTACCAATCGATCCGCAGGACCCAAATTAGTCCAGATGCAACCACTTTCCAAGTCTCTCCGACCTTCACAAAAAAAGTTATTCAAGAATATCTCTTTCTCCTATGTGCTTTCATCCCTAACCCTAACCCTAACCCTTCCAAAAGTCGGAGAAGCTCAAGGATGGTACCGATCGATGCGCGTTACCCCATTTAGTGGGGGTAGAGCCTACTTGCAAGTCTCTCCGACCTTCACAAAAAAAGTTATTCAAGAATATCTCTTTCTCCTATGTGCTTTCATCCCTAACCCTAACCCTAACCCTTCCGAAAGTCGGAGAAGCTCAAGGATGGTACCGATCGATGCGCGCAACCCCATTTAGTGGGGGTAGAGCCTACTTGCAAGTCTCTCCGACCTTCACAAAAAAAGTTATTCAAGAATATCTCCTCAGATTTGGGGGAATTTCGTCGGTCGACCTCTTTCGAAGGTCGTACAAGCTCGGGGATGGTACCAATCGATCCGCAGGACCCAAATTAGTCCAGATGCAACCACTTTCCAAGTCTCTCCGACCTTCACAAAAAAAGTTATTCAAGAATATCTCTTTCTCCTATGTGCTTTCATCCCTAACCCTAACCCTAACCCTTCCGAAAGTCGGAGAAGCTCAAGGATGGTACCGATCGATGCGCGTTACCCCATTTAGTGGGGGTAGAGCCTACTTGCAAGTCTCTCCGACCTTCACAAAAAAAGTTATTCAAGAATATCTCTTTCTCCTATGTGCTTTCATCCCTAACCCTAACCCTAACCCTTCCGAAAGTCGGAGAAGCTCAAGGATGGTACCGATCGATGCGCGCAACCCCATTTAGTGGGGGTAGAGCCTACTTGCAAGTCTCTCCGACCTTCACAAAAAAAGTTATTCAAGAATATCTCCTCAGATTTGGGGGAATTTCGTCGGTCGACCTCTTTCGAAGGTCGTACAAGCTCGGGGATGGTACCAATCGATCCGCAGGACCCAAATTAGTCCAGATGCAACCACTTTCCAAGTCTCTCCGACCTTCACAAAAAAAGTTATTCAAGAATATCTCTTTCTCCTATGTGCTTTCATCCCTAACCCTAACCCTAACCCTTCCGAAAGTCGGAGAAGCTCAAGGATGGTACCGATCGATGCGCGCAACCCCATTTAGTGGGGGTAGAGCCTACTTGCAAGTCTCTCCGACCTTCACAAAAAAAGTTATTCAAGAATATCTCCTCAGATTTGGGGGAATTTCGTCGGTCGACCTCTTTCGAAGGTCGTACAAGCTCGGGGATGGTACCAATCGATCCGCAGGACCCAAATTAGTCCAGATGCAACCACTTTCCAAGTCTCTCCGACCTTCACAAAAAAAGTTATTCAAGAATATCTCTTTCTCCTATGTGCTTTCATCCCTAACCCTAACCCTAACCCTTCCGAAAGTCGGAGAAGCTCAAGGATGGTACCGATCGATGCGCGCTACCCCATTTAGTGGGGGTAGAGCCTACTTGCAAGTCTCTCCGACCTTCACAAAAAAAGTTATTCAAGAATATCTCTTTCTCCTATGTGCTTTCATCCCTAACCCTAACCCTAACCCTTCCGAAAGTCGGAGAAGCTCAAGGATGGTACCGATCGATGCGCGCAACCCCATTTAGTGGGGGTAGAGCCTACTTGCAAGTCTCTCCGACCTTCACAAAAAAAGTTATTCAAGAATATCTCCTCAGATTTGGGGGAATTTCGTCGGTCGACCTCTTCCGAAGGTCGTACAAGCTCGGGGATGGTACCAATCGATCCGCAGGACCCAAATTAGTCCAGATGCAACCACTTTCCAAGTCTCTCCGACCTTCACAAAAAAAGTTATTCAAGAATATCTCTTTCTCCTATGTGCTTTCATCCCTAACCCTAACCCTAACCCTTCCGAAAGTCGGAGAAGCTCAAGGATGGTACCGATCGATGCGCGCTACCCCATTTAGTGGGAGTAGAGCCTACTTGCAAGTCTCTCCGACCTTCACAAAAAAAGTTATTCAAGAATATCTCTTTCTCCTATGTGCTTTCATCCCTAACCCTAACCCTAACCCTTCCGAAAGTCGGAGAAGCTCAAGGATGGTACCGATCGATGCGCGCTACCCCATTTAGTGGGGGTAGAGCCTACTTGCAAGTCTCTCCGACCTTCACAAAAAAAGTTATTCAAGAATATCTCCTCAGATTTGGGGGAATTTCGTCGGTCGACCTCTTCCGAAGGTCGTACAAGCTCGGGGATGGTACCAATCGATCCGCAGGACCCAAATTAGTCCAGATGCAACCACTTTCCAAGTCTCTCCGACCTTCACAAAAAAACTTATTCAAGAATATCTCTTTCTCCTATGTGCTTTCATCCCTAACCCTAACCCTAACCCTTCCGAAAGTCGCAGAAGCTCAAGGATGGTACCGATCGATGCGCGCTACCCCATTTAGTGGGGGTAGAGCCTACTTGCAAGTCTCTCCGACCTTCACAAAAAAAGTTATTCAAGAATATCTCCTCAGATTTGGGGGAATTTCGTCGGTCGACCTCTTCCGAAGGTCGTACAAGCTCGGGGATGGTACCAATCGATCCACAGGACCCAAATTAGTCCAGATGCAACCACTTTCCAAGTCTCTCCGACCTTCACAAAAAAAGTTATTCAAGAATATCTCTTTCTCCTATGTGCTTTCATCCCTAACCCTAACCCTAACCCTTCCGAAAGTCGGAGAAGCTCAAGGATGGTACCGATCGATGCGCGCTACCCCATTTAGTGGGGGCAGAGCCTACTTGCAAGTCTCTCCGACCTTCACAAAAAAAGTTATTCAAGAATATCTCTTTCTCCTATGTGCTTTCATCCCTAACCCTAACCCTAACCCTTCCGAAAGTCGGAGAAGCTCAAGGATGGTACCGATCGATGCGCGCTACCCCATTTAGTGGGGGTAGAGCCTACTTGCAAGTCTCTCCGACCTTCACAAAAAAAGTTATTCAAGAATATCTCTTTCTCCTATGTGCTTTCAGCCCTAACCCTAACCCTTCCGAAAGTCGGAGAAGCTCAAGGATGGTACCGATCGATGCGCGCTACCCCATTTAGTGGGGGTAGAGCCTACTTGCAAGTCTCTCCGACCTTCACAAAAAAAGTTATTCAAGAATATCTCTTTCTCCTATGTGCTTTCATCCCTAACCCTAACCCTAACCCTTCCGAAAGTCGGAGAAGCTCAAGGATGGTACCGATCGATGCGCGCAACCCCATTTAGTGGGGGTAGAGCCTACTTGCAAGTCTCTCCGACCTTCACAAAAAAAGTTATTCAAGAATATCTCCTCAGATTTGGGGGAATTTCGTCGGTCGACCTCTTCCGAAGGTCGTACAAGCTCGGGGATGGTACCAATCGATCCGCAGGACCCAAATTAGTCCAGATGCAACCACTTTCCAAGTCTCTCCGACCTTCACAAAAAAAGTTATTCAAGAATATCTCTTTCTCCTATGTGCTTTCATCCCTAACCCTAACCCTAACCCTTCCGAAAGTCGGAGAAGCTCAAGGATGGTACCGATCGATGCGCGCTACCCCATTTAGTGGGGGTAGAGCCTACTTGCAAGTCTCTCCGACCTTCACAAAAAAAGTTATTCAAGAATATCTCTTTCTCCTATGTGCTTTCATCCCTAACCCTAACCCTAACCCTTCCGAAAGTCGGAGAAGCTCAAGGATGGTACCGATCGATGCGCGCAACCCCATTTAGTGGGGGTAGAGCCTACTTGCAAGTCTCTCCGACCTTCACAAAAAAAGTTATTCAAGAATATCTCCTCAGATTTGGGGGAATTTCGTCGGTCGACCTCTTCCGAAGGTCGTACAAGCTCGGGGATGGTACCAATCGATCCGCAGGACCCAAATTAGTCCAGATGCAACCACTTTCCAAGTCTCTCCGACCTTCACAAAAAAAGTTATTCAAGAATATCTCTTTCTCCTATGTGCTTTCATCCCTAACCCTAACCCTAACCCTTCCGAAAGTCGGAGAAGCTCAAGGATGGTACCGATCGATGCGCGCTACCCCATTTAGTGGGGGCAGAGCCTACTTGCAAGTCTCTCCGACCTTCACAAAAAAAGTTATTCAAGAATATCTCTTTCTCCTATGTGCTTTCATCCCTAACCCTAACCCTAACCCTTCCGAAAGTCGGAGAAGCTCAAGGATGGTACCGATCGATGCGCGCTACCCCATTTAGTGGGGGTAGAGCCTACTTGCAAGTCTCTCCGACCTTCACAAAAAAAGTTATTCAAGAATATCTCTTTCTCCTATGTGCTTTCATCCCTAACCCTAACCCTAACCCTTCCGAAAGTCGGAGAAGCTCAAGGATGGTACCGATCGATGCGCGCTACCCCATTTAGTGGGGGTAGAGCCTACTTGCAAGTCTCTCCGACCTTCACAAAAAAAGTTATTCAAGAATATCTCCTCAGATTTGGGGGAATTTCGTCGGTCGACCTCTTCCGAAGGTCGTACAAGCTCGGGGATGGTACCAATCGATCTGCAGGACCCAAATTAGTCCAGATGCAACCACTTTCCAAGTCTCTCCGACCTTCACAAAAAAAGTTATTCAAGAATATCTCTTTCTCCTATGTGCTTTCATCCCTAACCCTAACCCTAACCCTTCCGAAAGTCGGAGAAGCTCAAGGATGGTACCGATCGATGCGCACTACCCCATTTAGTGGGGGTAGAGCCTACTTGCAAGTCTCTCCGACCTTCACAAAAAAAGTTATTCAAGAATATCTCTTTCTCCTATGTGCTTTCATCCCTAACCCTAACCCTAACCCTTCCGAAAGTCGGAGAAGCTCAAGGATGGTACCGATCGATGCGCGCAACCCCATTTAGTGGGGGTAGAGCCTACTTGCAAGTCTCTCCGACCTTCACAAAAAAAGTTATTCAAGAATATCTCCTCAGATTTGGGGGAATTTCGTCGGTCGACCTCTTCCGAAGGTCGTACAAGCTCGAAGATGGTACCAATCGATCCGCAGGACCCAAATTAGTCCAGATGCAACCACTTTCCAAGTCTCTCCGACCTTCACAAAAAAAGTTATTCAAGAATATCTCTTTCTCCTATGTGCTTTCATCCCTAACCCTAACCCTAACCCTTCCGAAAGTCGGAGAAGCTCAAGGATGGTACCGATCGATGCGCGCTACCCCATTTAGTGGGAGTAGAGCCTACTTGCAAGTCTCTCCGACCTTCACAAAAAAAGTTATTCAAGAATATCTCTTTCTCCTATGTGCTTTCATCCCTAACCCTAACCCTAACCCTTCCGAAAGTCGGAGAAGCTCAAGGATGGTACCGATCGATGCGCGCTACCCCATTTAGTGGGGGTAGAGCCTACTTGCAAGTCTCTCCGACCTTCACAAAAAAAGTTATTCAAGAATATCTCCTCAGATTTGGGGGAATTTCGTCGGTCGACCTCTTCCGAAGGTCGTACAAGCTCGGGGATGGTACCAATCGATCCGCAGGACCCAAATTAGTCCAGATGCAACCACTTTCCAAGTCTCTCCGACCTTCACAAAAAAACTTATTCAAGAATATCTCTTTCTCCTATGTGCTTTCATCCCTAACCCTAACCCTAACCCTTCCGAAAGTCGGAGAAGCTCAAGGATGGTACCGATCGATGCGCGCTACCCCATTTAGTGGGGGTAGAGCCTACTTGCAAGTCTCTCCGACCTTCACAAAAAAAGTTATTCAAGAATATCTCTTTCTCCTATGTGCTTTCATCCCTAACCCTAACCCTAACCCTTCCGAAAGTCGGAGAAGCTCAAGGATGGTACCGATCGATGCGCGCAACCCCATTTAGTGGGGGTAGAGCCTACTTGCAAGTCTCTCCGACCTTCACAAAAAAAGTAATTCAAGAATATCTCCTCAGATTTGGGGGAATTTCGTCGGTCGACCTCTTCCGAAGGTCGTACAAGCTCGGGGATGGTACCAATCGATCCGCAGGACCCAAATTAGTCCAGATGCAACCACTTTCCAAGTCTCTCCGACCTTCACAAAAAAACTTATTCAAGAATATCTCTTTCTCCTATGTGCTTTCATCCCTAACCCTAACCCTAACCCTTCCGATAGTCGGAGAAGCTCAAGGATGGTACCGATCGATGCGCGCTACCCCATTTAGTGGGGGTAGAGCCTACTTGCAAGTCTCTCCGACCTTCACAAAAAAAGTTATTCAAGAATATCTCCTCAGATTTGGGGGAATTTCGTCGGTCGACCTCTTCCGAAGGTCGTACAAGCTCGGGGATGGTACCAATCGATCCACAGGACCCAAATTAGTCCAGATGCAACCACTTTCCAAGTCTCTCCGACCTTCACAAAAAAAGTTATTCAAGAATATCTCTTTCTCCTATGTGCTTTCATCCCTAACCCTAACCCTAACCCTTCCGAAAGTCGGAGAAGCTCAAGGATGGTACCGATCGATGCGCGCTACCCCATTTAGTGGGGGTAGAGCCTACTTGCAAGTCTCTCCGACCTTCACAAAAAAAGTTATTCAAGAATATCTCTTTCTCCTATGTGCTTTCAGCCCTAACCCTAACCCTTCCGAAAGTCGGAGAAGCTCAAAGATGGTACCGATCGATGCGCGCTACCCCATTTAGTGGGGGTAGAGCCTACTTGCAAGTCTCTCCGACCTTCACAAAAAAAGTTATTCAAGAATATCTCTTTCTCCTATGTGCTTTCATCCCTAACCCTAACCCTAACCCTTCCGAAAGTCGGAGAAGCTCAAGGATGGTACCGATCGATGCGCGCAACCCCATTTAGTGGGGGTAGAGCCTACTTGCAAGTCTCTCCGACCTTCACAAAAAAAGTTATTCAAGAATATCTCCTCAGATTTGGGGGAATTTCGTCGGTCGACCTCTTCCGAAGGTCGTACAAGCTCGGGGATGGTACCAATCGATCCGCAGGACCCAAATTAGTCCAGATGCAACCACTTTCCAAGTCTCTCCGACCTTCACAAAAAAAGTTATTCAAGAATATCTCTTTCTCCTATGTGCTTTCATCCCTAACCCTAACCCTAACCCTTCCGAAAGTCGGAGAAGCTCAAGGATGGTACCGATCGATGCGCGCTACCCCATTTAGTGGGGGTAGAGCCTACTTGCAAGTCTCTCCGACCTTCACAAAAAAAGTTATTCAAGAATATCTCTTTCTCCTATGTGCTTTCATCCCTAACCCTAACCCTAACCCTTCCGAAAGTCGGAGAAGCTCAAGGATGGTACCGATCGATGCGCGCTACCCCATTTAGTGGGGGTAGAGCCTACTTGCAAGTCTCTCCGACCTTCACAAAAAAAGTTATTCAAGAATATCTCCTCAGATTTGGGGGAATTTCGTCGGTCGACCTCTTCCGAAGGTCGTACAAGCTCGGGGATGGTACCAATCGATCCGCAGGACCCAAATTAGTCCAGATGCAACCACTTTCCAAGTCTCTCCGACCTTCACAAAAAAAGTTATTCAAGAATATCTCTTTCTCCTATGTGCTTTCATCCCTAACCCTAACCCTAACCCTTCCGAAAGTCGGAGAAGCTCAAGGATGGTACCGATCGATGCGCGCTACCCCATTTAGTGGGGGCAGAGCCTACTTGCAAGTCTCTCCGACCTTCACAAAAAAAGTTATTCAAGAATATCTCTTTCTCCTATGTGCTTTCATCCCTAACCCTAACCCTAACCCTTCCGAAAGTCGGAGAAGCTCAAGGATGGTACCGATCGATGCGCGCTACCCCATTTAGTGGGGGTAGAGCCTACTTGCAAGTCTCTCCGACCTTCACAAAAAAAGTTATTCAAGAATATCTCTTTCTCCTATGTGCTTTCATCCCTAACCCTAACCCTAACCCTTCCGAAAGTCGGAGAAGCTCAAGGATGGTACCGATCGATGCGCGCTACCCCATTTAGTGGGGGTAGAGCCTACTTGCAAGTCTCTCCGACCTTCACAAAAAAAGTTATTCAAGAATATCTCCTCAGATTTGGGGGAATTTCGTCGGTCGACCTCTTCCGAAGGTCGTACAAGCTCGGGGATGGTACCAATCGATCTGCAGGACCCAAATTAGTCCAGATGCAACCACTTTCCAAGTCTCTCCGACCTTCACAAAAAAAGTTATTCAAGAATATCTCTTTCTCCTATGTGCTTTCATCCCTAACCCTAACCCTAACCCTTCCGAAAGTCGGAGAAGCTCAAGGATGGTACCGATCGATGCGCACTACCCCATTTAGTGGGGGTAGAGCCTACTTGCAAGTCTCTCCGACCTTCACAAAAAAAGTTATTCAAGAATATCTCTTTCTCCTATGTGCTTTCATCCCTAACCCTAACCCTAACCCTTCCGAAAGTCGGAGAAGCTCAAGGATGGTACCGATCGATGCGCGCAACCCCATTTAGTGGGGGTAGAGCCTACTTGCAAGTCTCTCCGACCTTCACAAAAAAAGTTATTCAAGAATATCTCCTCAGATTTGGGGGAATTTCGTCGGTCGACCTCTTCCGAAGGTCGTACAAGCTCGAAGATGGTACCAATCGATCCGCAGGACCCAAATTAGTCCAGATGCAACCACTTTCCAAGTCTCTCCGACCTTCACAAAAAAAGTTATTCAAGAATATCTCTTTCTCCTATGTGCTTTCATCCCTAACCCTAACCCTAACCCTTCCGAAAGTCGGAGAAGCTCAAGGATGGTACCGATCGATGCGCGCTACCCCATTTAGTGGGAGTAGAGCCTACTTGCAAGTCTCTCCGACCTTCACAAAAAAAGTTATTCAAGAATATCTCTTTCTCCTATGTGCTTTCATCCCTAACCCTAACCCTAACCCTTCCGAAAGTCGGAGAAGCTCAAGGATGGTACCGATCGATGCGCGCTACCCCATTTAGTGGGGGTAGAGCCTACTTGCAAGTCTCTCCGACCTTCACAAAAAAAGTTATTCAAGAATATCTCCTCAGATTTGGGGGAATTTCGTCGGTCGACCTCTTCCGAAGGTCGTACAAGCTCGGGGATGGTACCAATCGATCCGCAGGACCCAAATTAGTCCAGATGCAACCACTTTCCAAGTCTCTCCGACCTTCACAAAAAAACTTATTCAAGAATATCTCTTTCTCCTATGTGCTTTCATCCCTAACCCTAACCCTAACCCTTCCGAAAGTCGGAGAAGCTCAAGGATGGTACCGATCGATGCGCGCTACCCCATTTAGTGGGGGTAGAGCCTACTTGCAAGTCTCTCCGACCTTCACAAAAAAAGTTATTCAAGAATATCTCTTTCTCCTATGTGCTTTCATCCCTAACCCTAACCCTAACCCTTCCGAAAGTCGGAGAAGCTCAAGGATGGTACCGATCGATGCGCGCAACCCCATTTAGTGGGGGTAGAGCCTACTTGCAAGTCTCTCCGACCTTCACAAAAAAAGTAATTCAAGAATATCTCCTCAGATTTGGGGGAATTTCGTCGGTCGACCTCTTCCGAAGGTCGTACAAGCTCGGGGATGGTACCAATCGATCCGCAGGACCCAAATTAGTCCAGATGCAACCACTTTCCAAGTCTCTCCGACCTTCACAAAAAAACTTATTCAAGAATATCTCTTTCTCCTATGTGCTTTCATCCCTAACCCTAACCCTAACCCTTCCGATAGTCGGAGAAGCTCAAGGATGGTACCGATCGATGCGCGCTACCCCATTTAGTGGGGGTAGAGCCTACTTGCAAGTCTCTCCGACCTTCACAAAAAAAGTTATTCAAGAATATCTCCTCAGATTTGGGGGAATTTCGTCGGTCGACCTCTTCCGAAGGTCGTACAAGCTCGGGGATGGTACCAATCGATCCACAGGACCCAAATTAGTCCAGATGCAACCACTTTCCAAGTCTCTCCGACCTTCACAAAAAAAGTTATTCAAGAATATCTCTTTCTCCTATGTGCTTTCATCCCTAACCCTAACCCTAACCCTTCCGAAAGTCGGAGAAGCTCAAGGATGGTACCGATCGATGCGCGCTACCCCATTTAGTGGGGGCAGAGCCTACTTGCAAGTCTCTCCGACCTTCACAAAAAAAGTTATTCAAGAATATCTCTTTCTCCTATGTGCTTTCATCCCTAACCCTAACCCTAACCCTTCCGAAAGTCGGAGAAGCTCAAGGATGGTACCGATCGATGCGCGCTACCCCATTTAGTGGGGGTAGAGCCTACTTGCAAGTCTCTCCGACCTTCACAAAAAAAGTTATTCAAGAATATCTCTTTCTCCTATGTGCTTTCAGCCCTAACCCTAACCCTTCCGAAAGTCGGAGAAGCTCAAGGATGGTACCGATCGATGCGCGCTACCCCATTTAGTGGGGGTAGAGCCTACTTGCAAGTCTCTCCGACCTTCACAAAAAAAGTTATTCAAGAATATCTCTTTCTCCTATGTGCTTTCATCCCTAACCCTAACCCTAACCCTTCCGAAAGTCGGAGAAGCTCAAGGATGGTACCGATCGATGCGCGCAACCCCATTTAGTGGGGGTAGAGCCTACTTGCAAGTCTCTCCGACCTTCACAAAAAAAGTTATTCAAGAATATCTCCTCAGATTTGGGGGAATTTCGTCGGTCGACCTCTTCCGAAGGTCGTACAAGCTCGGGGATGGTACCAATCGATCCGCAGGACCCAAATTAGTCCAGATGCAACCACTTTCCAAGTCTCTCCGACCTTCACAAAAAAAGTTATTCAAGAATATCTCTTTCTCCTATGTGCTTTCATCCCTAACCCTAACCCTAACCCTTCCGAAAGTCGGAGAAGCTCAAGGATGGTACCGATCGATGCGCGCTACCCCATTTAGTGGGGGTAGAGCCTACTTGCAAGTCTCTCCGACCTTCACAAAAAAAGTTATTCAAGAATATCTCTTTCTCCTATGTGCTTTCATCCCTAACCCTAACCCTAACCCTTCCGAAAGTCGGAGAAGCTCAAGGATGGTACCGATCGATGCGCGCAACCCCATTTAGTGGGGGTAGAGCCTACTTGCAAGTCTCTCCGACCTTCACAAAAAAAGTTATTCAAGAATATCTCCTCAGATTTGGGGGAATTTCGTCGGTCGACCTCTTCCGAAGGTCGTACAAGCTCGGGGATGGTACCAATCGATCCGCAGGACCCAAATTAGTCCAGATGCAACCACTTTCCAAGTCTCTCCGACCTTCACAAAAAAAGTTATTCAAGAATATCTCTTTCTCCTATGTGCTTTCATCCCTAACCCTAACCCTAACCCTTCCGAAAGTCGGAGAAGCTCAAGGATGGTACCGATCGATGCGCGCTACCCCATTTAGTGGGGGCAGAGCCTACTTGCAAGTCTCTCCGACCTTCACAAAAAAAGTTATTCAAGAATATCTCTTTCTCCTATGTGCTTTCATCCCTAACCCTAACCCTAACCCTTCCGAAAGTCGGAGAAGCTCAAGGATGGTACCGATCGATGCGCGCTACCCCATTTAGTGGGGGTAGAGCCTACTTGCAAGTCTCTCCGACCTTCACAAAAAAAGTTATTCAAGAATATCTCTTTCTCCTATGTGCTTTCATCCCTAACCCTAACCCTAACCCTTCCGAAAGTCGGAGAAGCTCAAGGATGGTACCGATCGATGCGCGCTACCCCATTTAGTGGGGGTAGAGCCTACTTGCAAGTCTCTCCGACCTTCACAAAAAAAGTTATTCAAGAATATCTCCTCAGATTTGGGGGAATTTCGTCGGTCGACCTCTTCCGAAGGTCGTACAAGCTCGGGGATGGTACCAATCGATCTGCAGGACCCAAATTAGTCCAGATGCAACCACTTTCCAAGTCTCTCCGACCTTCACAAAAAAAGTTATTCAAGAATATCTCTTTCTCCTATGTGCTTTCATCCCTAACCCTAACCCTAACCCTTCCGAAAGTCGGAGAAGCTCAAGGATGGTACCGATCGATGCGCACTACCCCATTTAGTGGGGGTAGAGCCTACTTGCAAGTCTCTCCGACCTTCACAAAAAAAGTTATTCAAGAATATCTCTTTCTCCTATGTGCTTTCATCCCTAACCCTAACCCTAACCCTTCCGAAAGTCGGAGAAGCTCAAGGATGGTACCGATCGATGCGCGCAACCCCATTTAGTGGGGGTAGAGCCTACTTGCAAGTCTCTCCGACCTTCACAAAAAAAGTTATTCAAGAATATCTCCTCAGATTTGGGGGAATTTCGTCGGTCGACCTCTTCCGAAGGTCGTACAAGCTCGAAGATGGTACCAATCGATCCGCAGGACCCAAATTAGTCCAGATGCAACCACTTTCCAAGTCTCTCCGACCTTCACAAAAAAAGTTATTCAAGAATATCTCTTTCTCCTATGTGCTTTCATCCCTAACCCTAACCCTAACCCTTCCGAAAGTCGGAGAAGCTCAAGGATGGTACCGATCGATGCGCGCTACCCCATTTAGTGGGAGTAGAGCCTACTTGCAAGTCTCTCCGACCTTCACAAAAAAAGTTATTCAAGAATATCTCTTTCTCCTATGTGCTTTCATCCCTAACCCTAACCCTAACCCTTCCGAAAGTCGGAGAAGCTCAAGGATGGTACCGATCGATGCGCGCTACCCCATTTAGTGGGGGTAGAGCCTACTTGCAAGTCTCTCCGACCTTCACAAAAAAAGTTATTCAAGAATATCTCCTCAGATTTGGGGGAATTTCGTCGGTCGACCTCTTCCGAAGGTCGTACAAGCTCGGGGATGGTACCAATCGATCCGCAGGACCCAAATTAGTCCAGATGCAACCACTTTCCAAGTCTCTCCGACCTTCACAAAAAAACTTATTCAAGAATATCTCTTTCTCCTATGTGCTTTCATCCCTAACCCTAACCCTAACCCTTCCGAAAGTCGGAGAAGCTCAAGGATGGTACCGATCGATGCGCGCTACCCCATTTAGTGGGGGTAGAGCCTACTTGCAAGTCTCTCCGACCTTCACAAAAAAAGTTATTCAAGAATATCTCTTTCTCCTATGTGCTTTCATCCCTAACCCTAACCCTAACCCTTCCGAAAGTCGGAGAAGCTCAAGGATGGTACCGATCGATGCGCGCAACCCCATTTAGTGGGGGTAGAGCCTACTTGCAAGTCTCTCCGACCTTCACAAAAAAAGTAATTCAAGAATATCTCCTCAGATTTGGGGGAATTTCGTCGGTCGACCTCTTCCGAAGGTCGTACAAGCTCGGGGATGGTACCAATCGATCCGCAGGACCCAAATTAGTCCAGATGCAACCACTTTCCAAGTCTCTCCGACCTTCACAAAAAAACTTATTCAAGAATATCTCTTTCTCCTATGTGCTTTCATCCCTAACCCTAACCCTAACCCTTCCGATAGTCGGAGAAGCTCAAGGATGGTACCGATCGATGCGCGTTACCCCATTTAGTGGGGGTAGAGCCTACTTGCAAGTCTCTCCGACCTTCACAAAAAAAGTTATTCAAGAATATCTCCTCAGATTTGGGGGAATTTCGTCGGTCGACCTCTTCCGAAGGTCGTACAAGCTCGGGGATGGTACCAATCGATCCACAGGACCCAAATTAGTCCAGATGCAACCACTTTCCAAGTCTCTCCGACCTTCACAAAAAAAGTTATTCAAGAATATCTCTTTCTCCTATGTGCTTTCATCCCTAACCCTAACCCTAACCCTTCCGAAAGTCGGAGAAGCTCAAGGATGGTACCGATCGATGCGCGCTACCCCATTTAGTGGGGGTAGAGCCTACTTGCAAGTCTCTCCGACCTTCACAAAAAAAGTTATTCAAGAATATCTCTTTCTCCTATGTGCTTTCAGCCCTAACCCTAACCCTTCCGAAAGTCGGAGAAGCTCAAAGATGGTACCGATCGATGCGCGCTACCCCATTTAGTGGGGGTAGAGCCTACTTGCAAGTCTCTCCGACCTTCACAAAAAAAGTTATTCAAGAATATCTCTTTCTCCTATGTGCTTTCATCCCTAACCCTAACCCTAACCCTTCCGAAAGTCGGAGAAGCTCAAGGATGGTACCGATCGATGCGCGCAACCCCATTTAGTGGGGGTAGAGCCTACTTGCAAGTCTCTCCGACCTTCACAAAAAAAGTTATTCAAGAATATCTCCTCAGATTTGGGGGAATTTCGTCGGTCGACCTCTTCCGAAGGTCGTACAAGCTCGGGGATGGTACCAATCGATCCGCAGGACCCAAATTAGTCCAGATGCAACCACTTTCCAAGTCTCTCCGACCTTCACAAAAAAAGTTATTCAAGAATATCTCTTTCTCCTATGTGCTTTCATCCCTAACCCTAACCCTAACCCTTCCGAAAGTCGGAGAAGCTCAAGGATGGTACCGATCGATGCGCGCTACCCCATTTAGTGGGGGTAGAGCCTACTTGCAAGTCTCTCCGACCTTCACAAAAAAAGTTATTCAAGAATATCTCTTTCTCCTATGTGCTTTCATCCCTAACCCTAACCCTAACCCTTCCGAAAGTCGGAGAAGCTCAAGGATGGTACCGATCGATGCGCGCAACCCCATTTAGTGGGGGTAGAGCCTACTTGCAAGTCTCTCCGACCTTCACAAAAAAAGTTATTCAAGAATATCTCCTCAGATTTGGGGGAATTTCGTCGGTCGACCTCTTCCGAAGGTCGTACAAGCTCGGGGATGGTACCAATCGATCCGCAGGACCCAAATTAGTCCAGATGCAACCACTTTCCAAGTCTCTCCGACCTTCACAAAAAAAGTTATTCAAGAATATCTCTTTCTCCTATGTGCTTTCATCCCTAACCCTAACCCTAACCCTTCCGAAAGTCGGAGAAGCTCAAGGATGGTACCGATCGATGCGCGCTACCCCATTTAGTGGGGGCAGAGCCTACTTGCAAGTCTCTCCGACCTTCACAAAAAAAGTTATTCAAGAATATCTCTTTCTCCTATGTGCTTTCATCCCTAACCCTAACCCTAACCCTTCCGAAAGTCGGAGAAGCTCAAGGATGGTACCGATCGATGCGCGCTACCCCATTTAGTGGGGGTAGAGCCTACTTGCAAGTCTCTCCGACCTTCACAAAAAAAGTTATTCAAGAATATCTCTTTCTCCTATGTGCTTTCATCCCTAACCCTAACCCTAACCCTTCCGAAAGTCGGAGAAGCTCAAGGATGGTACCGATCGATGCGCGCTACCCCATTTAGTGGGGGTAGAGCCTACTTGCAAGTCTCTCCGACCTTCACAAAAAAAGTTATTCAAGAATATCTCCTCAGATTTGGGGGAATTTCGTCGGTCGACCTCTTCCGAAGGTCGTACAAGCTCGGGGATGGTACCAATCGATCTGCAGGACCCAAATTAGTCCAGATGCAACCACTTTCCAAGTCTCTCCGACCTTCACAAAAAAAGTTATTCAAGAATATCTCTTTCTCCTATGTGCTTTCATCCCTAACCCTAACCCTAACCCTTCCGAAAGTCGGAGAAGCTCAAGGATGGTACCGATCGATGCGCACTACCCCATTTAGTGGGGGTAGAGCCTACTTGCAAGTCTCTCCGACCTTCACAAAAAAAGTTATTCAAGAATATCTCTTTCTCCTATGTGCTTTCATCCCTAACCCTAACCCTAACCCTTCCGAAAGTCGGAGAAGCTCAAGGATGGTACCGATCGATGCGCGCAACCCCATTTAGTGGGGGTAGAGCCTACTTGCAAGTCTCTCCGACCTTCACAAAAAAAGTTATTCAAGAATATCTCCTCAGATTTGGGGGAATTTCGTCGGTCGACCTCTTCCGAAGGTCGTACAAGCTCGAAGATGGTACCAATCGATCCGCAGGACCCAAATTAGTCCAGATGCAACCACTTTCCAAGTCTCTCCGACCTTCACAAAAAAAGTTATTCAAGAATATCTCTTTCTCCTATGTGCTTTCATCCCTAACCCTAACCCTAACCCTTCCGAAAGTCGGAGAAGCTCAAGGATGGTACCGATCGATGCGCGCTACCCCATTTAGTGGGAGTAGAGCCTACTTGCAAGTCTCTCCGACCTTCACAAAAAAAGTTATTCAAGAATATCTCTTTCTCCTATGTGCTTTCATCCCTAACCCTAACCCTAACCCTTCCGAAAGTCGGAGAAGCTCAAGGATGGTACCGATCGATGCGCGCTACCCCATTTAGTGGGGGTAGAGCCTACTTGCAAGTCTCTCCGACCTTCACAAAAAAAGTTATTCAAGAATATCTCCTCAGATTTGGGGGAATTTCGTCGGTCGACCTCTTCCGAAGGTCGTACAAGCTCGGGGATGGTACCAATCGATCCGCAGGACCCAAATTAGTCCAGATGCAACCACTTTCCAAGTCTCTCCGACCTTCACAAAAAAACTTATTCAAGAATATCTCTTTCTCCTATGTGCTTTCATCCCTAACCC
The DNA here is from genome assembly GCF_963576545.1 of Limanda limanda. Taxonomy (NCBI): domain Eukaryota; kingdom Metazoa; phylum Chordata; class Actinopteri; order Pleuronectiformes; family Pleuronectidae; genus Limanda; species Limanda limanda. Next base: position 242,025 of record NW_026870444.1, read on the forward strand.
TAACCCTAACCCTTCCGAAAGTCGGAGAAGCTCAAGGATGGTACCGATCGATGCGCGCTACCCCATTTAGTGGGGGTAGAGCCTACTTGCAAGTCTCTCCGACCTTCACAAAAAAAGTTATTCAAGAATATCTCTTTCTCCTATGTGCTTTCATCCCTAACCCTAACCCTAACCCTTCCGAAAGTCGGAGAAGCTCAAGGATGGTACCGATCGATGCGCGCAACCCCATTTAGTGGGGGTAGAGCCTACTTGCAAGTCTCTCCGACCTTCACAAAAAAAGTAATTCAAGAATATCTCCTCAGATTTGGGGGAATTTCGTCGGTCGACCTCTTCCGAAGGTCGTACAAGCTCGGGGATGGTACCAATCGATCCGCAGGACCCAAATTAGTCCAGATGCAACCACTTTCCAAGTCTCTCCGACCTTCACAAAAAAACTTATTCAAGAATATCTCTTTCTCCTATGTGCTTTCATCCCTAACCCTAACCCTAACCCTTCCGATAGTCGGAGAAGCTCAAGGATGGTACCGATCGATGCGCGCTACCCCATTTAGTGGGGGTAGAGCCTACTTGCAAGTCTCTCCGACCTTCACAAAAAAAGTTATTCAAGAATATCTCCTCAGATTTGGGGGAATTTCGTCGGTCGACCTCTTCCGAAGGTCGTACAAGCTCGGGGATGGTACCAATCGATCCACAGGACCCAAATTAGTCCAGATGCAACCACTTTCCAAGTCTCTCCGACCTTCACAAAAAAAGTTATTCAAGAATATCTCTTTCTCCTATGTGCTTTCATCCCTAACCCTAACCCTAACCCTTCCGAAAGTCGGAGAAGCTCAAGGATGGTACCGATCGATGCGCGCTACCCCATTTAGTGGGGGCAGAGCCTACTTGCAAGTCTCTCCGACCTTCACAAAAAAAGTTATTCAAGAATATCTCTTTCTCCTATGTGCTTTCATCCCTAACCCTAACCCTAACCCTTCCGAAAGTCGGAGAAGCTCAAGGATGGTACCGATCGATGCGCGCTACCCCATTTAGTGGGGGTAGAGCCTACTTGCAAGTCTCTCCGACCTTCACAAAAAAAGTTATTCAAGAATATCTCTTTCTCCTATGTGCTTTCAGCCCTAACCCTAACCCTTCCGAAAGTCGGAGAAGCTCAAAGATGGTACCGATCGATGCGCGCTACCCCATTTAGTGGGGGTAGAGCCTACTTGCAAGTCTCTCCGACCTTCACAAAAAAAGTTATTCAAGAATATCTCTTTCTCCTATGTGCTTTCATCCCTAACCCTAACCCTAACCCTTCCGAAAGTCGGAGAAGCTCAAGGATGGTACCGATCGATGCGCGCAACCCCATTTAGTGGGGGTAGAGCCTACTTGCAAGTCTCTCCGACCTTCACAAAAAAAGTTATTCAAGAATATCTCCTCAGATTTGGGGGAATTTCGTCGGTCGACCTCTTCCGAAGGTCGTACAAGCTCGGGGATGGTACCAATCGATCCGCAGGACCCAAATTAGTCCAGATGCAACCACTTTCCAAGTCTCTCCGACCTTCACAAAAAAAGTTATTCAAGAATATCTCTTTCTCCTATGTGCTTTCATCCCTAACCCTAACCCTAACCCTTCCGAAAGTCGGAGAAGCTCAAGGATGGTACCGATCGATGCGCGCTACCCCATTTAGTGGGGGTAGAGCCTACTTGCAAGTCTCTCCGACCTTCACAAAAAAAGTTATTCAAGAATATCTCTTTCTCCTATGTGCTTTCATCCCTAACCCTAACCCTAACCCTTCCGAAAGTCGGAGAAGCTCAAGGATGGTACCGATCGATGCGCGCAACCCCATTTAGTGGGGGTAGAGCCTACTTGCAAGTCTCTCCGACCTTCACAAAAAAAGTTATTCAAGAATATCTCCTCAGATTTGGGGGAATTTCGTCGGTCGACCTCTTCCGAAGGTCGTACAAGCTCGGGGATGGTACCAATCGATCCGCAGGACCCAAATTAGTCCAGATGCAACCACTTTCCAAGTCTCTCCGACCTTCACAAAAAAAGTTATTCAAGAATATCTCTTTCTCCTATGTGCTTTCATCCCTAACCCTAACCCTAACCCTTCCGAAAGTCGGAGAAGCTCAAGGATGGTACCGATCGATGTGCGCTACCCCATTTAGTGGGGGCAGAGCCTACTTGCAAGTCTCTCCGACCTTCACAAAAAAAGTTATTCAAGAATATCTCTTTCTCCTATGTGCTTTCATCCCTAACCCTAACCCTAACCCTTCCGAAAGTCGGAGAAGCTCAAGGATGGTACCGATCGATGCGCGTTACCCCATTTAGTGGGGGTAGAGCCTACTTGCAAGTCTCTCCGACCTTCACAAAAAAAGTTATTCAAGAATATCTCTTTCTCCTATGTGCTTTCATCCCTAACCCTAACCCTAACCCTTCCGAAAGTCGGAGAAGCTCAAGGATGGTACCGATCGATGCGCGCTACCCCATTTAGTGGGGGTAGAGCCTACTTGCAAGTCTCTCCGACCTTCACAAAAAAAGTTATTCAAGAATATCTCTTTCTCCTATGTGCTTTCATCCCTAACCCTAACCCTAACCCTTCCGAAAGTCGGAGAAGCTCAAGGATGGTACCGATCGATGCGCGCAACCCCATTTAGTGGGGGTAGAGCCTACTTGCAAGTCTCTCCGACCTTCACAAAAAAAGTTATTCAAGAATATCTCCTCAGATTTGGGGGAATTTCGTCGGTCGACCTCTTCCGAAGGTCGTACAAGCTCGGGGATGGTACCAATCGATCCGCAGGACCCAAATTAGTCCAGATGCAACCACTTTTCAAGTCTCTCCGACCTTCACAAAAAAAGTTATTCAAGAATATCTCTTTCTCCTATGTGCTTTCATCCCTAACCCTAACCCTTCCGAAAGTCGGAGAAGCTCAAGGATGGTACCGATCGATGCGCGCTACCCCATTTAGTGGGGGTAGAGCCTACTTGCAAGTCTCTCCGACCTTCACAAAAAAAGTTATTCAAGAATATCTCTTTCTCCTATGTGCTTTCATCCCTAACCCTAACCCTAACCCTTCCGAAAGTCGGAGAAGCTCAAGGATGGTACCGATCGATGCGCGCAACCCCATTTAGTGGGGGTAGAGCCTACTTGCAAGTCTCTCCGACCTTCACAAAAAAAGTTATTCAAGAATATCTCCTCAGATTTGGGGGAATTTCGTCGGTCGACCTCTTCCGAAGGTCGTACAAGCTCGGGGATGGTACCAATCGATCCGCAGGACCCAAATTAGTCCAGATGCAACCACTTTCCAAGTCTCTCCGACCTTCACAAAAAAAGTTATTCAAGAATATCTCTTTCTCCTATGTGCTTTCATCCCTAACCCTAACCCTAACCCTTCCGAAAGTCGGAGAAGCTCAAGGATGGTACCGATCGATGCGCGCTACCCCATTTAGTGGGGGTAGAGCCTACTTGCAAGTCTCTCCGACCTTCACAAAAAAAGTTATTCAAGAATATCTCTTTCTCCTATGTGCTTTCATCCCTAACCCTAACCCTAACCCTTCCGAAAGTCGGAGAAGCTCAAGGATGGTACCGATCGATGCGCGCTACCCCATTTAGTGGGGGTAGAGCCTACTTGCAAGTCTCTCCGACCTTCACAAAAAAACTTATTCAAGAATATCTCTTTCTCCTATGTGCTTTCATCCCTAACCCTAACCCTAACCCTTCCGAAAGTCGGAGAAGCTCAAGGATGGTACCGATCGATGCGCGCTACCCCATTTAGTGGGGGCAGAGCCTACTTGCAAGTCTCTCCGACCTTCACAAAAAAAGTTATTCAAGAATATCTCTTTCTCCTATGTGCTTTCATCCCTAACCCTAACCCTAACCCTTCCGAAAGTCGGAGAAGCTCAAGGATGGTACCGATCGATGCGCGCTACCCCATTTAGTGGGGGTAGAGCCTACTTGCAAGTCTCTCCGACCTTCACAAAAAAAGTTATTCAAGAATATCTCTTTCTCCTATGTGCTTTCATCCCTAACCCTAACCCTAACCCTTCCGAAAGTCGGAGAAGCTCAAAGATGGTACCGATCGATGCGCGCTACCCCATTTAGTGGGGGTAGAGCCTACTTGCAAGTCTCTCCGACCTTCACAAAAAAAGTTATTCAAGAATATCTCCTCAGATTTGGGGGAATTTCGTCGGTCGACCTCTTCCGAAGGTCGTACAAGCTCGGGGATGGTACCAATCGATCTGCAGGACCCAAATTAGTCCAGATGCAACCACTTTCCAAGTCTCTCCGACCTTCACAAAAAAAGTTATTCAAGAATATCTCTTTCTCCTATGTGCTTTCATCCCTAACCCTAACCCTAACCCTTCCGAAAGTCGGAGAAGCTCAAGGATGGTACCGATCGATGCGCGCTACCCCATTTAGTGGGGGTAGAGCCTACTTGCAAGTCTCTCCGACCTTCACAAAAAAAGTTATTCAAGAATATCTCTTTCTCCTATGTGCTTTCATCCCTAACCCTAACCCTAACCCTTCCGAAAGTCGGAGAAGCTCAAAGATGGTACCGATCGATGCGCGCAACCCCATTTAGTGGGAGTAGAGCCTACTTGCAAGTCTCTCCGACCTTCACAAAAAAAGTTATTCAAGAATATCTCCTCAGATTTGGGGGAATTTCGTCGGTCGACCTCTTCCGAAGGTCGTACAAGCTCGGGGATGGTACCAATCGATCCGCAGGACCCAAATTAGTCCAGATGCAACCACTTTCCAAGTCTCTCCGACCTTCACAAAAAAAGTTATTCAAGAATATCTCTTTCTCCTATGTGCTTTCATCCCTAACCCTAACCCTAACCCTTCCGAAAGTCGGAGAAGCTCAAGGATGGTACCGATCGATGCGCGCTACCCCATTTAGTGGGGGTAGAGCCTACTTGCAAGTCTCTCCGACCTTCACAAAAAAAGTTATTCAAGAATATCTCCTCAGATTTGGGGGAATTTCGTCGGTCGACCTCTTCCGAAGGTCGTACAAGCTCGGGGATGGTACCAATCGATCCGCAGGACCCAAATTAGTCCAGATGCAACCACTTTCCAAGTCTCTCCGACCTTCACAAAAAAACTTATTCAAGAATATCTCTTTCTCCTATGTGCTTTCATCCCTAACCCTAACCCTAACCCTTCCGAAAGTCGGAGAAGCTCAAGGATGGTACCGATCGATGCGCGCTACCCCATTTAGTGGGGGTAGAGCCTACTTGCAAGTCTCTCCGACCTTCACAAAAAAAGTTATTCAAGAATATCTCTTTCTCCTATGTGCTTTCATCCCTAACCCTAACCCTAACCCTTCCGAAAGTCGGAGAAGCTCAAGGATGGTACCGATCGATGCGCGCAACCCCATTTAGTGGGGGTAGAGCCTACTTGCAAGTCTCTCCGACCTTCACAAAAAAAGTTATTCAAGAATATCTCCTCAGATTTGGGGGAATTTCGTCGGTCGACCTCTTCCGAAGGTCGTACAAGCTCGGGGATGGTACCAATCGATCCGCAGGACCCAAATTAGTCCAGATGCAACCACTTTCCAAGTCTCTCCGACCTTCACAAAAAAAGTTATTCAAGAATATCTCTTTCTCCTATGTGCTTTCATCCCTAACCCTAACCCTTCCGAAAGTCGGAGAAGCTCAAGGATGGTACCGATCGATGCGCACTACCCCATTTAGTGGGGGTAGAGCCTACTTGCAAGTCTCTCCGACCTTCACAAAAAAAGTTATTCAAGAATATCTCCTCAGATTTGGGGGAATTTCGTCGGTCGACCTCTTCCGAAGGTCGTACAAGCTCGGGGATAGTACCAATCGATCCGCAGGACCCAAATTAGTCCAGATGCAACCACTTTCCAAGTCTCTCCGACCTTCACAAAAAAAGTTATTCAAGAATATCTCTTTCTCCTATGTGCTTTCATCCCTAACCCTAACCCTAACCCTTCCGAAAGTCAGAGAAGCTCAAGGATGGTACCGATCGATGCGCGCTACCCCATTTAGTGGGTGCAGAGCCTACTTGCAAGTCTCTCCGACCTTCACAAAAAAAGTTATTCAAGAATATCTCTTTCTCCTATGTGCTTTCATCCCTAACCCTAACCCTAACCCTTCCGAAAGTCGGAGAAGCTCAAGGATGGTACCGATCGATGCGCGCTACCCCATTTAGTGGGGGTAGAGCCTACTTGCAAGTCTCTCCGACCTTCACAAAAAAAGTTATTCAAGAATATCTCTTTCTCCTATGTGCTTTCATCCCTAACCCTAACCCTAACCCTTCCGAAAGTCGGAGAAGCTCAAGGATGGTACCGATCGATGCGCGCAACCCCATTTAGTGGGGGTAGAGCCTACTTGCAAGTCTCTCCGACCTTCACAAAAAAAGTTATTCAAGAATATCTCCTCAGATTTGGGGGAATTTCGTCGGTCGACCTCTTCCGAAGGTCGTACAAGCTCGGGGATGGTACCAATCGATCCGCAGGACCCAAATTAGTCCAGATGCAACCACTTTCCAAGTCTCTCCGACCTTCACAAAAAAAGTTATTCAAGAATATCTCTTTCTCCTATGTGCTTTCATCCCTAACCCTAACCCTAACCCTTCCGAAAGTCGGAGAAGCTCAAGGATGGTACCGATCGATGCGCGCTACCCCATTTAGTGGGGGCAGAGCCTACTTGCAAGTCTCTCCGACCTTCACAAAAAAAGTTATTCAAGAATATCTCTTTCTCCTATGTGCTTTCATCCCTAACCCTAACCCTAACCCTTCCGAAAGTCGGAGAAGCTCAAGGATGGTACCGATCGATGCGCGCTACCCCATTTAGTGGGGGTAGAGCCTACTTGCAAGTCTCTCCGACCTTCACAAAAAAAGTTATTCAAGAATATCTCTTTCTCCTATGTGCTTTCATCCCTAACCCTAACCCTAACCCTTCCGAAAGTCGGAGAAGCTCAAGGATGGTACCGATCGATGCGCGCTACCCCATTTAGTGGGGGTAGAGCCTACTTGCAAGTCTCTCCGACCTTCACAAAAAAAGTTATTCAAGAATATCTCCTCAGATTTGGGGGAATTTCGTCGGTCGACCTCTTCCGAAGGTCGTACAAGCTCGGGGATGGTACCAATCGATCTGCAGGACCCAAATTAGTCCAGATGCAACCACTTTCCAAGTCTCTCCGACCTTCACAAAAAAAGTTATTCAAGAATATCTCTTTCTCCTATGTGCTTTCATCCCTAACCCTAACCCTAACCCTTCCGAAAGTCGGAGAAGCTCAAGGATGGTACCGATCGATGCGCACTACCCCATTTAGTGGGGGTAGAGCCTACTTGCAAGTCTCTCCGACCTTCACAAAAAAAGTTATTCAAGAATATCTCTTTCTCCTATGTGCTTTCATCCCTAACCCTAACCCTAACCCTTCCGAAAGTCGGAGAAGCTCAAGGATGGTACCGATCGATGCGCGCAACCCCATTTAGTGGGGGTAGAGCCTACTTGCAAGTCTCTCCGACCTTCACAAAAAAAGTTATTCAAGAATATCTCCTCAGATTTGGGGGAATTTCGTCGGTCGACCTCTTCCGAAGGTCGTACAAGCTCGAAGATGGTACCAATCGATCCGCAGGACCCAAATTAGTCCAGATGCAACCACTTTCCAAGTCTCTCCGACCTTCACAAAAAAAGTTATTCAAGAATATCTCTTTCTCCTATGTGCTTTCATCCCTAACCCTAACCCTAACCCTTCCGAAAGTCGGAGAAGCTCAAGGATGGTACCGATCGATGCGCGCTACCCCATTTAGTGGGAGTAGAGCCTACTTGCAAGTCTCTCCGACCTTCACAAAAAAAGTTATTCAAGAATATCTCTTTCTCCTATGTGCTTTCATCCCTAACCCTAACCCTAACCCTTCCGAAAGTCGGAGAAGCTCAAGGATGGTACCGATCGATGCGCGCTACCCCATTTAGTGGGGGTAGAGCCTACTTGCAAGTCTCTCCGACCTTCACAAAAAAAGTTATTCAAGAATATCTCCTCAGATTTGGGGGAATTTCGTCGGTCGACCTCTTCCGAAGGTCGTACAAGCTCGGGGATGGTACCAATCGATCCGCAGGACCCAAATTAGTCCAGATGCAACCACTTTCCAAGTCTCTCCGACCTTCACAAAAAAACTTATTCAAGAATATCTCTTTCTCCTATGTGCTTTCATCCCTAACCCTAACCCTAACCCTTCCGAAAGTCGGAGAAGCTCAAGGATGGTACCGATCGATGCGCGCTACCCCATTTAGTGGGGGTAGAGCCTACTTGCAAGTCTCTCCGACCTTCACAAAAAAAGTTATTCAAGAATATCTCTTTCTCCTATGTGCTTTCATCCCTAACCCTAACCCTAACCCTTCCGAAAGTCGGAGAAGCTCAAGGATGGTACCGATCGATGCGCGCAACCCCATTTAGTGGGGGTAGAGCCTACTTGCAAGTCTCTCCGACCTTCACAAAAAAAGTAATTCAAGAATATCTCCTCAGATTTGGGGGAATTTCGTCGGTCGACCTCTTCCGAAGGTCGTACAAGCTCGGGGATGGTACCAATCGATCCGCAGGACCCAAATTAGTCCAGATGCAACCACTTTCCAAGTCTCTCCGACCTTCACAAAAAAACTTATTCAAGAATATCTCTTTCTCCTATGTGCTTTCATCCCTAACCCTAACCCTAACCCTTCCGATAGTCGGAGAAGCTCAAGGATGGTACCGATCGATGCGCGCTACCCCATTTAGTGGGGGTAGAGCCTACTTGCAAGTCTCTCCGACCTTCACAAAAAAAGTTATTCAAGAATATCTCCTCAGATTTGGGGGAATTTCGTCGGTCGACCTCTTCCGAAGGTCGTACAAGCTCGGGGATGGTACCAATCGATCCACAGGACCCAAATTAGTCCAGATGCAACCACTTTCCAAGTCTCTCCGACCTTCACAAAAAAAGTTATTCAAGAATATCTCTTTCTCCTATGTGCTTTCATCCCTAACCCTAACCCTAACCCTTCCGAAAGTCGGAGAAGCTCAAGGATGGTACCGATCGATGCGCGCTACCCCATTTAGTGGGGGCAGAGCCTACTTGCAAGTCTCTCCGACCTTCACAAAAAAAGTTATTCAAGAATATCTCTTTCTCCTATGTGCTTTCATCCCTAACCCTAACCCTAACCCTTCCGAAAGTCGGAGAAGCTCAAGGATGGTACCGATCGATGCGCGCTACCCCATTTAGTGGGGGTAGAGCCTACTTGCAAGTCTCTCCGACCTTCACAAAAAAAGTTATTCAAGAATATCTCTTTCTCCTATGTGCTTTCAGCCCTAACCCTAACCCTTCCGAAAGTCGGAGAAGCTCAAAGATGGTACCGATCGATGCGCGCTACCCCATTTAGTGGGGGTAGAGCCTACTTGCAAGTCTCTCCGACCTTCACAAAAAAAGTTATTCAAGAATATCTCTTTCTCCTATGTGCTTTCATCCCTAACCCTAACCCTAACCCTTCCGAAAGTCGGAGAAGCTCAAGGATGGTACCGATCGATGCGCGCAACCCCATTTAGTGGGGGTAGAGCCTACTTGCAAGTCTCTCCGACCTTCACAAAAAAAGTTATTCAAGAATATCTCCTCAGATTTGGGGGAATTTCGTCGGTCGACCTCTTCCGAAGGTCGTACAAGCTCGGGGATGGTACCAATCGATCCGCAGGACCCAAATTAGTCCAGATGCAACCACTTTCCAAGTCTCTCCGACCTTCACAAAAAAAGTTATTCAAGAATATCTCTTTCTCCTATGTGCTTTCATCCCTAACCCTAACCCTAACCCTTCCGAAAGTCGGAGAAGCTCAAGGATGGTACCGATCGATGCGCGCTACCCCATTTAGTGGGGGTAGAGCCTACTTGCAAGTCTCTCCGACCTTCACAAAAAAAGTTATTCAAGAATATCTCTTTCTCCTATGTGCTTTCATCCCTAACCCTAACCCTAACCCTTCCGAAAGTCGGAGAAGCTCAAGGATGGTACCGATCGATGCGCGCAACCCCATTTAGTGGGGGTAGAGCCTACTTGCAAGTCTCTCCGACCTTCACAAAAAAAGTTATTCAAGAATATCTCCTCAGATTTGGGGGAATTTCGTCGGTCGACCTCTTCCGAAGGTCGTACAAGCTCGGGGATGGTACCAATCGATCCGCAGGACCCAAATTAGTCCAGATGCAACCACTTTCCAAGTCTCTCCGACCTTCACAAAAAAAGTTATTCAAGAATATCTCTTTCTCCTATGTGCTTTCATCCCTAACCCTAACCCTAACCCTTCCGAAAGTCGGAGAAGCTCAAGGATGGTACCGATCGATGTGCGCTACCCCATTTAGTGGGGGCAGAGCCTACTTGCAAGTCTCTCCGACCTTCACAAAAAAAGTTATTCAAGAATATCTCTTTCTCCTATGTGCTTTCATCCCTAACCCTAACCCTAACCCTTCCGAAAGTCGGAGAAGCTCAAGGATGGTACCGATCGATGCGCGTTACCCCATTTAGTGGGGGTAGAGCCTACTTGCAAGTCTCTCCGACCTTCACAAAAAAAGTTATTCAAGAATATCTCTTTCTCCTATGTGCTTTCATCCCTAACCCTAACCCTAACCCTTCCGAAAGTCGGAGAAGCTCAAGGATGGTACCGATCGATGCGCGCTACCCCATTTAGTGGGGGTAGAGCCTACTTGCAAGTCTCTCCGACCTTCACAAAAAAAGTTATTCAAGAATATCTCTTTCTCCTATGTGCTTTCATCCCTAACCCTAACCCTAACCCTTCCGAAAGTCGGAGAAGCTCAAGGATGGTACCGATCGATGCGCGCAACCCCATTTAGTGGGGGTAGAGCCTACTTGCAAGTCTCTCCGACCTTCACAAAAAAAGTTATTCAAGAATATCTCCTCAGATTTGGGGGAATTTCGTCGGTCGACCTCTTCCGAAGGTCGTACAAGCTCGGGGATGGTACCAATCGATCCGCAGGACCCAAATTAGTCCAGATGCAACCACTTTTCAAGTCTCTCCGACCTTCACAAAAAAAGTTATTCAAGAATATCTCTTTCTCCTATGTGCTTTCATCCCTAACCCTAACCCTTCCGAAAGTCGGAGAAGCTCAAGGATGGTACCGATCGATGCGCGCTACCCCATTTAGTGGGGGTAGAGCCTACTTGCAAGTCTCTCCGACCTTCACAAAAAAAGTTATTCAAGAATATCTCTTTCTCCTATGTGCTTTCATCCCTAACCCTAACCCTAACCCTTCCGAAAGTCGGAGAAGCTCAAGGATGGTACCGATCGATGCGCGCAACCCCATTTAGTGGGGGTAGAGCCTACTTGCAAGTCTCTCCGACCTTCACAAAAAAAGTTATTCAAGAATATCTCCTCAGATTTGGGGGAATTTCGTCGGTCGACCTCTTCCGAAGGTCGTACAAGCTCGGGGATGGTACCAATCGATCCGCAGGACCCAAATTAGTCCAGATGCAACCACTTTCCAAGTCTCTCCGACCTTCACAAAAAAAGTTATTCAAGAATATCTCTTTCTCCTATGTGCTTTCATCCCTAACCCTAACCCTAACCCTTCCGAAAGTCGGAGAAGCTCAAGGATGGTACCGATCGATGCGCGCTACCCCATTTAGTGGGGGTAGAGCCTACTTGCAAGTCTCTCCGACCTTCACAAAAAAAGTTATTCAAGAATATCTCTTTCTCCTATGTGCTTTCATCCCTAACCCTAACCCTAACCCTTCCGAAAGTCGGAGAAGCTCAAGGATGGTACCGATCGATGCGCGCTACCCCATTTAGTGGGGGTAGAGCCTACTTGCAAGTCTCTCCGACCTTCACAAAAAAACTTATTCAAGAATATCTCTTTCTCCTATGTGCTTTCATCCCTAACCCTAACCCTAACCCTTCCGAAAGTCGGAGAAGCTCAAGGATGGTACCGATCGATGCGCGCTACCCCATTTAGTGGGGGCAGAGCCTACTTGCAAGTCTCTCCGACCTTCACAAAAAAAGTTATTCAAGAATATCTCTTTCTCCTATGTGCTTTCATCCCTAACCCTAACCCTAACCCTTCCGAAAGTCGGAGAAGCTCAAGGATGGTACCGATCGATGCGCGCTACCCCATTTAGTGGGGGTAGAGCCTACTTGCAAGTCTCTCCGACCTTCACAAAAAAAGTTATTCAAGAATATCTCTTTCTCCTATGTGCTTTCATCCCTAACCCTAACCCTAACCCTTCCGAAAGTCGGAGAAGCTCAAAGATGGTACCGATCGATGCGCGCTACCCCATTTAGTGGGGGTAGAGCCTACTTGCAAGTCTCTCCGACCTTCACAAAAAAAGTTATTCAAGAATATCTCCTCAGATTTGGGGGAATTTCGTCGGTCGACCTCTTCCGAAGGTCGTACAAGCTCGGGGATGGTACCAATCGATCTGCAGGACCCAAATTAGTCCAGATGCAACCACTTTCCAAGTCTCTCCGACCTTCACAAAAAAAGTTATTCAAGAATATCTCTTTCTCCTATGTGCTTTCATCCCTAACCCTAACCCTAACCCTTCCGAAAGTCGGAGAAGCTCAAGGATGGTACCGATCGATGCGCGCTACCCCATTTAGTGGGGGTAGAGCCTACTTGCAAGTCTCTCCGACCTTCACAAAAAAAGTTATTCAAGAATATCTCTTTCTCCTATGTGCTTTCATCCCTAACCCTAACCCTAACCCTTCCGAAAGTCGGAGAAGCTCAAAGATGGTACCGATCGATGCGCGCAACCCCATTTAGTGGGAGTAGAGCCTACTTGCAAGTCTCTCCGACCTTCACAAAAAAAGTTATTCAAGAATATCTCCTCAGATTTGGGGGAATTTCGTCGGTCGACCTCTTCCGAAGGTCGTACAAGCTCGGGGATGGTACCAATCGATCCGCAGGACCCAAATTAGTCCAGATGCAACCACTTTCCAAGTCTCTCCGACCTTCACAAAAAAAGTTATTCAAGAATATCTCTTTCTCCTATGTGCTTTCATCCCTAACCCTAACCCTAACCCTTCCGAAAGTCGGAGAAGCTCAAGGATGGTACCGATCGATGCGCGCTACCCCATTTAGTGGGGGTAGAGCCTACTTGCAAGTCTCTCCGACCTTCACAAAAAAAGTTATTCAAGAATATCTCCTCAGATTTGGGGGAATTTCGTCGGTCGACCTCTTCCGAAGGTCGTACAAGCTCGGGGATGGTACCAATCGATCCGCAGGACCCAAATTAGTCCAGATGCAACCACTTTCCAAGTCTCTCCGACCTTCACAAAAAAACTTATTCAAGAATATCTCTTTCTCCTATGTGCTTTCATCCCTAACCCTAACCCTAACCCTTCCGAAAGTCGGAGAAGCTCAAGGATGGTACCGATCGATGCGCGCTACCCCATTTAGTGGGGGTAGAGCCTACTTGCAAGTCTCTCCGACCTTCACAAAAAAAGTTATTCAAGAATATCTCTTTCTCCTATGTGCTTTCATCCCTAACCCTAACCCTAACCCTTCCGAAAGTCGGAGAAGCTCAAGGATGGTACCGATCGATGCGCGCAACCCCATTTAGTGGGGGTAGAGCCTACTTGCAAGTCTCTCCGACCTTCACAAAAAAAGTTATTCAAGAATATCTCCTCAGATTTGGGGGAATTTCGTCGGTCGACCTCTTCCGAAGGTCGTACAAGCTCGGGGATGGTACCAATCGATCCGCAGGACCCAAATTAGTCCAGATGCAACCACTTTCCAAGTCTCTCCGACCTTCACAAAAAAAGTTATTCAAGAATATCTCTTTCTCCTATGTGCTTTCATCCCTAACCCTAACCCTTCCGAAAGTCGGAGAAGCTCAAGGATGGTACCGATCGATGCGCACTACCCCATTTAGTGGGGGTAGAGCCTACTTGCAAGTCTCTCCGACCTTCACAAAAAAAGTTATTCAAGAATATCTCCTCAGATTTGGGGGAATTTCGTCGGTCGACCTCTTCCGAAGGTCGTACAAGCTCGGGGATAGTACCAATCGATCCGCAGGACCCAAATTAGTCCAGATGCAACCACTTTCCAAGTCTCTCCGACCTTCACAAAAAAAGTTATTCAAGAATATCTCTTTCTCCTATGTGCTTTCATCCCTAACCCTAACCCTAACCCTTCCGAAAGTCAGAGAAGCTCAAGGATGGTACCGATCGATGCGCGCTACCCCATTTAGTGGGTGCAGAGCCTACTTGCAAGTCTCTCCGACCTTCACAAAAAAAGTTATTCAAGAATATCTCTTTCTCCTATGTGCTTTCATCCCTAACCCTAACCCTAACCCTTCCGAAAGTCGGAGAAGCTCAAGGATGGTACCGATCGATGCGCGCTACCCCATTTAGTGGGGGTAGAGCCTACTTGCAAGTCTCTCCGACCTTCACAAAAAAAGTTATTCAAGAATATCTCTTTCTCCTATGTGCTTTCATCCCTAACCCTAACCCTAACCCTTCCGAAAGTCGGAGAAGCTCAAAGATGGTACCGATCGATGCGCGCTACCCCATTTAGTGGGGGTAGAGCCTACTTGCAAGTCTCTCCGACCTTCACAAAAAAAGTTATTCAAGAATATCTCTTTCTCCTATGTGCTTTCATCCCTAACCCTAACCCTAACCCTTCCGAAAGTCGGAGAAGCTCAAGGATGGTACCGATCGATGCGCGCAACCCCATTTAGTGGGGGTAGAGCCTACTTGCAAGTCTCTCCGACCTTCACAAAAAAAGTTATTCAAGAATATCTCCTCAGATTTGGGGGAATTTCGTCGGTCGACCTCTTCCGAAGGTCGTACAAGCTCGGGGATGGTACCAATCGATCCGCAGGACCCAAATTAGTCCAGATGCAACCACTTTCCAAGTCTCTCCGACCTTCACAAAAAAAGTTATTCAAGAATATCTCTTTCTCCTATGTGCTTTCATCCCTAACCCTAACCCTAACCCTTCCGAAAGTCGGAGAAGCTCAAGGATGGTACCGATCGATGCGCGCTACCCCATTTAGTGGGGGTAGAGCCTACTTGCAAGTCTCTCCGACCTTCACAAAAAAAGTTATTCAAGAATATCTCTTTCTCCTATGTGCTTTCATCCCTAACCCTAACCCTAACCCTTCCGAAAGTCGGAGAAGCTCAAGGATGGTACCGATCGATGCGCGCAACCCCATTTAGTGGGGGTAGAGCCTACTTGCAAGTCTCTCCGACCTTCACAAAAAAAGTTATTCAAGAATATCTCCTCAGATTTGGGGGAATTTCGTCGGTCGACCTCTTCCGAAGGTCGTACAAGCTCGGGGATGGTACCAATCGATCCGCAGGACCCAAATTAGTCCAGATGCAACCACTTTCCAAGTCTCTCCGACCTTCACAAAAAAAGTTATTCAAGAATATCTCTTTCTCCTATGTGCTTTCATCCCTAACCCTAACCCTAACCCTTCCGAAAGTCGGAGAAGCTCAAGGATGGTACCGATCGATGCGCGCTACCCCATTTAGTGGGGGTAGAGCCTACTTGCAAGTCTCTCCGACCTTCACAAAAAAAGTTATTCAAGAATATCTCTTTCTCCTATGTGCTTTCATCCCTAACCCTAACCCTAACCCTTCCGAAAGTCGGAGAAGCTCAAGGATGGTACCGATCGATGCGCGCAACCCCATTTAGTGGGGGTAGAGCCTACTTGCAAGTCTCTCCGACCTTCACAAAAAAAGTTATTCAAGAATATCTCCTCAGATTTGGGGGAATTTCGTCGGTCGACCTCTTCCGAAGGTCGTACAAGCTCGGGGATGGTACCAATCGATCCGCAGGACCCAAATTAGTCCAGATGCAACCACTTTCCAAGTCTCTCCGACCTTCACAAAAAAAGTTATTCAAGAATATCTCTTTCTCCTATGTGCTTTCATCCCTAACCCTAACCCTAACCCTTCCGAAAGTCGGAGAAGCTCAAGGATGGTACCGATCGATGCGCGTTACCCCATTTAGTGGGGGTAGAGCCTACTTGCAAGTCTCTCCGACCTTCACAAAAAAAGTTATTCAAGAATATCTCTTTCTCCTATGTGCTTTCATCCCTAACCCTAACCCTAACCCTTCCGAAAGTCGGAGAAGCTCAAGGATGGTACTGATCGATGCGCGCTACCCCATTTAGTGGGGGTAGAGCCTACTTGCAAGTCTCTCCGACCTTCACAAAAAAAGTTATTCAAGAATATCTCTTTCTCCTATGTGCTTTCATCCCTAACCCTAACCCTAACCCTTCCGAAAGTCGGAGAAGCTCAAGGATGGTACCGATCGATGCGCGCAACCCCATTTAGTGGGGGTAGAGCCTACTTGCAAGTCTCTCCGACCTTCACAAAAAAAGTTATTCAAGAATATCTCCTCAGATTTGGGGGAATTTCGTCGGTCGACCTTTTCCGAAGGTCGTACAAGCTCGGGGATGGTACCAATCGATCCGCAGGACCCAAATTAGTCCAGATGCAACCACTTTCCAAGTCTCTCCGACCTTCACAAAAAAAGTTATTCAAGAATATCTCTTTCTCCTATGTGCTTTCATCCCTAACCCTAACCCTAACCCTTCCGAAAGTCGGAGAAGCTCAAGGATGGTACCGATCGATGCGCGCTACCCCATTTAGTGGGGGTAGAGCCTACTTGCAAGTCTTTCCGACCTTCACAAAAAAAGTTATTCAAGAATATCTCCTCAGATTTGGGGGAATTTCGTCGGTCGACCTCTTCCGAAGGTCGTACAAGCTCGGGGATGGTACCAATCGATCCGCAGGACCCAAATTAGTCCAGATGCAACCACTTTCCAAGTCTCTCCGACCTTCACAAAAAAACTTATTCAAGAATATCTCTTTCTCCTATGTGCTTTCATCCCTAACCCTAACCCTAACCCTTCCGAAAGTCGGAGAAGCTCAAGGATGGTACCGATCGATGCGCGCTACCCCATTTAGTGGGGGTAGAGCCTACTTGCAAGTCTCTCCGACCTTCACAAAAAAAGTTATTCAAGAATATCTCCTCAGATTTGGGGGAATTTCGTCGGTCGACCTCTTCCGAAGGTCGTACAAGCTCGGGGATGGTACCAATCGATCCGCAGGACCCAAATTAGTCCAGATGCAACCACTTTCCAAGTCTCTCCGACCTTCACAAAAAAAGTTATTCAAGAATATCTCTTTCTCCTATGTGCTTTCATCCCTAACCCTAACCCTAACCCTTCCGAAAGTCGGAGAAGCTCAAGGATGGTACCGATCGATGCGCGCAACCCCATTTAGTGGGGGTAGAGCCTACTTGCAAGTCTCTCCGACCTTCACAAAAAAAGTTATTCAAGAATATCTCCTCAGATTTGGGGGAATTTCGTCGGTCGACCTCTTCCGAAGGTCGTACAAGCTCGGGGATGGTACCAATCGATCCGCAGGACCCAAATTAGTCCAGATGCAACCACTTTCCAAGTCTCTCCGACCTTCACAAAAAAAGTTATTCAAGAATATCTCTTTCTCCTATGTGCTTTCATCCCTAACCCTAACCCTAACCCTTCCGAAAGTCGGAGAAGCTCAAGGATGGTACCGATCGATGCGCGCTACCCCATTTAGTGGGGGTAGAGCCTACTTGCAAGTCTCTCCGACCTTCACAAAAAAAGTTATTCAAGAATATCTCTTTCTCCTATGTGCTTTCATCCCTAACCCTAACCCTAACCCTTCCGAAAGTCGGAGAAGCTCAAGGATGGTACCGATCGATGCGCGCAACCCCATTTAGTGGGGGTAGAGCCTACTTGCAAGTCTCTCCGACCTTCACAAAAAAAGTTATTCAAGAATATCTCCTCAGATTTGGGGGAATTTCGTCGGTCGACCTCTTCCGAAGGTCGTACAAGCTCGGGGATGGTACCAATCGATCCGCAGGACCCAAATTAGTCCAGATGCAACCACTTTCCAAGTCTCTCCGACCTTCACAAAAAAAGTTATTCAAGAATATCTCTTTCTCCTATGTGCTTTCATCCCTAACCCTAACCCTAACCCTTCCGAAAGTCGGAGAAGCTCAAGGATGGTACCGATCGATGCGCGTTACCCCATTTAGTGGGGGTAGAGCCTACTTGCAAGTCTCTCCGACCTTCACAAAAAAAGTTATTCAAGAATATCTCTTTCTCCTATGTGCTTTCATCCCTAACCCTAACCCTAACCCTTCCGAAAGTCGGAGAAGCTCAAGGATGGTACCGATCGATGCGCGCTACCCCATTTAGTGGGGGTAGAGCCTACTTGCAAGTCTCTCCGACCTTCACAAAAAAAGTTATTCAAGAATATCTCTTTCTCCTATGTGCTTTCATCCCTAACCCTAACCCTAACCCTTCCGAAAGTCGGAGAAGCTCAAGGATGGTACCGATCGATGCGCGCAACCCCATTTAGTGGGGGTAGAGCCTACTTGCAAGTCTCTCCGACCTTCACAAAAAAAGTTATTCAAGAATATCTCCTCAGATTTGGGGGAATTTCGTCGGTCGACCTTTTCCGAAGGTCGTACAAGCTCGGGGATGGTACCAATCGATCCGCAGGACCCAAATTAGTCCAGATGCAACCACTTTCCAAGTCTCTCCGACCTTCACAAAAAAAGTTATTCAAGAATATCTCTTTCTCCTATGTGCTTTCATCCCTAACCCTAACCCTAACCCTTCCGAAAGTCGGAGAAGCTCAAGGATGGTACCGATCGATGCGCGCTACCCCATTTAGTGGGGGTAGAGCCTACTTGCAAGTCTTTCCGACCTTCACAAAAAAAGTTATTCAAGAATATCTCCTCAGATTTGGGGGAATTTCGTCGGTCGACCTCTTCCGAAGGTCGTACAAGCTCGGGGATGGTACCAATCGATCCGCAGGACCCAAATTAGTCCAGATGCAACCACTTTCCAAGTCTCTCCGACCTTCACAAAAAAACTTATTCAAGAATATCTCTTTCTCCTATGTGCTTTCATCCCTAACCCTAACCCTAACCCTTCCGAAAGTCGGAGAAGCTCAAGGATGGTACCGATCGATGCGCGCTACCCCATTTAGTGGGGGTAGAGCCTACTTGCAAGTCTCTCCGACCTTCACAAAAAAAGTTATTCAAGAATATCTCCTCAGATTTGGGGGAATTTCGTCGGTCGACCTCTTCCGAAGGTCGTACAAGCTCGGGGATGGTACCAATCGATCCGCAGGACCCAAATTAGTCCAGATGCAACCACTTTCCAAGTCTCTCCGACCTTCACAAAAAAACTTATTCAAGAATATCTCTTTCTCCTATGTGCTTTCATCCCTAACCCTAACCCTAACCCTTCCGAAAGTCGGAGAAGCTCAAGGATGGTACCGATCGATGCGCGCTACCCCATTTAGTGGGGGTAGAGCCTACTTGCAAGTCTCTCCGACCTTCACAAAAAAAGTTATTCAAGAATATCTCTTTCTCCTATGTGCTTTCATCCCTAACCCTAACCCTAACCCTTCCGAAAGTCGGAGAAGCTCAAGGATGGTACCGATCGATGCGCGCTACCCCATTTAGTGGGGGTAGAGCCTACTTGCAAGTCTCTCCGACCTTCACAAAAAAAGTTATTCAAGAATATCTCTTTCTCCTATGTGCTTTCATCCCTAACCCTAACCCTAACCCTTCCGAAAGTCGGAGAAGCTCAAGGATGGTACCGATCGATGCGCGCAACCCCATTTAGTGGGGGTAGAGCCTACTTGCAAGTCTCTCCGACCTTCACAAAAAAAGTTATTCAAGAATATCTCCTCAGATTTGGGGGAATTTCGTCGGTCGACCTCTTCCGAAGGTCGTACAAGCTCGGGGATGGTACCAATCGATCCGCAGGACCCAAATTAGTCCAGATGCAACCACTTTCCAAGTCTCTCCGACCTTCACAAAAAAAGTTATTCAAGAATATCTCTTTCTCCTATGTGCTTTCATCCCTAACCCTAACCCTAACCCTTCCGAAAGTCGGAGAAGCTCAAGGATGGTACCGATCGATGCGCGCAACCCCATTTAGTGGGGGTAGAGCCTACTTGCAAGTCTCTCCGACCTTCACAAAAAAAGTTATTCAAGAATATCTCCTCAGATTTGGGGGAATTTCGTCGGTCGACCTCTTCCGAAGGTCGTACAAGCTCGGGGATGGTACCAATCGATCCGCAGGACCCAAATTAGTCCAGATGCAACCACTTTTCAAGTCTCTCCGACCTTCACAAAAAAAGTTATTCAAGAATATCTCTTTCTCCTATGTGCTTTCATCCCTAACCCTAACCCTAACCCTTCCGAAAGTCGGAGAAGCTCAAGGATGGTACCGATCGATGCGCGCTACCCCATTTAGTGGGGGTAGAGCCTACTTGCAAGTCTCTCCGACCTTCACAAAAAAAGTTATTCAAGAATATCTCTTTCTCCTATGTGCTTTCATCCCTAACCCTAACCCTAACCCTTCCGAAAGTCGGAGAAGCTCAAGGATGGTACCGATCGATGCGCGCAACCCCATTTAGTGGGGGTAGAGCCTACTTGCAAGTCTCTCCGACCTTCACAAAAAAAGTTATTCAAGAATATCTCCTCAGATTTGGGGGAATTTCGTCGGTCGACCTTTTCCGAAGGTCGTACAAGCTCGGGGATGGTACCAATCGATCCGCAGGACCCAAATTAGTCCAGATGCAACCACTTTCCAAGTCTCTCCGACCTTCACAAAAAAAGTTATTCAAGAATATCTCTTTCTCCTATGTGCTTTCATCCCTAACCCTAACCCTAACCCTTCCGAAAGTCGGAGAAGCTCAAGGATGGTACCGATCGATGCGCGCTACCCCATTTAGTGGGGGTAGAGCCTACTTGCAAGTCTTTCCGACCTTCACAAAAAAAGTTATTCAAGAATATCTCCTCAGATTTGGGGGAATTTCGTCGGTCGACCTCTTCCGAAGGTCGTACAAGCTCGGGGATGGTACCAATCGATCCGCAGGACCCAAATTAGTCCAGATGCAACCACTTTCCAAGTCTCTCCGACCTTCACAAAAAAACTTATTCAAGAATATCTCTTTCTCCTATGTGCTTTCATCCCTAACCCTAACCCTAACCCTTCCGAAAGTCGGAGAAGCTCAAGGATGGTACCGATCGATGCGCGCTACCCCATTTAGTGGGGGTAGAGCCTACTTGCAAGTCTCTCCGACCTTCACAAAAAAAGTTATTCAAGAATATCTCTTTCTCCTATGTGCTTTCATCCCTAACCCTAACCCTAACCCTTCCGAAAGTCGGAGAAGCTCAAGGATGGTACCGATCGATGCGCGCAACCCCATTTAGTGGGGGTAGAGCCTACTTGCAAGTCTCTCCGACCTTCACAAAAAAAGTAATTCAAGAATATCTCCTCAGATTTGGGGGAATTTCGTCGGTCGACCTCTTCCGAAGGTCGTACAAGCTCGGGGATGGTACCAATCGATCCGCAGGACCCAAATTAGTCCAGATGCAACCACTTTCCAAGTCTCTCCGACCTTCACAAAAAAACTTATTCAAGAATATCTCTTTCTCCTATGTGCTTTCATCCCTAACCCTAACCCTAACCCTTCCGATAGTCGGAGAAGCTCAAGGATGGTACCGATCGATGCGCGCTACCCCATTTAGTGGGGGTAGAGCCTACTTGCAAGTCTCTCCGACCTTCACAAAAAAAGTTATTCAAGAATATCTCCTCAGATTTGGGGGAATTTCGTCGGTCGACCTCTTCCGAAGGTCGTACAAGCTCGGGGATGGTACCAATCGATCCACAGGACCCAAATTAGTCCAGATGCAACCACTTTCCAAGTCTCTCCGACCTTCACAAAAAAAGTTATTCAAGAATATCTCTTTCTCCTATGTGCTTTCATCCCTAACCCTAACCCTAACCCTTCCGAAAGTCGGAGAAGCTCAAGGATGGTACCGATCGATGCGCGCTACCCCATTTAGTGGGGGCAGAGCCTACTTGCAAGTCTCTCCGACCTTCACAAAAAAAGTTATTCAAGAATATCTCTTTCTCCTATGTGCTTTCATCCCTAACCCTAACCCTAACCCTTCCGAAAGTCGGAGAAGCTCAAGGATGGTACCGATCGATGCGCGCTACCCCATTTAGTGGGGGTAGAGCCTACTTGCAAGTCTCTCCGACCTTCACAAAAAAAGTTATTCAAGAATATCTCTTTCTCCTATGTGCTTTCATCCCTAACCCTAACCCTAACCCTTCCGAAAGTCGGAGAAGCTCAAGGATGGTACCGATCGATGCGCGCTACCCCATTTAGTGGGGGTAGAGCCTACTTGCAAGTCTCTCCGACCTTCACAAAAAAAGTTATTCAAGAATATCTCTTTCTCCTATGTGCTTTCATCCCTAACCCTAACCCTAACCCTTCCGAAAGTCGGAGAAGCTCAAGGATGGTACCGATCGATGCGCGCAACCCCATTTAGTGGGGGTAGAGCCTACTTGCAAGTCTCTCCGACCTTCACAAAAAAAGTTATTCAAGAATATCTCCTCAGATTTGGGGGAATTTCGTCGGTCGACCTCTTCCGAAGGTCGTACAAGCTCGGGGATGGTACCAATCGATCCGCAGGACCCAAATTAGTCCAGATGCAACCACTTTCCAAGTCTCTCCGACCTTCACAAAAAAAGTTATTCAAGAATATCTCTTTCTCCTATGTGCTTTCATCCCTAACCCTAACCCTAACCCTTCCGAAAGTCGGAGAAGCTCAAGGATGGTACCGATCGATGCGCGCTACCCCATTTAGTGGGGGTAGAGCCTACTTGCAAGTCTCTCCGACCTTCACAAAAAAAGTTATTCAAGAATATCTCTTTCTCCTATGTGCTTTCATCCCTAACCCTAACCCTAACCCTTCCGAAAGTCGGAGAAGCTCAAGGATGGTACCGATCGATGCGCGCAACCCCATTTAGTGGGGGTAGAGCCTACTTGCAAGTCTCTCCGACCTTCACAAAAAAAGTTATTCAAGAATATCTCCTCAGATTTGGGGGAATTTCGTCGGTCGACCTCTTCCGAAGGTCGTACAAGCTCGGGGATGGTACCAATCGATCCGCAGGACCCAAATTAGTCCAGATGCAACCACTTTCCAAGTCTCTCCGACCTTCACAAAAAAAGTTATTCAAGAATATCTCTTTCTCCTATGTGCTTTCATCCCTAACCCTAACCCTAACCCTTCCGAAAGTCGGAGAAGCTCAAGGATGGTACCGATCGATGCGCGCTACCCCATTTAGTGGGAGTAGAGCCTACTTGCAAGTCTCTCCGACCTTCACAAAAAAAGTTATTCAAGAATATCTCTTTCTCCTATGTGCTTTCATCCCTAACCCTAACCCTAACCCTTCCGAAAGTCGGAGAAGCTCAAGGATGGTACCGATCGATGCGCGCTACCCCATTTAGTGGGGGTAGAGCCTACTTGCAAGTCTCTCCGACCTTCAAAAAAAAAGTTATTCAAGAATATCTCCTCAGATTTGGGGGAATTTCGTCGGTCGACCTCTTCCGAAGGTCGTACAAGCTCGGGGATGGTACCAATCGATCCGCAGGACCCAAATTAGTCCAGATGCAACCACTTTTCAAGTCTCTCCGACCTTCACAAAAAAACTTATTCAAGAATATCTCTTTCTCCTATGTGCTTTCATCCCTAACCCTAACCCTAACCCTTCCGAAAGTCGGAGAAGCTCAAGGATGGTACCGATCGATGCGCGCTACCCCATTTAGTGGGGGTAGAGCCTACTTGCAAGTCTCTCCGACCTTCACAAAAAAAGTTATTCAAGAATATCTCTTTCTCCTATGTGCTTTCATCCCTAACCCTAACCCTAACCCTTCCGAAAGTCGGAGAAGCTCAAGGATGGTACCGATCGATGCGCGCAACCCCATTTAGTGGGGGTAGAGCCTACTTGCAAGTCTCTCCGACCTTCACAAAAAAAGTAATTCAAGAATATCTCCTCAGATTTGGGGGAATTTCGTCGGTCGACCTCTTCCGAAGGTCGTACAAGCTCGGGGATGGTACCAATCGATCCGCAGGACCCAAATTAGTCCAGATGCAACCACTTTCCAAGTCTCTCCGACCTTCACAAAAAAACTTATTCAAGAATATCTCTTTCTCCTATGTGCTTTCATCCCTAACCCTAACCCTAACCCTTCCGATAGTCGGAGAAGCTCAAGGATGGTACCGATCGATGCGCGCTACCCCATTTAGTGGGGGTAGAGCCTACTTGCAAGTCTCTCCGACCTTCACAAAAAAAGTTATTCAAGAATATCTCCTCAGATTTGGGGGAATTTCGTCGGTCGACCTCTTCCGAAGGTCGTACAAGCTCGGGGATGGTACCAATCGATCCACAGGACCCAAATTAGTCCAGATGCAACCACTTTCCAAGTCTCTCCGACCTTCACAAAAAAAGTTATTCAAGAATATCTCTTTCTCCTATGTGCTTTCATCCCTAACCCTAACCCTAACCCTTCCGAAAGTCGGAGAAGCTCAAGGATGGTACCGATCGATGCGCGCTACCCCATTTAGTGGGGGCAGAGCCTACTTGCAAGTCTCTCCGACCTTCACAAAAAAAGTTATTCAAGAATATCTCTTTCTCCTATGTGCTTTCATCCCTAACCCTAACCCTAACCCTTCCGAAAGTCGGAGAAGCTCAAGGATGGTACCGATCGATGCGCGCTACCCCATTTAGTGGGGGTAGAGCCTACTTGCAAGTCTCTCCGACCTTCACAAAAAAAGTTATTCAAGAATATCTCTTTCTCCTATGTGCTTTCATCCCTAACCCTAACCCTAACCCTTCCGAAAGTCGGAGAAGCTCAAGGATGGTACCGATCGATGCGCGCTACCCCATTTAGTGGGGGTAGAGCCTACTTGCAAGTCTCTCCGACCTTCACAAAAAAAGTTATTCAAGAATATCTCTTTCTCCTATGTGCTTTCATCCCTAACCCTAACCCTAACCCTTCCGAAAGTCGGAGAAGCTCAAGGATGGTACCGATCGATGCGCGCAACCCCATTTAGTGGGGGTAGAGCCTACTTGCAAGTCTCTCCGACCTTCACAAAAAAAGTTATTCAAGAATATCTCCTCAGATTTGGGGGAATTTCGTCGGTCGACCTCTTCCGAAGGTCGTACAAGCTCGGGGATGGTACCAATCGATCCGCAGGACCCAAATTAGTCCAGATGCAACCACTTTCCAAGTCTCTCCGACCTTCACAAAAAAAGTTATTCAAGAATATCTCTTTCTCCTATGTGCTTTCATCCCTAACCCTAACCCTAACCCTTCCGAAAGTCGGAGAAGCTCAAGGATGGTACCGATCGATGCGCGCTACCCCATTTAGTGGGGGTAGAGCCTACTTGCAAGTCTCTCCGACCTTCACAAAAAAAGTTATTCAAGAATATCTCTTTCTCCTATGTGCTTTCATCCCTAACCCTAACCCTAACCCTTCCGAAAGTCGGAGAAGCTCAAGGATGGTACCGATCGATGCGCGCAACCCCATTTAGTGGGGGTAGAGCCTACTTGCAAGTCTCTCCGACCTTCACAAAAAAAGTTATTCAAGAATATCTCCTCAGATTTGGGGGAATTTCGTCGGTCGACCTCTTCCGAAGGTCGTACAAGCTCGGGGATGGTACCAATCGATCCGCAGGACCCAAATTAGTCCAGATGCAACCACTTTCCAAGTCTCTCCGACCTTCACAAAAAAAGTTATTCAAGAATATCTCTTTCTCCTATGTGCTTTCATCCCTAACCCTAACCCTAACCCTTCCGAAAGTCGGAGAAGCTCAAGGATGGTACTGATCGATGCGCGCTACCCCATTTAGTGGGGGTAGAGCCTACTTGCAAGTCTCTCCGACCTTCACAAAAAAAGTTATTCAAGAATATCTCTTTCTCCTATGTGCTTTCATCCCTAACCCTAACCCTAACCCTTCCGAAAGTCGGAGAAGCTCAAGGATGGTACCGATCGATGCGCGCTACCCCATTTAGTGGGGGTAGAGCCTACTTGCAAGTCTCTCCGACCTTCACAAAAAAAGTTATTCAAGAATATCTCTTTCTCCTATGTGCTTTCATCCCTAACCCTAACCCTAACCCTTCCGAAAGTCGGAGAAGCTCAAGGATGGTACCGATCGATGCGCGCTACCCCATTTAGTGGGGGCAGAGCCTACTTGCAAGTCTCTCCGACCTTCACAAAAAAAGTTATTCAAGAATATCTCTTTCTCCTATGTGCTTTCATCCCTAACCCTAACCCTAACCCTTCCGAAAGTCGGAGAAGCTCAAGGATGGTACCGATCGATGCGCGCTACCCCATTTAGTGGGGGTAGAGCCTACTTGCAAGTCTCTCCGACCTTCACAAAAAAAGTTATTCAAGAATATCTCTTTCTCCTATGTGCTTTCATCCCTAACCCTAACCCTAACCCTTCCGAAAGTCGGAGAAGCTCAAGGATGGTACCGATCGATGCGCGCTACCCCATTTAGTGGGGGTAGAGCCTACTTGCAAGTCTCTCCGACCTTCACAAAAAAAGTTATTCAAGAATATCTCTTTCTCCTATGTGCTTTCATCCCTAACCCTAACCCTAACCCTTCCGAAAGTCGGAGAAGCTCAAGGATGGTACCGATCGATGCGCGCAACCCCATTTAGTGGGGGTAGAGCCTACTTGCAAGTCTCTCCGACCTTCACAAAAAAAGTTATTCAAGAATATCTCCTCAGATTTGGGGGAATTTCGTCGGTCGACCTCTTCCGAAGGTCGTACAAGCTCGGGGATGGTACCAATCGATCCGCAGGACCCAAATTAGTCCAGATGCAACCACTTTCCAAGTCTCTCCGACCTTCACAAAAAAAGTTATTCAAGAATATCTCTTTCTCCTATGTGCTTTCATCCCTAACCCTAACCCTAACCCTTCCGAAAGTCGGAGAAGCTCAAGGATGGTACCGATCGATGCGCGCTACCCCATTTAGTGGGGGTAGAGCCTACTTGCAAGTCTCTCCGACCTTCACAAAAAAAGTTATTCAAGAATATCTCTTTCTCCTATGTGCTTTCATCCCTAACCCTAACCCTAACCCTTCCGAAAGTCGGAGAAGCTCAAGGATGGTACCGATCGATGCGCGCAACCCCATTTAGTGGGGGTAGAGCCTACTTGCAAGTCTCTCCGACCTTCACAAAAAAAGTTATTCAAGAATATCTCCTCAGATTTGGGGGAATTTCGTCGGTCGACCTCTTCCGAAGGTCGTACAAGCTCGGGGATGGTACCAATCGATCCGCAGGACCCAAATTAGTCCAGATGCAACCACTTTCCAAGTCTCTCCGACCTTCACAAAAAAAGTTATTCAAGAATATCTCTTTCTCCTATGTGCTTTCATCCCTAACCCTAACCCTAACCCTTCCGAAAGTCGGAGAAGCTCAAGGATGGTACCGATCGATGCGCGCTACCCCATTTAGTGGGAGTAGAGCCTACTTGCAAGTCTCTCCGACCTTCACAAAAAAAGTTATTCAAGAATATCTCTTTCTCCTATGTGCTTTCATCCCTAACCCTAACCCTAACCCTTCCGAAAGTCGGAGAAGCTCAAGGATGGTACCGATCGATGCGCGCTACCCCATTTAGTGGGGGTAGAGCCTACTTGCAAGTCTCTCCGACCTTCAAAAAAAAAGTTATTCAAGAATATCTCCTCAGATTTGGGGGAATTTCGTCGGTCGACCTCTTCCGAAGGTCGTACAAGCTCGGGGATGGTACCAATCGATCCGCAGGACCCAAATTAGTCCAGATGCAACCACTTTCCAAGTCTCTCCGACCTTCACAAAAAAACTTATTCAAGAATATCTCTTTCTCCTATGTGCTTTCATCCCTAACCCTAACCCTAACCCTTCCGAAAGTCGGAGAAGCTCAAGGATGGTACCGATCGATGCGCGCTACCCCATTTAGTGGGGGTAGAGCCTACTTGCAAGTCTCTCCGACCTTCACAAAAAAAGTTATTCAAGAATATCTCTTTCTCCTATGTGCTTTCATCCCTAACCCTAACCCTAACCCTTCCGAAAGTCGGAGAAGCTCAAGGATGGTACCGATCGATGCGCGCAACCCCATTTAGTGGGGGTAGAGCCTACTTGCAAGTCTCTCCGACCTTCACAAAAAAAGTAATTCAAGAATATCTCCTCAGATTTGGGGGAATTTCGTCGGTCGACCTCTTCCGAAGGTCGTACAAGCTCGGGGATGGTACCAATCGATCTGCAGGACCCAAATTAGTCCAGATGCAACCACTTTCCAAGTCTCTCCGACCTTCACAAAAAAACTTATTCAAGAATATCTCTTTCTCCTATGTGCTTTCATCCCTAACCCTAACCCTAACCCTTCCGATAGTCGGAGAAGCTCAAGGATGGTACCGATCGATGCGCGCTACCCCATTTAGTGGGGGTAAAGCCTACTTGCAAGTCTCTCCGACCTTCACAAAAAAAGTTATTCAAGAATATCTCCTCAGATTTGGGGGAATTTCGTCGGTCGACCTCTTCCGAAGGTCGTACAAGCTCGGGGATGGTACCAATCGATCCACAGGACCCAAATTAGTCCAGATGCAACCACTTTCCAAGTCTCTCCGACCTTCACAAAAAAAGTTATTCAAGAATATCTCTTTCTCCTATGTGCTTTCATCCCTAACCCTAACCCTAACCCTTCCGAAAGTCGGAGAAGCTCAAGGATGGTACCGATCGATGCGCGCTACCCCATTTAGTGGGGGCAGAGCCTACTTGCAAGTCTCTCCGACCTTCACAAAAAAAGTTATTCAAGAATATCTCTTTCTCCTATGTGCTTTCATCCCTAACCCTAACCCTAACCCTTCCGAAAGTCGGAGAAGCTCAAGGATGGTACCGATCGATGCGCGCTACCCCATTTAGTGGGGGTAGAGCCTACTTGCAAGTCTCTCCGACCTTCACAAAAAAAGTTATTCAAGAATATCTCTTTCTCCTATGTGCTTTCATCCCTAACCCTAACCCTAACCCTTCCGAAAGTCGGAGAAGCTCAAGGATGGTACCGATCGATGCGCGCTACCCCATTTAGTGGGGGTAGAGCCTACTTGCAAGTCTCTCCGACCTTCACAAAAAAAGTTATTCAAGAATATCTCTTTCTCCTATGTGCTTTCATCCCTAACCCTAACCCTAACCCTTCCGAAAGTCGGAGAAGCTCAAGGATGGTACCGATCGATGCGCGCAACCCCATTTAGTGGGGGTAGAGCCTACTTGCAAGTCTCTCCGACCTTCACAAAAAAAGTTATTCAAGAATATCTCCTCAGATTTGGGGGAATTTCGTCGGTCGACCTCTTCCGAAGGTCGTACAAGCTCGGGGATGGTACCAATCGATCCGCAGGACCCAAATTAGTCCAGATGCAACCACTTTCCAAGTCTCTCCGACCTTCACAAAAAAAGTTATTCAAGAATATCTCTTTCTCCTATGTGCTTTCATCCCTAACCCTAACCCTAACCCTTCCGAAAGTCGGAGAAGCTCAAGGATGGTACCGATCGATGCGCGCTACCCCATTTAGTGGGGGTAGAGCCTACTTGCAAGTCTCTCCGACCTTCACAAAAAAAGTTATTCAAGAATATCTCTTTCTCCTATGTGCTTTCATCCCTAACCCTAACCCTAACCCTTCCGAAAGTCGGAGAAGCTCAAGGATGGTACCGATCGATGCGCGCAACCCCATTTAGTGGGGGTAGAGCCTACTTGCAAGTCTCTCCGACCTTCACAAAAAAAGTTATTCAAGAATATCTCCTCAGATTTGGGGGAATTTCGTCGGTCGACCTCTTCCGAAGGTCGTACAAGCTCGGGGATGGTACCAATCGATCCGCAGGACCCAAATTAGTCCAGATGCAACCACTTTCCAAGTCTCTCCGACCTTCACAAAAAAAGTTATTCAAGAATATCTCTTTCTCCTATGTGCTTTCATCCCTAACCCTAACCCTAACCCTTCCGAAAGTCGGAGAAGCTCAAGGATGGTACCGATCGATGCGCGCTACCCCATTTAGTGGGGGTAGAGCCTACTTGCAAGTCTCTCCGACCTTCACAAAAAAAGTTATTCAAGAATATCTCTTTCTCCTATGTGCTTTCATCCCTAACCCTAACCCTAACCCTTCCGAAAGTCGGAGAAGCTCAAGGATGGTACCGATCGATGCGCGCTACCCCATTTAGTGGGGGTAGAGCCTACTTGCAAGTCTCTCCGACCTTCACAAAAAAACTTATTCAAGAATATCTCTTTCTCCTATGTGCTTTCATCCCTAACCCTAACCCTTCCGAAAGTCGGAGAAGCTCAAGGATGGTACCGATCGATGCGCGCTACCCCATTTAGTGGGGGCAGAGCCTACTTGCAAGTCTCTCCGACCTTCACAAAAAAAGTTATTCAAGAATATCTCTTTCTCCTATGTGCTTTCATCCCTAACCCTAACCCTAACCCTTCCGAAAGTCGGAGAAGCTCAAGGATGGTACCGATCGATGCGCGCTACCCCATTTAGTGGGGGTAGAGCCTACTTGCAAGTCTCTCCGACCTTCACAAAAAAAGTTATTCAAGAATATCTCTTTCTCCTATGTGCTTTCATCCCTAACCCTAACCCTAACCCTTCCGAAAGTCGGAGAAGCTCAAGGATGGTACCGATCGATGCGCGCAACCCCATTTAGTGGGGGTAGAGCCTACTTGCAAGTCTCTCCGACCTTCACAAAAAAAGTTATTCAAGAATATCTCCTCAGATTTGGGGGAATTTCGTCGGTCGACCTCTTCCGAAGGTTGTACAAGCTCGGGGATGGTACCAATCGATCCGCAGGACCCAAATTAGTCCAGATGCAACCACTTTCCAAGTCTCTCCGACCTTCACAAAAAAAGTTATTCAAGAATATCTCTTTCTCCTATGTGCTTTCATCCCTAACCCTAACCCTAACCCTTCCGAAAGTCGGAGAAGCTCAAGGATGGTACCGATCGATGCGCGCTACCCCATTTAGTGGGGGTAGAGCCTACTTGCAAGTCTCTCCGACCTTCACAAAAAAAGTTATTCAAGAATATCTCTTTCTCCTATGTGCTTTCATCCCTAACCCTAACCCTAACCCTTCCGAAAGTCGGAGAAGCTCAAGGATGGTACCGATCGATGCGCGCAACCCCATTTAGTGGGGGTAGAGCCTACTTGCAAGTCTCTCCGACCTTCACAAAAAAAGTTATTCAAGAATATCTCCTCAGATTTGGGGGAATTTCGTCGGTCGACCTCTTCCGAAGGTCGTACAAGCTCGGGGATGGTACCAATCGATCCGCAGGACCCAAATTAGTCCAGATGCAACCACTTTCCAAGTCTCTCCGACCTTCACAAAAAAAGTTATTCAAGAATATCTCTTTCTCCTATGTGCTTTCATCCCTAACCCTAACCCTAACCCTTCCGAAAGTCGGAGAAGCTCAAGGATGGTACCGATCGATGCGCGCTACCCCATTTAGTGGGGGTAGAGCCTACTTGCAAGTCTCTCCGACCTTCACAAAAAAAGTTATTCAAGAATATCTCTTTCTCCTATGTGCTTTCATCCCTAACCCTAACCCTAACCCTTCCGAAAGTCGGAGAAGCTCAAGGATGGTACCGATCGATGCGCGCTACCCCATTTAGTGGGGGTAGAGCCTACTTGCAAGTCTCTCCGACCTTCACAAAAAAAGTTATTCAAGAATATCTCTTTCTCCTATGTGCTTTCATCCCTAACCCTAACCCTAACCCTTCCGAAAGTCGGAGAAGCTCAAGGATGGTACCGATCGATGCGCGCAACCCCATTTAGTGGGGGTAGAGCCTACTTGCAAGTCTCTCCGACCTTCACAAAAAAAGTTATTCAAGAATATCTCCTCAGATTTGGGGGAATTTCGTCGGTCGACCTCTTCCGAAGGTCGTACAAGCTCGGGGATGGTACCAATCGATCCGCAGGACCCAAATTAGTCCAGATGCAACCACTTTCCAAGTCTCTCCGACCTTCACAAAAAAAGTTATTCAAGAATATCTCTTTCTCCTATGTGCTTTCATCCCTAACCCTAACCCTAACCCTTCCGAAAGTCGGAGAAGCTCAAGGATGGTACCGATCGATGCGCGCTACCCCATTTAGTGGGGGTAGAGCCTACTTGCAAGTCTCTCCGACCTTCACAAAAAAAGTTATTCAAGAATATCTCTTTCTCCTATGTGCTTTCATCCCTAACCCTAACCCTAACCCTTCCGAAAGTCGGAGAAGCTCAAGGATGGTACCGATCGATGCGCGCTACCCCATTTAGTGGGGGTAGAGCCTACTTGCAAGTCTCTCCGACCTTCACAAAAAAACTTATTCAAGAATATCTCTTTCTCCTATGTGCTTTCATCCCTAACCCTAACCCTAACCCTTCCGAAAGTCGGAGAAGCTCAAGGATGGTACCGATCGATGCGCGCTACCCCATTTAGTGGGGGCAGAGCCTACTTGCAAGTCTCTCCGACCTTCACAAAAAAAGTTATTCAAGAATATCTCTTTCTCCTATGTGCTTTCATCCCTAACCCTAACCCTAACCCTTCCGAAAGTCGGAGAAGCTCAAGGATGGTACCGATCGATGCGCGCTACCCCATTTAGTGGGGGTAGAGCCTACTTGCAAGTCTCTCCGACCTTCACAAAAAAAGTTATTCAAGAATATCTCTTTCTCCTATGTGCTTTCATCCCTAACCCTAACCCTAACCCTTCCGAAAGTCGGAGAAGCTCAAAGATGGTACCGATCGATGCGCGCTACCCCATTTAGTGGGGGTAGAGCCTACTTGCAAGTCTCTCCGACCTTCACAAAAAAAGTTATTCAAGAATATCTCCTCAGATTTGGGGGAATTTCGTCGGTCGACCTCTTCCGAAGGTCGTACAAGCTCGGGGATGGTACCAATCGATCCGCAGGACCCAAATTAGTCCAGATGCAACCACTTTCCAAGTCTCTCCGACCTTCACAAAAAAAGTTATTCAAGAATATCTCTTTCTCCTATGTGCTTTCATCCCTAACCCTAACCCTAACCCTTCCGAAAGTCGGAGAAGCTCAAGGATGGTACCGATCGATGCGCGCTACCCCATTTAGTGGGGGTAGAGCCTACTTGCAAGTCTCTCCGACCTTCACAAAAAAAGTTATTCAAGAATATCTCTTTCTCCTATGTGCTTTCATCCCTAACCCTAACCCTAACCCTTCCGAAAGTCGGAGAAGCTCAAAGATGGTACCGATCGATGCGCGCAACCCCATTTAGTGGGAGTAGAGCCTACTTGCAAGTCTCTCCGACCTTCACAAAAAAAGTTATTCAAGAATATCTCCTCAGATTTGGGGGAATTTCGTCGGTCGACCTCTTCCGAAGGTCGTACAAGCTCGGGGATGGTACCAATCGATCCGCAGGACCCAAATTAGTCCAGATGCAACCACTTTCCAAGTCTCTCCGACCTTCACAAAAAAAGTTATTCAAGAATATCTCTTTCTCCTATGTGCTTTCATCCCTAACCCTAACCCTAACCCTTCCGAAAGTCGGAGAAGCTCAAGGATGGTACCGATCGATGCGCGCTACCCCATTTAGTGGGGGTAGAGCCTACTTGCAAGTCTCTCCGACCTTCACAAAAAAAGTTATTCAAGAATATCTCCTCAGATTTGGGGGAATTTCGTCGGTCGACCTCTTCCGAAGGTCGTACAAGCTCGGGGATGGTACCAATCGATCCGCAGGACCCAAATTAGTCCAGATGCAACCACTTTCCAAGTCTCTCCGACCTTCACAAAAAAACTTATTCAAGAATATCTCTTTCTCCTATGTGCTTTCATCCCTAACCCTAACCCTAACCCTTCCGAAAGTCGGAGAAGCTCAAGGATGGTACCGATCGATGCGCGCTACCCCATTTAGTGGGGGTAGAGCCTACTTGCAAGTCTCTCCGACCTTCACAAAAAAAGTTATTCAAGAATATCTCTTTCTCCTATGTGCTTTCATCCCTAACCCTAACCCTAACCCTTCCGAAAGTCGGAGAAGCTCAAGGATGGTACCGATCGATGCGCGCAACCCCATTTAGTGGGGGTAGAGCCTACTTGCAAGTCTCTCCGACCTTCACAAAAAAAGTTATTCAAGAATATCTCCTCAGATTTGGGGGAATTTCGTCGGTCGACCTCTTCCGAAGGTCGTACAAGCTCGGGGATGGTACCAATCGATCCGCAGGACCCAAATTAGTCCAGATGCAACCACTTTCCAAGTCTCTCCGACCTTCACAAAAAAAGTTATTCAAGAATATCTCTTTCTCCTATGTGCTTTCATCCCTAACCCTAACCCTTCCGAAAGTCGGAGAAGCTCAAGGATGGTACCGATCGATGCGCACTACCCCATTTAGTGGGGGTAGAGCCTACTTGCAAGTCTCTCCGACCTTCACAAAAAAAGTTATTCAAGAATATCTCCTCAGATTTGGGGGAATTTCGTCGGTCGACCTCTTCCGAAGGTCGTACAAGCTCGGGGATGGTACCAATCGATCCGCAGGACCCAAATTAGTCCAGATGCAACCACTTTCCAAGTCTCTCCGACCTTCACAAAAAAAGTTATTCAAGAATATCTCTTTCTCCTATGTGCTTTCATCCCTAACCCTAACCCTAACCCTTCCGAAAGTCAGAGAAGCTCAAGGATGGTACCGATCGATGCGCGCTACCCCATTTAGTGGGTGCAGAGCCTACTTGCAAGTCTCTCCGACCTTCACAAAAAAAGTTATTCAAGAATATCTCTTTCTCCTATGTGCTTTCATCCCTAACCCTAACCCTAACCCTTCCGAAAGTCGGAGAAGCTCAAGGATGGTACCGATCGATGCGCGCTACCCCATTTAGTGGGGGTAGAGCCTACTTGCAAGTCTCTCCGACCTTCACAAAAAAAGTTATTCAAGAATATCTCTTTCTCCTATGTGCTTTCATCCCTAACCCTAACCCTAACCCTTCCGAAAGTCGGAGAAGCTCAAGGATGGTACCGATCGATGCGCGCTACCCCATTTAGTGGGGGTAGAGCCTACTTGCAAGTCTCTCCGACCTTCACAAAAAAAGTTATTCAAGAATATCTCTTTCTCCTATGTGCTTTCATCCCTAACCCTAACCCTAACCCTTCCGAAAGTCGGAGAAGCTCAAGGATGGTACCGATCGATGCGCGCAACCCCATTTAGTGGGGGTAGAGCCTACTTGCAAGTCTCTCCGACCTTCACAAAAAAAGTTATTCAAGAATATCTCCTCAGATTTGGGGGAATTTCGTCGGTCGACCTCTTCCGAAGGTCGTACAAGCTCGGGGATGGTACCAATCGATCCGCAGGACCCAAATTAGTCCAGATGCAACCACTTTCCAAGTCTCTCCGACCTTCACAAAAAAAGTTATTCAAGAATATCTCTTTCTCCTATGTGCTTTCATCCCTAACCCTAACCCTAACCCTTCCGAAAGTCGGAGAAGCTCAAGGATGGTACCGATCGATGCGCGCTACCCCATTTAGTGGGGGTAGAGCCTACTTGCAAGTCTCTCCGACCTTCACAAAAAAAGTTATTCAAGAATATCTCTTTCTCCTATGTGCTTTCATCCCTAACCCTAACCCTAACCCTTCCGAAAGTCGGAGAAGCTCAAAGATGGTACCGATCGATGCGCGCAACCCCATTTAGTGGGAGTAGAGCCTACTTGCAAGTCTCTCCGACCTTCACAAAAAAAGTTATTCAAGAATATCTCCTCAGATTTGGGGGAATTTCGTCGGTCGACCTCTTCCGAAGGTCGTACAAGCTCGGGGATGGTACCAATCGATCCGCAGGACCCAAATTAGTCCAGATGCAACCACTTTCCAAGTCTCTCCGACCTTCACAAAAAAAGTTATTCAAGAATATCTCTTTCTCCTATGTGCTTTCATCCCTAACCCTAACCCTAACCCTTCCGAAAGTCGGAGAAGCTCAAGGATGGTACCGATCGATGCGCGCTACCCCATTTAGTGGGGGTAGAGCCTACTTGCAAGTCTCTCCGACCTTCACAAAAAAAGTTATTCAAGAATATCTCCTCAGATTTGGGGGAATTTCGTCGGTCGACCTCTTCCGAAGGTCGTACAAGCTCGGGGATGGTACCAATCGATCCGCAGGACCCAAATTAGTCCAGATGCAACCACTTTCCAAGTCTCTCCGACCTTCACAAAAAAACTTATTCAAGAATATCTCTTTCTCCTATGTGCTTTCATCCCTAACCCTAACCCTAACCCTTCCGAAAGTCGGAGAAGCTCAAGGATGGTACCGATCGATGCGCGCTACCCCATTTAGTGGGGGTAGAGCCTACTTGCAAGTCTCTCCGACCTTCACAAAAAAAGTTATTCAAGAATATCTCTTTCTCCTATGTGCTTTCATCCCTAACCCTAACCCTAACCCTTCCGAAAGTCGGAGAAGCTCAAGGATGGTACCGATCGATGCGCGCAACCCCATTTAGTGGGGGTAGAGCCTACTTGCAAGTCTCTCCGACCTTCACAAAAAAAGTTATTCAAGAATATCTCCTCAGATTTGGGGGAATTTCGTCGGTCGACCTCTTCCGAAGGTCGTACAAGCTCGGGGATGGTACCAATCGATCCGCAGGACCCAAATTAGTCCAGATGCAACCACTTTCCAAGTCTCTCCGACCTTCACAAAAAAAGTTATTCAAGAATATCTCTTTCTCCTATGTGCTTTCATCCCTAACCCTAACCCTTCCGAAAGTCGGAGAAGCTCAAGGATGGTACCGATCGATGCGCACTACCCCATTTAGTGGGGGTAGAGCCTACTTGCAAGTCTCTCCGACCTTCACAAAAAAAGTTATTCAAGAATATCTCCTCAGATTTGGGGGAATTTCGTCGGTCGACCTCTTCCGAAGGTCGTACAAGCTCGGGGATGGTACCAATCGATCCGCAGGACCCAAATTAGTCCAGATGCAACCACTTTCCAAGTCTCTCCGACCTTCACAAAAAAAGTTATTCAAGAATATCTCTTTCTCCTATGTGCTTTCATCCCTAACCCTAACCCTAACCCTTCCGAAAGTCAGAGAAGCTCAAGGATGGTACCGATCGATGCGCGCTACCCCATTTAGTGGGTGCAGAGCCTACTTGCAAGTCTCTCCGACCTTCACAAAAAAAGTTATTCAAGAATATCTCTTTCTCCTATGTGCTTTCATCCCTAACCCTAACCCTAACCCTTCCGAAAGTCGGAGAAGC
This sequence comes from Limanda limanda, assembly GCF_963576545.1. Lineage (NCBI taxonomy): Eukaryota > Metazoa > Chordata > Actinopteri > Pleuronectiformes > Pleuronectidae > Limanda > Limanda limanda. Next base: position 279,095 of record NW_026870444.1, read on the forward strand.
TCAAGGATGGTACCGATCGATGCGCGCTACCCCATTTAGTGGGGGTAGAGCCTACTTGCAAGTCTCTCCGACCTTCACAAAAAAAGTTATTCAAGAATATCTCTTTCTCCTATGTGCTTTCATCCCTAACCCTAACCCTAACCCTTCCGAAAGTCGGAGAAGCTCAAGGATGGTACCGATCGATGCGCGCTACCCCATTTAGTGGGGGTAGAGCCTACTTGCAAGTCTCTCCGACCTTCACAAAAAAAGTTATTCAAGAATATCTCTTTCTCCTATGTGCTTTCATCCCTAACCCTAACCCTAACCCTTCCGAAAGTCGGAGAAGCTCAAGGATGGTACCGATCGATGCGCGCAACCCCATTTAGTGGGGGTAGAGCCTACTTGCAAGTCTCTCCGACCTTCACAAAAAAAGTTATTCAAGAATATCTCCTCAGATTTGGGGGAATTTCGTCGGTCGACCTCTTCCGAAGGTCGTACAAGCTCGGGGATGGTACCAATCGATCCGCAGGACCCAAATTAGTCCAGATGCAACCACTTTCCAAGTCTCTCCGACCTTCACAAAAAAAGTTATTCAAGAATATCTCTTTCTCCTATGTGCTTTCATCCCTAACCCTAACCCTAACCCTTCCGAAAGTCGGAGAAGCTCAAGGATGGTACTGATCGATGCGCGCTACCCCATTTAGTGGGGGTAGAGCCTACTTGCAAGTCTCTCCGACCTTCACAAAAAAAGTTATTCAAGAATATCTCTTTCTCCTATGTGCTTTCATCCCTAACCCTAACCCTAACCCTTCCGAAAGTCGGAGAAGCTCAAGGATGGTACCGATCGATGCGCGCTACCCCATTTAGTGGGGGTAGAGCCTACTTGCAAGTCTCTCCGACCTTCACAAAAAAACTTATTCAAGAATATCTCTTTCTCCTATGTGCTTTCATCCCTAACCCTAACCCTAACCCTTCCGAAAGTCGGAGAAGCTCAAGGATGGTACCGATCGATGCGCGCTACCCCATTTAGTGGGGGCAGAGCCTACTTGCAAGTCTCTCCGACCTTCACAAAAAAAGTTATTCAAGAATATCTCTTTCTCCTATGTGCTTTCATCCCTAACCCTAACCCTAACCCTTCCGAAAGTCGGAGAAGCTCAAGGATGGTACCGATCGATGCGCGCTACCCCATTTAGTGGGGGTAGAGCCTACTTGCAAGTCTCTCCGACCTTCACAAAAAAAGTTATTCAAGAATATCTCTTTCTCCTATGTGCTTTCATCCCTAACCCTAACCCTAACCCTTCCGAAAGTCGGAGAAGCTCAAGGATGGTACCGATCGATGCGCGCAACCCCATTTAGTGGGGGTAGAGCCTACTTGCAAGTCTCTCCGACCTTCACAAAAAAAGTTATTCAAGAATATCTCCTCAGATTTGGGGGAATTTCGTCGGTCGACCTCTTCCGAAGGTCGTACAAGCTCGGGGATGGTACCAATCGATCCGCAGGACCCAAATTAGTCCAGATGCAACCACTTTCCAAGTCTCTCCGACCTTCACAAAAAAAGTTATTCAAGAATATCTCTTTCTCCTATGTGCTTTCATCCCTAACCCTAACCCTAACCCTTCCGAAAGTCGGAGAAGCTCAAGGATGGTACCGATCGATGCGCGCTACCCCATTTAGTGGGGGTAGAGCCTACTTGCAAGTCTCTCCGACCTTCACAAAAAAAGTTATTCAAGAATATCTCTTTCTCCTATGTGCTTTCATCCCTAACCCTAACCCTAACCCTTCCGAAAGTCGGAGAAGCTCAAGGATGGTACCGATCGATGCGCGCAACCCCATTTAGTGGGGGTAGAGCCTACTTGCAAGTCTCTCCGACCTTCACAAAAAAAGTTATTCAAGAATATCTCCTCAGATTTGGGGGAATTTCGTCGGTCGACCTCTTCCGAAGGTCGTACAAGCTCGGGGATGGTACCAATCGATCCGCAGGACCCAAATTAGTCCAGATGCAACCACTTTCCAAGTCTCTCCGACCTTCACAAAAAAAGTTATTCAAGAATATCTCTTTCTCCTATGTGCTTTCATCCCTAACCCTAACCCTTCCGAAAGTCGGAGAAGCTCAAGGATGGTACCGATCGATGCGCGCTACCCCATTTAGTGGGGGTAGAGCCTACTTGCAAGTCTCTCCGACCTTCACAAAAAAAGTTATTCAAGAATATCTCTTTCTCCTATGTGCTTTCATCCCTAACCCTAACCCTAACCCTTCCGAAAGTCGGAGAAGCTCAAGGATGGTACCGATCGATGCGCGCTACCCCATTTAGTGGGGGTAGAGCCTACTTGCAAGTCTCTCCGACCTTCACAAAAAAAGTTATTCAAGAATATCTCTTTCTCCTATGTGCTTTCATCCCTAACCCTAACCCTAACCCTTCCGAAAGTCGGAGAAGCTCAAGGATGGTACCGATCGATGCGCGCAACCCCATTTAGTGGGGGTAGAGCCTACTTGCAAGTCTCTCCGACCTTCACAAAAAAAGTTATTCAAGAATATCTCCTCAGATTTGGGGGAATTTCGTCGGTCGACCTCTTCCGAAGGTCGTACAAGCTCGGGGATGGTACCAATCGATCCGCAGGACCCAAATTAGTCCAGATGCAACCACTTTCCAAGTCTCTCCGACCTTCACAAAAAAAGTTATTCAAGAATATCTCTTTCTCCTATGTGCTTTCATCCCTAACCCTAACCCTAACCCTTCCGAAAGTCGGAGAAGCTCAAGGATGGTACCGATCGATGCGCGCTACCCCATTTAGTGGGGGTAGAGCCTACTTGCAAGTCTCTCCGACCTTCACAAAAAAAGTTATTCAAGAATATCTCTTTCTCCTATGTGCTTTCATCCCTAACCCTAACCCTAACCCTTCCGAAAGTCGGAGAAGCTCAAGGATGGTACCGATCGATGCGCGCTACCCCATTTAGTGGGGGTAGAGCCTACTTGCAAGTCTCTCCGACCTTCACAAAAAAACTTATTCAAGAATATCTCTTTCTCCTATGTGCTTTCATCCCTAACCCTAACCCTAACCCTTCCGAAAGTCGGAGAAGCTCAAGGATGGTACCGATCGATGCGCGCTACCCCATTTAGTGGGGGCAGAGCCTACTTGCAAGTCTCTCCGACCTTCACAAAAAAAGTTATTCAAGAATATCTCTTTCTCCTATGTGCTTTCATCCCTAACCCTAACCCTAACCCTTCCGAAAGTCGGAGAAGCTCAAGGATGGTACCGATCGATGCGCGCTACCCCATTTAGTGGGGGTAGAGCCTACTTGCAAGTCTCTCCGACCTTCACAAAAAAAGTTATTCAAGAATATCTCTTTCTCCTATGTGCTTTCATCCCTAACCCTAACCCTAACCCTTCCGAAAGTCGGAGAAGCTCAAAGATGGTACCGATCGATGCGCGCTACCCCATTTAGTGGGGGTAGAGCCTACTTGCAAGTCTCTCCGACCTTCACAAAAAAAGTTATTCAAGAATATCTCCTCAGATTTGGGGGAATTTCGTCGGTCGACCTCTTCCGAAGGTCGTACAAGCTCGGGGATGGTACCAATCGATCCGCAGGACCCAAATTAGTCCAGATGCAACCACTTTCCAAGTCTCTCCGACCTTCACAAAAAAAGTTATTCAAGAATATCTCTTTCTCCTATGTGCTTTCATCCCTAACCCTAACCCTAACCCTTCCGAAAGTCGGAGAAGCTCAAGGATGGTACCGATCGATGCGCGCTACCCCATTTAGTGGGGGTAGAGCCTACTTGCAAGTCTCTCCGACCTTCACAAAAAAAGTTATTCAAGAATATCTCTTTCTCCTATGTGCTTTCATCCCTAACCCTAACCCTAACCCTTCCGAAAGTCGGAGAAGCTCAAAGATGGTACCGATCGATGCGCGCAACCCCATTTAGTGGGAGTAGAGCCTACTTGCAAGTCTCTCCGACCTTCACAAAAAAAGTTATTCAAGAATATCTCCTCAGATTTGGGGGAATTTCGTCGGTCGACCTCTTCCGAAGGTCGTACAAGCTCGGGGATGGTACCAATCGATCCGCAGGACCCAAATTAGTCCAGATGCAACCACTTTCCAAGTCTCTCCGACCTTCACAAAAAAAGTTATTCAAGAATATCTCTTTCTCCTATGTGCTTTCATCCCTAACCCTAACCCTAACCCTTCCGAAAGTCGGAGAAGCTCAAGGATGGTACCGATCGATGCGCGCTACCCCATTTAGTGGGGGTAGAGCCTACTTGCAAGTCTCTCCGACCTTCACAAAAAAAGTTATTCAAGAATATCTCCTCAGATTTGGGGGAATTTCGTCGGTCGACCTCTTCCGAAGGTCGTACAAGCTCGGGGATGGTACCAATCGATCCGCAGGACCCAAATTAGTCCAGATGCAACCACTTTCCAAGTCTCTCCGACCTTCACAAAAAAACTTATTCAAGAATATCTCTTTCTCCTATGTGCTTTCATCCCTAACCCTAACCCTAACCCTTCCGAAAGTCGGAGAAGCTCAAGGATGGTACCGATCGATGCGCGCTACCCCATTTAGTGGGGGTAGAGCCTACTTGCAAGTCTCTCCGACCTTCACAAAAAAAGTTATTCAAGAATATCTCTTTCTCCTATGTGCTTTCATCCCTAACCCTAACCCTAACCCTTCCGAAAGTCGGAGAAGCTCAAGGATGGTACCGATCGATGCGCGCAACCCCATTTAGTGGGGGTAGAGCCTACTTGCAAGTCTCTCCGACCTTCACAAAAAAAGTTATTCAAGAATATCTCCTCAGATTTGGGGGAATTTCGTCGGTCGACCTCTTCCGAAGGTCGTACAAGCTCGGGGATGGTACCAATCGATCCGCAGGACCCAAATTAGTCCAGATGCAACCACTTTCCAAGTCTCTCCGACCTTCACAAAAAAAGTTATTCAAGAATATCTCTTTCTCCTATGTGCTTTCATCCCTAACCCTAACCCTTCCGAAAGTCGGAGAAGCTCAAGGATGGTACCGATCGATGCGCACTACCCCATTTAGTGGGGGTAGAGCCTACTTGCAAGTCTCTCCGACCTTCACAAAAAAAGTTATTCAAGAATATCTCCTCAGATTTGGGGGAATTTCGTCGGTCGACCTCTTCCGAAGGTCGTACAAGCTCGGGGATGGTACCAATCGATCCGCAGGACCCAAATTAGTCCAGATGCAACCACTTTCCAAGTCTCTCCGACCTTCACAAAAAAAGTTATTCAAGAATATCTCTTTCTCCTATGTGCTTTCATCCCTAACCCTAACCCTAACCCTTCCGAAAGTCAGAGAAGCTCAAGGATGGTACCGATCGATGCGCGCTACCCCATTTAGTGGGTGCAGAGCCTACTTGCAAGTCTCTCCGACCTTCACAAAAAAAGTTATTCAAGAATATCTCTTTCTCCTATGTGCTTTCATCCCTAACCCTAACCCTAACCCTTCCGAAAGTCGGAGAAGCTCAAGGATGGTACCGATCGATGCGCGCTACCCCATTTAGTGGGGGTAGAGCCTACTTGCAAGTCTCTCCGACCTTCACAAAAAAAGTTATTCAAGAATATCTCTTTCTCCTATGTGCTTTCATCCCTAACCCTAACCCTAACCCTTCCGAAAGTCGGAGAAGCTCAAGGATGGTACCGATCGATGCGCGCTACCCCATTTAGTGGGGGTAGAGCCTACTTGCAAGTCTCTCCGACCTTCACAAAAAAAGTTATTCAAGAATATCTCTTTCTCCTATGTGCTTTCATCCCTAACCCTAACCCTAACCCTTCCGAAAGTCGGAGAAGCTCAAGGATGGTACCGATCGATGCGCGCAACCCCATTTAGTGGGGGTAGAGCCTACTTGCAAGTCTCTCCGACCTTCACAAAAAAAGTTATTCAAGAATATCTCCTCAGATTTGGGGGAATTTCGTCGGTCGACCTCTTCCGAAGGTCGTACAAGCTCGGGGATGGTACCAATCGATCCGCAGGACCCAAATTAGTCCAGATGCAACCACTTTCCAAGTCTCTCCGACCTTCACAAAAAAAGTTATTCAAGAATATCTCTTTCTCCTATGTGCTTTCATCCCTAACCCTAACCCTAACCCTTCCGAAAGTCGGAGAAGCTCAAGGATGGTACTGATCGATGCGCGCTACCCCATTTAGTGGGGGTAGAGCCTACTTGCAAGTCTCTCCGACCTTCACAAAAAAAGTTATTCAAGAATATCTCTTTCTCCTATGTGCTTTCATCCCTAACCCTAACCCTAACCCTTCCGAAAGTCGGAGAAGCTCAAGGATGGTACCGATCGATGCGCGCTACCCCATTTAGTGGGGGTAGAGCCTACTTGCAAGTCTCTCCGACCTTCACAAAAAAACTTATTCAAGAATATCTCTTTCTCCTATGTGCTTTCATCCCTAACCCTAACCCTAACCCTTCCGAAAGTCGGAGAAGCTCAAGGATGGTACCGATCGATGCGCGCTACCCCATTTAGTGGGGGCAGAGCCTACTTGCAAGTCTCTCCGACCTTCACAAAAAAAGTTATTCAAGAATATCTCTTTCTCCTATGTGCTTTCATCCCTAACCCTAACCCTAACCCTTCCGAAAGTCGGAGAAGCTCAAGGATGGTACCGATCGATGCGCGCTACCCCATTTAGTGGGGGTAGAGCCTACTTGCAAGTCTCTCCGACCTTCACAAAAAAAGTTATTCAAGAATATCTCTTTCTCCTATGTGCTTTCATCCCTAACCCTAACCCTAACCCTTCCGAAAGTCGGAGAAGCTCAAAGATGGTACCGATCGATGCGCGCTACCCCATTTAGTGGGGGTAGAGCCTACTTGCAAGTCTCTCCGACCTTCACAAAAAAAGTTATTCAAGAATATCTCCTCAGATTTGGGGGAATTTCGTCGGTCGACCTCTTCCGAAGGTCGTACAAGCTCGGGGATGGTACCAATCGATCCGCAGGACCCAAATTAGTCCAGATGCAACCACTTTCCAAGTCTCTCCGACCTTCACAAAAAAAGTTATTCAAGAATATCTCTTTCTCCTATGTGCTTTCATCCCTAACCCTAACCCTAACCCTTCCGAAAGTCGGAGAAGCTCAAGGATGGTACCGATCGATGCGCGCTACCCCATTTAGTGGGGGTAGAGCCTACTTGCAAGTCTCTCCGACCTTCACAAAAAAAGTTATTCAAGAATATCTCCTCAGATTTGGGGGAATTTCGTCGGTCGACCTCTTCCGAAGGTCGTACAAGCTCGGGGATGGTACCAATCGATCCACAGGACCCAAATTAGTCCAGATGCAACCACTTTCCAAGTCTCTCCGACCTTCACAAAAAAAGTTATTCAAGAATATCTCTTTCTCCTATGTGCTTTCATCCCTAACCCTAACCCTAACCCTTCCGAAAGTCGGAGAAGCTCAAGGATGGTACCGATCGATGCGCGCTACCCCATTTAGTGGGGGCAGAGCCTACTTGCAAGTCTCTCCGACCTTCACAAAAAAAGTTATTCAAGAATATCTCTTTCTCCTATGTGCTTTCATCCCTAACCCTAACCCTTCCGAAAGTCGGAGAAGCTCAAGGATGGTACCGATCGATGCGCGCTACCCCATTTAGTGGGGGTAGAGCCTACTTGCAAGTCTCTCCGACCTTCACAAAAAAAGTTATTCAAGAATATCTCTTTCTCCTATGTGCTTTCATCCCTAACCCTAACCCTAACCCTTCCGAAAGTCGGAGAAGCTCAAGGATGGTACCGATCGATGCGCGCTACCCCATTTAGTGGGGGTAGAGCCTACTTGCAAGTCTCTCCGACCTTCACAAAAAAAGTTATTCAAGAATATCTCTTTCTCCTATGTGCTTTCATCCCTAACCCTAACCCTAACCCTTCCGAAAGTCGGAGAAGCTCAAGGATGGTACCGATCGATGCGCGCAACCCCATTTAGTGGGGGTAGAGCCTACTTGCAAGTCTCTCCGACCTTCACAAAAAAAGTTATTCAAGAATATCTCCTCAGATTTGGGGGAATTTCGTCGGTCGACCTCTTCCGAAGGTCGTACAAGCTCGGGGATGGTACCAATCGATCCGCAGGACCCAAATTAGTCCAGATGCAACCACTTTCCAAGTCTCTCCGACCTTCACAAAAAAAGTTATTCAAGAATATCTCTTTCTCCTATGTGCTTTCATCCCTAACCCTAACCCTAACCCTTCCGAAAGTCGGAGAAGCTCAAGGATGGTACCGATCGATGCGCGCTACCCCATTTAGTGGGGGTAGAGCCTACTTGCAAGTCTCTCCGACCTTCACAAAAAAACTTATTCAAGAATATCTCTTTCTCCTATGTGCTTTCATCCCTAACCCTAACCCTAACCCTTCCGAAAGTCGGAGAAGCTCAAGGATGGTACCGATCGATGCGCGCAACCCCATTTAGTGGGGGTAGAGCCTACTTGCAAGTCTCTCCGACCTTCACAAAAAAAGTTATTCAAGAATATCTCCTCAGATTTGGGGGAATTTCGTCGGTCGACCTCTTCCGAAGGTCGTACAAACTCGGGGATGGTACCAATCGATCCGCAGGACCCAAATTAGTCCAGATGCAACCACTTTCCAAGTCTCTCCGACCTTCACAAAAAAAGTTATTCAAGAATATCTCTTTCTCCTATGTGCTTTCATCCCTAACCCTAACCCTAACCCTTCCGAAAGTCGGAGAAGCTCAAGGATGGTACCGATCGATGCGCGCTACCCCATTTAGTGGGAGTAGAGCCTACTTGCAAGTCTCTCCGACCTTCACAAAAAAAGTTATTCAAGAATATCTCTTTCTCCTATGTGCTTTCATCCCTAACCCTAACCCTAACCCTTCCGAAAGTCGGAGAAGCTCAAGGATGGTACCGATCGATGCGCGCTACCCCATTTAGTGGGGGTAGAGCCTACTTGCAAGTCTCTCCGACCTTCAAAAAAAAAGTTATTCAAGAATATCTCCTCAGATTTGGGGGAATTTCGTCGGTCGACCTCTTCCGAAGGTCGTACAAGCTCGGGGATGGTACCAATCGATCCGCAGGACCCAAATTAGTCCAGATGCAACCACTTTCCAAGTCTCTCCGACCTTCACAAAAAAACTTATTCAAGAATATCTCTTTCTCCTATGTGCTTTCATCCCTAACCCTAACCCTAACCCTTCCGAAAGTCGGAGAAGCTCAAGGATGGTACCGATCGATGCGCGCTACCCCATTTAGTGGGGGTAGAGCCTACTTGCAAGTCTCTCCGACCTTCACAAAAAAAGTTATTCAAGAATATCTCTTTCTCCTATGTGCTTTCATCCCTAACCCTAACCCTAACCCTTCCGAAAGTCGGAGAAGCTCAAGGATGGTACCGATCGATGCGCGCAACCCCATTTAGTGGGGGTAGAGCCTACTTGCAAGTCTCTCCGACCTTCACAAAAAAAGTAATTCAAGAATATCTCCTCAGATTTGGGGGAATTTCGTCGGTCGACCTCTTCCGAAGGTCGTACAAGCTCGGGGATGGTACCAATCGATCCGCAGGACCCAAATTAGTCCAGATGCAACCACTTTCCAAGTCTCTCCGACCTTCACAAAAAAACTTATTCAAGAATATCTCTTTCTCCTATGTGCTTTCATCCCTAACCCTAACCCTAACCCTTCCGATAGTCGGAGAAGCTCAAGGATGGTACCGATCGATGCGCGCTACCCCATTTAGTGGGGGTAGAGCCTACTTGCAAGTCTCTCCGACCTTCACAAAAAAAGTTATTCAAGAATATCTCCTCAGATTTGGGGGAATTTCGTCGGTCGACCTCTTCCGAAGGTCGTACAAGCTCGGGGATGGTACCAATCGATCCACAGGACCCAAATTAGTCCAGATGCAACCACTTTCCAAGTCTCTCCGACCTTCACAAAAAAAGTTATTCAAGAATATCTCTTTCTCCTATGTGCTTTCATCCCTAACCCTAACCCTAACCCTTCCGAAAGTCGGAGAAGCTCAAGGATGGTACCGATCGATGCGCGCTACCCCATTTAGTGGGGGCAGAGCCTACTTGCAAGTCTCTCCGACCTTCACAAAAAAAGTTATTCAAGAATATCTCTTTCTCCTATGTGCTTTCATCCCTAACCCTAACCCTAACCCTTCCGAAAGTCGGAGAAGCTCAAGGATGCTACCGATCGATGCGCGCTACCCCATTTAGTGGGGGTAGAGCCTACTTGCAAGTCTCTCCGACCTTCAACTAAAAAATTTATTCAAGAATATCTCTTTCTCCTATGTGCTTTCATCCCTAACCCTAACCCTAACCCTTCCGAAAGTCGGAGAAGCTCAAGGATGGTACCGATCGATGCGCGCTACCCCATTTAGTGGGGGTAGAGCCTACTTGCAAGTCTCTCCGACCTTCACAAAAAAAGTTATTCAAGAATATCTCTTTCTCCTATGTGCTTTCATCCCTAACCCTAACCCTAACCCTTCCGAAAGTCGGAGAAGCTCAAGGATGGTACCGATCGATGCGCGCAACCCCATTTAGTGGGGGTAGAGCCTACTTGCAAGTCTCTCCGACCTTCACAAAAAAAGTTATTCAAGAATATCTCCTCAGATTTGGGGGAATTTCGTCGGTCGACCTCTTCCGAAGGTCGTACAAGCTCGGGGATGGTACCAATCGATCCGCAGGACCCAAATTAGTCCAGATGCAACCACTTTCCAAGTCTCTCCGACCTTCACAAAAAAAGTTATTCAAGAATATCTCTTTCTCCTATGTGCTTTCATCCCTAACCCTAACCCTAACCCTTCCGAAAGTCGGAGAAGCTCAAGGATGGTACCGATCGATGCGCGCTACCCCATTTAGTGGGGGTAGAGCCTACTTGCAAGTCTCTCCGACCTTCACAAAAAAAGTTATTCAAGAATATCTCTTTCTCCTATGTGCTTTCATCCCTAACCCTAACCCTAACCCTTCCGAAAGTCGGAGAAGCTCAAGGATGGTACCGATCGATGCGCGCAACCCCATTTAGTGGGGGTAGAGCCTACTTGCAAGTCTCTCCGACCTTCACAAAAAAAGTTATTCAAGAATATCTCCTCAGATTTGGGGGAATTTCGTCGGTCGACCTCTTCCGAAGGTCGTACAAGCTCGGGGATGGTACCAATCGATCCGCAGGACCCAAATTAGTCCAGATGCAACCACTTTCCAAGTCTCTCCGACCTTCACAAAAAAAGTTATTCAAGAATATCTCTTTCTCCTATGTGCTTTCATCCCTAACCCTAACCCTAACCCTTCCGAAAGTCGGAGAAGCTCAAGGATGGTACCGATCGATGCGCGCTACCCCATTTAGTGGGGGTAGAGCCTACTTGCAAGTCTCTCCGACCTTCACAAAAAAAGTTATTCAAGAATATCTCTTTCTCCTATGTGCTTTCATCCCTAACCCTAACCCTAACCCTTCCGAAAGTCGGAGAAGCTCAAGGATGGTACCGATCGATGCGCGCTACCCCATTTAGTGGGGGTAGAGCCTACTTGCAAGTCTCTCCGACCTTCACAAAAAAAGTTATTCAAGAATATCTCTTTCTCCTATGTGCTTTCATCCCTAACCCTAACCCTAACCCTTCCGAAAGTCGGAGAAGCTCAAGGATGGTACCGATCGATGCGCGCAACCCCATTTAGTGGGGGTAGAGCCTACTTGCAAGTCTCTCCGACCTTCACAAAAAAAGTTATTCAAGAATATCTCCTCAGATTTGGGGGAATTTCGTCGGTCGACCTCTTCCGAAGGTCGTACAAGCTCGGGGATGGTACCAATCGATCCGCAGGACCCAAATTAGTCCAGATGCAACCACTTTCCAAGTCTCTCCGACCTTCACAAAAAAAGTTATTCAAGAATATCTCTTTCTCCTATGTGCTTTCATCCCTAACCCTAACCCTAACCCTTCCGAAAGTCGGAGAAGCTCAAGGATGGTACCGATCGATGCGCGCTACCCCATTTAGTGGGGGTAGAGCCTACTTGCAAGTCTCTCCGACCTTCACAAAAAAAGTTATTCAAGAATATCTCTTTCTCCTATGTGCTTTCATCCCTAACCCTAACCCTAACCCTTCCGAAAGTCGGAGAAGCTCAAGGATGGTACCGATCGATGCGCGCAACCCCATTTAGTGGGGGTAGAGCCTACTTGCAAGTCTCTCCGACCTTCACAAAAAAAGTTATTCAAGAATATCTCCTCAGATTTGGGGGAATTTCGTCGGTCGACCTCTTCCGAAGGTCGTACAAGCTCGGGGATGGTACCAATCGATCCGCAGGACCCAAATTAGTCCAGATGCAACCACTTTCCAAGTCTCTCCGACCTTCACAAAAAAAGTTATTCAAGAATATCTCTTTCTCCTATGTGCTTTCATCCCTAACCCTAACCCTAACCCTTCCGAAAGTCGGAGAAGCTCAAGGATGGTACCGATCGATGCGCGCTACCCCATTTAGTGGGAGTAGAGCCTACTTGCAAGTCTCTCCGACCTTCACAAAAAAAGTTATTCAAGAATATCTCTTTCTCCTATGTGCTTTCATCCCTAACCCTAACCCTAACCCTTCCGAAAGTCGGAGAAGCTCAAGGATGGTACCGATCGATGCGCGCTACCCCATTTAGTGGGGGTAGAGCCTACTTGCAAGTCTCTCCGACCTTCAAAAAAAAAGTTATTCAAGAATATCTCCTCAGATTTGGGGGAATTTCGTCGGTCGACCTCTTCCGAAGGTCGTACAAGCTCGGGGATGGTACCAATCGATCCGCAGGACCCAAATTAGTCCAGATGCAACCACTTTCCAAGTCTCTCCGACCTTCACAAAAAAACTTATTCAAGAATATCTCTTTCTCCTATGTGCTTTCATCCCTAACCCTAACCCTAACCCTTCCGAAAGTCGGAGAAGCTCAAGGATGGTACCGATCGATGCGCGCTACCCCATTTAGTGGGGGTAGAGCCTACTTGCAAGTCTCTCCGACCTTCACAAAAAAAGTTATTCAAGAATATCTCTTTCTCCTATGTGCTTTCATCCCTAACCCTAACCCTAACCCTTCCGAAAGTCGGAGAAGCTCAAGGATGGTACCGATCGATGCGCGCTACCCCATTTAGTGGGGGTAGAGCCTACTTGCAAGTCTCTCCGACCTTCACAAAAAAAGTTATTCAAGAATATCTCTTTCTCCTATGTGCTTTCATCCCTAACCCTAACCCTAACCCTTCCGAAAGTCGGAGAAGCTCAAGGATGGTACCGATCGATGCGCGCTACCCCATTTAGTGGGGGTAGAGCCTACTTGCAAGTCTCTCCGACCTTCACAAAAAAAGTTATTCAAGAATATCTCTTTCTCCTATGTGCTTTCATCCCTAACCCTAACCCTAACCCTTCCGAAAGTCGGAGAAGCTCAAGGATGGTACCGATCGATGCGCGCAACCCCATTTAGTGGGGGTAGAGCCTACTTGCAAGTCTCTCCGACCTTCACAAAAAAAGTTATTCAAGAATATCTCCTCAGATTTGGGGGAATTTCGTCGGTCGACCTCTTCCGAAGGTCGTACAAGCTCGGGGATGGTACCAATCGATCCGCAGGACCCAAATTAGTCCAGATGCAACCACTTTCCAAGTCTCTCCGACCTTCACAAAAAAAGTTATTCAAGAATATCTCTTTCTCCTATGTGCTTTCATCCCTAACCCTAACCCTAACCCTTCCGAAAGTCGGAGAAGCTCAAGGATGGTACCGATCGATGCGCGCTACCCCATTTAGTGGGGGTAGAGCCTACTTGCAAGTCTCTCCGACCTTCACAAAAAAAGTTATTCAAGAATATCTCTTTCTCCTATGTGCTTTCATCCCTAACCCTAACCCTAACCCTTCCGAAAGTCGGAGAAGCTCAAGGATGGTACCGATCGATGCGCGCAACCCCATTTAGTGGGGGTAGAGCCTACTTGCAAGTCTCTCCGACCTTCACAAAAAAAGTTATTCAAGAATATCTCCTCAGATTTGGGGGAATTTCGTCGGTCGACCTCTTCCGAAGGTCGTACAAGCTCGGGGATGGTACCAATCGATCCGCAGGACCCAAATTAGTCCAGATGCAACCACTTTCCAAGTCTCTCCGACCTTCACAAAAAAAGTTATTCAAGAATATCTCTTTCTCCTATGTGCTTTCATCCCTAACCCTAACCCTAACCCTTCCGAAAGTCGGAGAAGCTCAAGGATGGTACCGATCGATGCGCGCTACCCCATTTAGTGGGGGTAGAGCCTACTTGCAAGTCTCTCCGACCTTCACAAAAAAAGTTATTCAAGAATATCTCTTTCTCCTATGTGCTTTCATCCCTAACCCTAACCCTAACCCTTCCGAAAGTCGGAGAAGCTCAAGGATGGTACCGATCGATGCGCGCTACCCCATTTAGTGGGGGTAGAGCCTACTTGCAAGTCTCTCCGACCTTCACAAAAAAAGTTATTCAAGAATATCTCTTTCTCCTATGTGCTTTCATCCCTAACCCTAACCCTAACCCTTCCGAAAGTCGGAGAAGCTCAAGGATGGTACCGATCGATGCGCGCAACCCCATTTAGTGGGGGTAGAGCCTACTTGCAAGTCTCTCCGACCTTCACAAAAAAAGTTATTCAAGAATATCTCCTCAGATTTGGGGGAATTTCGTCGGTCGACCTCTTCCGAAGGTCGTACAAGCTCGGGGATGGTACCAATCGATCCGCAGGACCCAAATTAGTCCAGATGCAACCACTTTCCAAGTCTCTCCGACCTTCACAAAAAAAGTTATTCAAGAATATCTCTTTCTCCTATGTGCTTTCATCCCTAACCCTAACCCTAACCCTTCCGAAAGTCGGAGAAGCTCAAGGATGGTACCGATCGATGCGCGCTACCCCATTTAGTGGGGGTAGAGCCTACTTGCAAGTCTCTCCGACCTTCACAAAAAAAGTTATTCAAGAATATCTCTTTCTCCTATGTGCTTTCATCCCTAACCCTAACCCTAACCCTTCCGAAAGTCGGAGAAGCTCAAGGATGGTACCGATCGATGCGCGCAACCCCATTTAGTGGGGGTAGAGCCTACTTGCAAGTCTCTCCGACCTTCACAAAAAAAGTTATTCAAGAATATCTCCTCAGATTTGGGGGAATTTCGTCGGTCGACCTCTTCCGAAGGTCGTACAAGCTCGGGGATGGTACCAATCGATCCGCAGGACCCAAATTAGTCCAGATGCAACCACTTTCCAAGTCTCTCCGACCTTCACAAAAAAAGTTATTCAAGAATATCTCTTTCTCCTATGTGCTTTCATCCCTAATCCTAACCCTAACCCTTCCGAAAGTCGGAGAAGCTCAAGGATGGTACCGATCGATGCGCGCTACCCCATTTAGTGGGGGTAGAGCCTACTTGCAAGTCTCTCCGACCTTCACAAAAAAAGTTATTCAAGAATATCTCTTTCTCCTATGTGCTTTCATCCCTAACCCTAACCCTAACCCTTCCGAAAGTCGGAGAAGCTCAAAGATGGCACCGATCGATGCGCGCTACCCCATTTAGTGGGGGTAGAGCCTACTTGCAAGTCTCTCCGACCTTCACAAAAAAAGTTATTCAAGAATATCTCCTCAGATTTGGGGGAATTTCGTCGGTCGACCTCTTCCGAAGGTCGTACAAGCTCGGGGATGGTACCAATCGATCCGCAGGACCCAAATTAGTCCAGATGCAACCACTTTCCAAGTCTCTCCGACCTTCACAAAAAAAGTTATTCAAGAATATCTCTTTCTCCTATGTGCTTTCATCCCTAACCCTAACCCTAACCCTTCCGAAAGTCGGAGAAGCTCAAGGATGGTACCGATCGATGCGCGCTACCCCATTTAGTGGGGGTAGAGCCTACTTGCAAGTCTCTCCGACCTTCACAAAAAAAGTTATTCAAGAATATCTCCTCAGATTTGGGGGAATTTCGTCGGTCGACCTCTTCCGAAGGTCGTACAAGCTCGGGGATGGTACCAATCGATCCACAGGACCCAAATTAGTCCAGATGCAACCACTTTCCAAGTCTCTCCGACCTTCACAAAAAAAGTTATTCAAGAATATCTCTTTCTCCTATGTGCTTTCATCCCTAACCCTAACCCTAACCCTTCCGAAAGTCGGAGAAGCTCAAGGATGGTACCGATCGATGCGCGCTACCCCATTTAGTGGGGGCAGAGCCTACTTGCAAGTCTCTCCGACCTTCACAAAAAAAGTTATTCAAGAATATCTCTTTCTCCTATGTGCTTTCATCCCTAACCCTAACCCTAACCCTTCCGAAAGTCGGAGAAGCTCAAGGATGGTACCGATCGATGCGCGCTACCCCATTTAGTGGGGGTAGAGCCTACTTGCAAGTCTCTCCGACCTTCACAAAAAAAGTTATTCAAGAATATCTCTTTCTCCTATGTGCTTTCATCCCTAACCCTAACCCTAACCCTTCCGAAAGTCGGAGAAGCTCAAGGATGGTACCGATCGATGCGCGCTACCCCATTTAGTGGGGGTAGAGCCTACTTGCAAGTCTCTCCGACCTTCACAAAAAAAGTTATTCAAGAATATCTCTTTCTCCTATGTGCTTTCATCCCTAACCCTAACCCTAACCCTTCCGAAAGTCGGAGAAGCTCAAAGATGGTACCGATCGATGCGCGCTACCCCATTTAGTGGGGGTAGAGCCTACTTGCAAGTCTCTCCGACCTTCACAAAAAAAGTTATTCAAGAATATCTCCTCAGATTTGGGGGAATTTCGTCGGTCGACCTCTTCCGAAGGTCGTACAAGCTCGGGGATGGTACCAATCGATCCGCAGGACCCAAATTAGTCCAGATGCAACCACTTTCCAAGTCTCTCCGACCTTCACAAAAAAAGTTATTCAAGAATATCTCTTTCTCCTATGTGCTTTCATCCCTAACCCTAACCCTAACCCTTCCGAAAGTCGGAGAAGCTCAAGGATGGTACCGATCGATGCGCGCTACCCCATTTAGTGGGGGTAGAGCCTACTTGCAAGTCTCTCCGACCTTCACAAAAAAAGTTATTCAAGAATATCTCCTCAGATTTGGGGGAATTTCGTCGGTCGACCTCTTCCGAAGGTCGTACAAGCTCGGGGATGGTACCAATCGATCCACAGGACCCAAATTAGTCCAGATGCAACCACTTTCCAAGTCTCTCCGACCTTCACAAAAAAAGTTATTCAAGAATATCTCTTTCTCCTATGTGCTTTCATCCCTAACCCTAACCCTAACCCTTCCGAAAGTCGGAGAAGCTCAAGGATGGTACCGATCGATGCGCGCTACCCCATTTAGTGGGGGCAGAGCCTACTTGCAAGTCTCTCCGACCTTCACAAAAAAAGTTATTCAAGAATATCTCTTTCTCCTATGTGCTTTCATCCCTAACCCTAACCCTAACCCTTCCGAAAGTCGGAGAAGCTCAAGGATGGTACCGATCGATGCGCGCTACCCCATTTAGTGGGGGTAGAGCCTACTTGCAAGTCTCTCCGACCTTCACAAAAAAAGTTATTCAAGAATATCTCTTTCTCCTATGTGCTTTCATCCCTAACCCTAACCCTAACCCTTCCGAAAGTCGGAGAAGCTCAAGGATGGTACCGATCGATGCGCGCTACCCCATTTAGTGGGGGTAGAGCCTACTTGCAAGTCTCTCCGACCTTCACAAAAAAAGTTATTCAAGAATATCTCTTTCTCCTATGTGCTTTCATCCCTAACCCTAACCCTAACCCTTCCGAAAGTCGGAGAAGCTCAAGGATGGTACCGATCGATGCGCGCAACCCCATTTAGTGGGGGTAGAGCCTACTTGCAAGTCTCTCCGACCTTCACAAAAAAAGTTATTCAAGAATATCTCCTCAGATTTGGGGGAATTTCGTCGGTCGACCTCTTCCGAAGGTCGTACAAGCTCGGGGATGGTACCAATCGATCCGCAGGACCCAAATTAGTCCAGATGCAACCACTTTCCAAGTCTCTCCGACCTTCACAAAAAAAGTTATTCAAGAATATCTCTTTCTCCTATGTGCTTTCATCCCTAACCCTAACCCTAACCCTTCCGAAAGTCGGAGAAGCTCAAGGATGGTACCGATCGATGCGCGCTACCCCATTTAGTGGGGGTAGAGCCTACTTGCAAGTCTCTCCGACCTTCACAAAAAAAGTTATTCAAGAATATCTCTTTCTCCTATGTGCTTTCATCCCTAACCCTAACCCTAACCCTTCCGAAAGTCGGAGAAGCTCAAGGATGGTACCGATCGATGCGCGCAACCCCATTTAGTGGGGGTAGAGCCTACTTGCAAGTCTCTCCGACCTTCACAAAAAAAGTTATTCAAGAATATCTCCTCAGATTTGGGGGAATTTCGTCGGTCGACCTCTTCCGAAGGTCGTACAAGCTCGGGGATGGTACCAATCGATCCGCAGGACCCAAATTAGTCCAGATGCAACCACTTTCCAAGTCTCTCCGACCTTCACAAAAAAAGTTATTCAAGAATATCTCTTTCTCCTATGTGCTTTCATCCCTAACCCTAACCCTAACCCTTCCGAAAGTCGGAGAAGCTCAAGGATGGTACCGATCGATGCGCGCTACCCCATTTAGTGGGAGTAGAGCCTACTTGCAAGTCTCTCCGACCTTCACAAAAAAAGTTATTCAAGAATATCTCTTTCTCCTATGTGCTTTCATCCCTAACCCTAACCCTAACCCTTCCGAAAGTCGGAGAAGCTCAAGGATGGTACCGATCGATGCGCGCTACCCCATTTAGTGGGGGTAGAGCCTACTTGCAAGTCTCTCCGACCTTCAAAAAAAAAGTTATTCAAGAATATCTCCTCAGATTTGGGGGAATTTCGTCGGTCGACCTCTTCCGAAGGTCGTACAAGCTCGGGGATGGTACCAATCGATCCGCAGGACCCAAATTAGTCCAGATGCAACCACTTTCCAAGTCTCTCCGACCTTCACAAAAAAACTTATTCAAGAATATCTCTTTCTCCTATGTGCTTTCATCCCTAACCCTAACCCTAACCCTTCCGAAAGTCGGAGAAGCTCAAGGATGGTACCGATCGATGCGCGCTACCCCATTTAGTGGGGGTAGAGCCTACTTGCAAGTCTCTCCGACCTTCACAAAAAAAGTTATTCAAGAATATCTCTTTCTCCTATGTGCTTTCATCCCTAACCCTAACCCTAACCCTTCCGAAAGTCGGAGAAGCTCAAGGATGGTACCGATCGATGCGCGCAACCCCATTTAGTGGGGGTAGAGCCTACTTGCAAGTCTCTCCGACCTTCACAAAAAAAGTAATTCAAGAATATCTCCTCAGATTTGGGGGAATTTCGTCGGTCGACCTCTTCCGAAGGTCGTACAAGCTCGGGGATGGTACCAATCGATCTGCAGGACCCAAATTAGTCCAGATGCAACCACTTTCCAAGTCTCTCCGACCTTCACAAAAAAACTTATTCAAGAATATCTCTTTCTCCTATGTGCTTTCATCCCTAACCCTAACCCTAACCCTTCCGATAGTCGGAGAAGCTCAAGGATGGTACCGATCGATGCGCGCTACCCCATTTAGTGGGGGTAGAGCCTACTTGCAAGTCTCTCCGACCTTCACAAAAAAAGTTATTCAAGAATATCTCTTTCTCCTATGTGCTTTCATCCCTAACCCTAACCCTAACCCTTCCGAAAGTCGGAGAAGCTCAAGGATGGTACCGATCGATGCGCGCAACCCCATTTAGTGGGGGTAGAGCCTACTTGCAAGTCTCTCCGACCTTCACAAAAAAAGTTATTCAAGAATATCTCCTCAGATTTGGGGGAATTTCGTCGGTCGACCTCTTCCGAAGGTCGTACAAGCCCGGGGATGGTACCAATCGATCCGCAGGACCCAAATTAGTCCAGATGCAACCACTTTCCAAGTCTCTCCGACCTTCACAAAAAAAGTTATTCAAGAATATCTCTTTCTCCTATGTGCTTTCATCCCTAACCCTAACCCTAACCCTTCCGAAAGTCGGAGAAGCTCAAGGATGGTACCGATCGATGCGCGCTACCCCATTTAGTGGGGGTAGAGCCTACTTGCAAGTCTCTCCGACCTTCACAAAAAAAGTTATTCAAGAATATCTCTTTCTCCTATGTGCTTTCATCCCTAACCCTAACCCTAACCCTTCCGAAAGTCGGAGAAGCTCAAGGATGGTACCGATCGATGCGCGCAACCCCATTTAGTGGGGGTAGAGCCTACTTGCAAGTCTCTCCGACCTTCACAAAAAAAGTTATTCAAGAATATCTCCTCAGATTTGGGGGAATTTCGTCGGTCGACCTCTTCCGAAGGTCGTACAAGCTCGGGGATGGTACCAATCGATCCGCAGGACCCAAATTAGTCCAGATGCAACCACTTTCCAAGTCTCTCCGACCTTCACAAAAAAAGTTATTCAAGAATATCTCTTTCTCCTATGTGCTTTCATCCCTAACCCTAACCCTAACCCTTCCGAAAGTCGGAGAAGCTCAAGGATGGTACCGATCGATGCGCGCTACCCCATTTAGTGGGAGTAGAGCCTACTTGCAAGTCTCTCCGACCTTCACAAAAAAAGTTATTCAAGAATATCTCTTTCTCCTATGTGCTTTCATCCCTAACCCTAACCCTAACCCTTCCGAAAGTCGGAGAAGCTCAAGGATGGTACCGATCGATGCGCGCTACCCCATTTAGTGGGGGTAGAGCCTACTTGCAAGTCTCTCCGACCTTCAAAAAAAAAGTTATTCAAGAATATCTCCTCAGATTTGGGGGAATTTCGTCGGTCGACCTCTTCCGAAGGTCGTACAAGCTCGGGGATGGTACCAATCGATCCGCAGGACCCAAATTAGTCCAGATGCAACCACTTTCCAAGTCTCTCCGACCTTCACAAAAAAACTTATTCAAGAATATCTCTTTCTCCTATGTGCTTTCATCCCTAACCCTAACCCTAACCCTTCCGAAAGTCGGAGAAGCTCAAGGATGGTACCGATCGATGCGCGCTA